>NC_137791.1:7545972-8145972 GCF_963383645.1 Muscardinus avellanarius | reverse complement strand
TTCTGACAGATTTATTTGTGAATGGGGATTCCAATAGGCAGGACTATAGAAAAACTTGTTTACTTTTATCAGCTCTTTGAAAGTTTGAATTAGGAACTCAGATATACAATTGGAAATACTAGTTGCACTATAAATGTTAAAAGTGTTTATTAGCAAGTGTGCATTTTGATTATTATATATGTTTATATTAAATATATATGTGTATATATATGATATGTATGCAAATTTTTTCTCAGTAGAATCACTCATAATCAAACTTAAAGCATTATCTTCAAAATTATTGGAATATATGGATAACATTTCTTAATATCATTAGAATTTTAAAAGTGGTTGATAATCATTGACCTTTTTTGTATTGGAGATTGAACTTAGGGGTTTTCTACCTCTGAGATTCAATACCAGTTTCAACCCCCACCCTCTTTTTAACCTTTTGAAAAAGGGTCTTGCTAAATTGGTGAGGAACTTGTTGAATTGCTGAGGCTGACTTCAAACCCAGATTCTTCTGTTTCAGCCTCCCAAGTACTGGGATTATAGGCCTGAGTCACCATGCTCAGAAGCTTATTGAATATTTATTAGAAATGTAACTATATCTTTATGTTTCTTGAGAAAGAAATTCTGACTATTGACCTATTACTTCAATATTGACATTGCCACACCTTCTATTAGCAATTTTTACTAGTATATTATAATGTATAGTTTATAAAATGCAAGCCAATGGCATAATGTCAAAATAGATATGGAGAAATTCAGCTGTTACTGAAATCAGTTTCAATCTGGGCACTGTAAAAAAAAGACTCTGAAGTATAAAAATATGTTCGCTATATGGGCTTCAGTTAAAGTGGGAAAAGGTTGTTGATGTCATTATAAAATAAATTATCAGGTTATACCATATTTCCCTACAAGCTATTAAAATTGTTTACTTAAAATTCAAGTGACAAATGTATCTTTTTATTAAGATTTTGTATACTGGGTCTGACATTGAACATTTTCTTATTAAAATCGAGAAACACATATTTCTTAAAGTTTCTACAGTTTCCTAGATTGAGAAATACACCACCTCAGAGAATATTGTGTTTAACTTATAACTTAGTTTTTTAAAAGTTCTAAAGGACATACTTTATGTAAAATATTTATTTTATTATATTTATTAATAGTCAGAGTTCAAGCATTTAAGTGTACTTTATTTGTGCAATTCATTTGTAGTGAAACAAAAATTATATTTTATAAAGAAAAGGCTTTCCAAGTATCTACTTGAAATTATTGATTATATGTTATTGTTGTGTATACTTGATAATTTTCTTGACATAATTCCAAACTTTAATGGCTTAAAAGTAATGTTTGAGCTACTAAAAACTGTTAGAGTAATTTGGACTAAAAGACATTGTATCAGAGTTCATGACTAAATGAACCACAAAATTATTGAGGGCACTTGTGGTTTACTGAAATGGAGTAATATTTATAAACATCTGAAATAATGAGCCTGACCTTCAACTACATGGCATCTTGTGGGTACTAAAATATGGAAATTAAAACAAACAAATAAAACAACACTTTTCCCATTCACCAAAACCTTTAACCTTATTCTTCTTACTTAAATTCATAAATACAGGGACTGTCAGAGCAAGATAGTACATTGATTACATACCAGGCACATCTCTCTCTTACCATGAAAAGAACAGTGCTACATTTTAATGGGGTTATGAATGGTCTCTTAAGTAGATAGTTCCATAAACTCAAATGTCTTTGATATTCACTTATTTTGAGAGTGTTTTTCTTTCTGTTATGATTATTGACACTTTCAGTATTCCTTTTTGATCATTTATGCTACATTAGACATTGTTGGAAAAACAACCATTTTATTTGATTTTGTGCATTTTATTACCAGATTTATGTATTTTCTGGGTATTTTTTGTGTGTGTGTGTGTGTGATACTGGGTTCCTGGAAACCCTTCTACCTTGGGGATACACTCCCAGACCTATTTTTTTATATTTGGAAACAGGGTCTCTTAAGCCAGCGTGGCTGACTACGAACCTGAGCAATCCCCCTCTCTCTGCCTCCCAAGCGCAGGGATTACAAGCGTGCACCACCACGCCCGGCTTTTTCTGGGTATTTTTAATCACTCCTTTCTATGTTTTCAACTTCTTGTGTGCCCTAATATATATGTATTTTTATTCATTTTTAAAATTAAGGTCATTACCCTTAATTACATTTCCAATGTCCCTTTTGCCTTATAGCATACTATGATCCCAGATACCAGGAATTAGGAAATAAATGTTTTTGGGAGACCATTATTCAATATGTGATACCTCCTATTTTTTTCAAGGCATATATTCATATTTTGCACCTTCCTTTATCTTACCTGTCTTTTTGTCTTTTTAAAAATTGCTATATCTACTTCACATCTCAGCTCAAAGGCTGCCTGGCTGCCCACTTCTTAAAACAATCTTTTTAAACACTGTCTGCAATGACACCTTTCTCCTTTTTCTTTTAGCTGCATTATGGTGATTAACTTTTTTACTGTATGTTATGGTTATCTCTGCTTTTTTTTTCTTTTTTCTTTCTTCCTCCTCCTCCTCCTCTCCTCTCCTTCCTTCCTTCCTTCCTTCCTTCCTTCCTTCCTTCCTTCCTTCCTTCCTTTCTTCTTTTTTTTTGCACTTGGAATTGAACCCAGCAGTATTCTACCTCTGAGCTAAATCCCAGACTTATTTTATTTATTTTGAAACAGGGTGTCAATAAGTTTCATAGGACCTCACTATGTTACTAACAATAGCCAGGAACCTGTTATCCTCCTGTCTCAGCCTCCCAAGTCATGGGATTACAGGCATGTATGACCAAACCCTGCTTATATCTGTATTCTAGACTATAAAACTTGTGATGATGAAGATGATTCATTTTACCTTTGTTTTGCTGTAGGAAGTTTATCATAACTATGTGGAAAGTGTATGAGAGAATAAATTATTACTAATATGTTACATATATGAGCAAATCTATTCACATAGTTTATTAGCCTTTTTGAAAGTTAGCATACTTTACATTTTAAATCATAATTATATGCTTAAGCATTTACTGTATTCATATGAACCAGCCAATCATGGCAGCACACATCTGTAATCCTAGTATTTGGGAGACTGAAACTAGAGGATTGCAAGTTTGAGGCCAGTAGTTCTGTGAGGAATGCACCTGTCTTACCAACTGCCCTACTGGGCTCAATTCTCAGTAACACACACACACTCGCAAAAATATTGGCTTGTATTTCCATTTGACTCAGAGAAGTTAACTAGAGAAAAGCTTGCACGCAGAGAAGTACAATACTTATTGATGAATAAAGACACCCTCTCCATACTTCTAGTGCCAAGTAATAGAAATATCCATGTGATTATGTGATTCCAGGAGCTAGCTCCTGGATGTGGCGTGCTTTGTTAGTAGTGGCCCCCATGGAAACACAGTGTTTTGTATAATTTTTTTCTACTTTAGCTAACTTGAACCTTCTGTATGTATTCATCTAGTAGAATACAAAACAAGTCTCAGGAATGTAAAAATTTGCCACTTAGAATATTTTAAGTGTAAAATTTGTTTTCAAAAGGCAGTGTCGCATAGTGGGATAAAGTGATTTTATGATCTTTTATAAACAGACTTTAGAACTACTTTTTTCCCAAGAGATTTTGAGACACAACTCATAATGTCAGAAGCAGCAGTTATGAGTTGTGTCTCAAACTCTCTTGAGAAAACAGGAGTTCTGAAGTTGTGCTTACATTAACCATTAATGATACTGAATGCATGAAACTGAAAACATAGCTTATTACAATGGTTGTATATAACAAGATCTAAATAATATACATAGAAAACTGACATTCAATGACAAGTAACTTTACAAAAATAACTTTAAAAATAAAGTCACCATGTATCTTGAAACCATTAAAAATAGTTTATTTATTTTATGTATTATCTTCTTTGATTCACGATGTCTAAAAGTTAGCAGGAAAGCATGTTTTATTTCCTAAGCCTCACACTGTAACAAAAATGACAAATTTTCTCATTATTTATTTCATTTACTCATTATATGAAAGCTGGATTCAATTGCTATTACTATTTAGCCTCTATTCTTACAATGCAACACTTTTGAAATGTAATAATCATTTGGCTGTAGAAAGAAATATGACAGTAAGAAATTAGTTGGTAGGTCTACTAGAGATACTTCTCTAATTTAGAGATTAAAAAGATGAGTAATTGTAATTTTAGAGGTTATTATTTTAGTTATGATGAAAAGTAAAAGGAGAATTGGATTTCTAATGTATTTTATATTACTATCATAAGGAGTTTTAAAACCTAGAATTAGTTTACTTGATTAACCCATTCATTTAAGATAATATTTTTTCTCATAACATTAATCTCATTTAAGATAATATTTTCACAGAAATATATTTATATTTATATATGAACCTATATATATATATATATATATATATATTTAAGGAAATAATATCAGATTTTGAAGAATGAAAGAATACTAAAGAAGATATTAGCCTTTTCTATCAAGGTCAGGATTATGTGCATTTTGTGTATTTAAAAAATTTATAAAAATAGTTGTGTTGACTTTATTGAAGGCTAATGTACCATCAAGGCCAAGATTATCTGATGATCAATACAAGATAAAAGCTGTCACCCTGATGGACTGTGATTGCTAAAGACCTTCAAAAAACAAACAAACAAGGCCATCAGAGGCAATTTTTAAAGTAGATCAGTGGAAAAAATACAACTGCAATGACTATTTGGGCCAAACTTACAACAGCGTATTTCCTCATTTTTTTTTTTCTCAACTTCATTCTATAACATAAATATTTTTGAAGTATACTATTGTAATAAAAACTTTAGATTAAACAACATTTTTCATATACCAGGAATACTTTTGATACCATTGCAAAATTTAATAAAATGATATGCAGAGAACATATTTATAATATTTTATATATTTTTATAAAATATATAAAAGGTAAAAGTGTTATTCAAATATGTCCAGAATTTTAATTATTATAATAATTTACTTAGACTTTAATTTATATAAAATTTCATTGTATAAAATATTTGTCATTATTTTAACAGAGAATTATGTATTTCAAACGAGAACAACTGTTGTATTTTAAGAAGTCAGCCCTTATAAAAAGTGAAATCACTAGTTTAAAAAGAAACATGGATCTTTAAAAAAATTTTAAAAATTGTTGTCCTTAGGATTTATCTATGAATTAAAAAGGTAAAGGATTGAAAAATTTTATATTTACTTTACATTCCTTTGGTAAAATAATTTTAAACCATTACTATTGAGAATTTTAACATATTATAATAAAATGAGATGAAATTTAATTCTAAATTTAAAAATATATAAAAAGTAAAAAACAAGTCTCATAAGTGACCACAGCACAACAACAGGTTAATATATTTGTTTTGACAATATACAGTTTCTTTTTAATAAATTAGAATTTTTAAGGCCACTAGAGAGAGAGAGATTGCTGTTTCTGCTATTAAATCGTACACATTGGTAGTTACTAGCTCATGAATACTATAAATGATCATTTCTAAGAATCTGTTCTCTCCCCATTTGTTAAGCGACATCTCTTTAAGATGTTGTTCCATGTGTTATTTGCTGATTCTGCAGGACAAATCTCCTACCCTGAACTACTTCTCTCTTTTACGTTTTTATGCTTTCCACATCGTATAATTTTCAAGTTCTTCCAAGTATTGTCTGACAGTAGATAGCAATTGTCCCGTTAAGTTAAATTTTAGTTCACACAGAGTGTGTTTTGTCCTAGCAAGACTGAGATTAATTTGTTGTAAAATATATTGGATTTTTGCAACAGGTAACTTTACAAGACGCCAAAAAAAAAATGTGTCCACTGACAACAATTCTAACATAAGTGACTTTTATCATTAAAAATGGTATATATTCTATTTAGATCACCTGAAAATGATTCTCTGTTTAACTGTATACATTAAAGAAGATTTTTAATGCCAATTCTGAAAATTTACAATTTAAGATGTTTGGATTGAACCCTATGGGGATGCTTTTCTCTGCAATTACCCTTGTTTATCATCCCTTTGATTTTATTTAACGCATTATCTGACAACAAAACAAGATCCATGACCTTAATCTTGCGGATCCTCCTATATTCATTAGGTAAATGCCTAATTTAACAAATGAGTTTTGTACTTTGCCCTAAAACCAGAAAACTCATTTTTCCTTACACTAATCAATGAAAGCAGTTTAGAGAAAAAAGATTTTTTGTGTTGTTTTGTCTTAAAGGGAGGAAACGGAACAAAACAAAGAATAAAAGAAACAAACCACCCCCATGGGCAGTGTTTAAGGCAGAAAATCACATTTTAAATCTATGTTTATAAATTATATAACTATTCCAAACAAAAAAGAACATCTCACATCATCTATTGAAGTTAGAGCCTGCTAACACATCTATTATCTAAATTTTATTTTTTTATTTGAGGATTAAAAAATCCATAGGACATTTGCCTATGTATATATGTATGTTCACAATAGTGTCTGAAATATTGTACATTTTAATAAATTTAGCAAAGGTTAAATTAGTGTAACATAACAGTGATGTTATGTGCACAGTGCATGAACACTTCTGAGTACACTGGTGGGTTTACAATCAAAGAACACAGAAATCTGTGATACAGGCTATAGAAATAATGAGCCTCTGGTAAGGTTGAAAATGGCTTGTAATTGAAAGAGGCCAAGAGCAGTCCCATCCATTCCCATAAGTAATATGAATACCCTGTAACTGCAAATTTGGCACACGGTCATTGATCATCCATAAAACGTATTTCATTGGTGACAAACCTTATTCCATTTTCTTATAGTTCTTCACAGCTACATTCTCCCTTATAATAAGTTAGAATTAGTGGGCATTGTAATACTTAAAAGAGCAACAGAGTATAATTAGATTTTCTATTTTTTTAAACAGTCCTTTTAAAATTAAAAGACTTCTGACCACAAAGTTAACATATTGTAAAGCAAGGAAACATACTTTCAAGATTTAAATTTTCATTGCAAGATTTAGTCAAGCCTTGACAAGAGATATCTTGATTACATATCAACTTAAAAACAAATTTTATCATATTTTAATGAGCCAGAATTTTTTTCAACAAGACTCCAAAACCATAGGAAAAAAATCAAACCAAACAATTGGGATTACATTAGATTAAAAAGCTTCTTTTCAGCAAAGGAAAGAATTATCAGAATGAAGACATAGCCTACAGAATGGGAGAAAATATTTTCACTGACAAAGGATTAATTTCTAGAATATATAAGGATTGCCACTTACTCAACAATAACAATCAAATAATCTGAGTAAAAATGAGCAGAAAACCCCAATAGATATGTTTCAGTAGAAGACATACACATGTCTAACATATCCTTGGGCAAACTGCCCCAAATCATTAACCATTAGAGAAATGCAAATTTAAAAAAAAGAGCTATCATTTCACTCCAGCAACAACAGTTATTATCAAAACTACAGAAGTGCTGGCTGGATGTGGAGAAAAGAGAGCCCTTGTGCAGTGTTGTGAGAATATAAATTAGTGCAGGCGTTATGGAAAAGAGTATAAAGTTTCCCCCCAAAATTAAAAATTCAATTATCATAGGAGACAGCAATCCCACTACTGGTTATACATCCAAAGAAAATAAAATGTGTGTGTCAAAGGGATATCTGGGCTTCCATGTTTATTGCAGTACTATTCACAAGAGCCAAGAAGTGAAATAGCTATCGTGTCTATTAACTAATGGAAATGAAGGATATGGAATACAAATATATATACAAAATGAGATGCAATTCAGCCTAGGTAAGAATAATATCCTGCCAGTTGAAATAACACGAATGAATCTGAAGATAAGTATGCCATCATCTTTTGTAATAAGCCAGGCACAGAAAGATAGATATTGCATGATCTCATTTACATGTGGACTCCAAAAACTGACCTCATAAGGAATTGGAAGTAGAACAGTGATGGCCACGTACTGGAGACAGTAAGGAGAAGGCAGAGAGAAATCCTGATCAAAGAGTTACACTACAGTGATGTAGGAGCAGAAAGTCGGGTGTGCTATTTCACACCCGACTAGGATAAATAATATACAATGCATGTATTTTCTTAAATGCTTTTATTGGTGCAAATTATAGTGTCACATCATAATGTAGTTCATAATGATGGTGACATATATACACACAGGATTTGGTGAGTTTTCTTCAAAATAAGAGACCAAAAAAAAAAATTTGAAAGTTTCCACATAAATCAATGACAAATGTTTGAGGGTACAGATATATTTTAGCCTGGTTTAAATATTATACAAAGTGAATATATATTAAAATAATACATGGTACCTAATTAATCTATGCAATATTATGGCCTTTATGTTATCAATTAAAATATAAATGCAATTAAAAACAAAACACGATTTATGGTGCTAATAACATATTTTCATATTTTTCATAATTGTGACACTGTAACTATCTAAAAATTTAGTACAAACGTTGGCATTTAATCTCCTTGGTGTTAAATACTCCTCCTATTATGCAGTCTTCGTTGCTTTTATTAATACACACATGCAATTTTATCATAATTATCTTATATTTTCTAGATATCCTACATTTTCTAGAATTGAAAAAAATTATATTATCAATCTTTTACTGTGAATGAATATGATATTGACTGCCTACACAGTTCATCATGTGTACCTTTCTTATGCCGAGAAAAAATTTAAGTAGTGTGCTAATAAAGCTATGAAACACTATTTATTTCAGATAGGCTAAGGTGTGGAAAATAGGTACTAAGAACCGGTAATATTGCAGTACTTGTTCTCTAAACTTTTCTTTCTGTGTGTGTGTGTGTAACTGGGGATGCAACGCAGGGACATTCTACATCCGAGCTATGCCCCAGCCCTAATTTTTATTCTTTATTTTGAAACAGGGTTTCACTAAGTTGAAAAAAGTCCACTACTTACTTGAGGTTGGCTTCGAATCTGCAACCCTCCTGTCTCAGTTTCCCAAATACTGGGGTTCTAATCATGGGCCACCACACTCAGCTGTTTGATAAACTTTAAAAAAATAAATTTGTGTTACTCAGAAATGCTAGGTTATCTTTTTATAAGAATGAACACATTGTGTACCATATATCTGAGCGTAAATTACTTTTGAGATAATTGTAAGATTGCTATTGTTTGAATGTAAAAGGTAAAAATTAGATATTAAACTTACTGTGAGTAAAGGCAAAATTAGAGAATTGTTTAAATTTTATATGGCAGTTGGAGTAAGTTACTGAGACCTGATATCTAAAAGAATACCAAATTAAAAAATAACCAAAAGATTTAAAATTATGGACATTCCAAAAACTCAAATCATTTTCAGAAAATAAGTTAATCATAGTCTTGGTACTAGGTATGAATAAGCTGCTTAATTTTTTTTATTCTTGAATAACAGTATCTCTGAGGTATCATGTGACTGATACCACACATGTTATTATTTTATAACCGATTGGAATAGCTACATAATTGTTCAATAAAGGTCAGACCCTAAGGAAACCAATTTGAAAGTTCATGAATTCTATTCACCCTAAAAAACTTATCCATCTTTCGGCCTCAGAAATTAATTTCATAGCAATAATGTTTAAGTGTTCTTCAAGAAAATACTTCAGGGTTATAACCTCAATTCACTTGTCCTGGATAATTTAAGAACTAAAGCACTAAACTAAAACTTTCAAAAAAAGGTGAATTTAAGGCAAACATTGTGTAGTAAACTATATTCTACCTTCTAAATTTCTGAACAAAACTTAATCTAGGAGTCTTACATGTAAATATCTGTATATATTAAAACAATTTTCTATCAGCCCATAATAAAAATGTTTATTCACAAAATATATCCATTTATCTTACTGTTTACTTAAGATAAATTTAGAAAAAATGCTCTGAAGATATGTCAAAAGCTCAACATGTTTCCTAGGCTAAGATTTCACAACATTTACTATTTTTTAAAAAATATTTTAGAGCCGGGCGTGGTGGTGCACGCTTGTAATCCCCACACTTGGGAGACGAGACAGGAGGATTACGCAGGTTCGAAGCCACCCTCGCTGGCTTAAGAGACCCTGTTTCGAAATAAAAATATAAAAATAGGTCTGGGAGTGTAGCCCAGAGGTGGAAGTGTTTCCAGGAATCCCAGTACCACCCCCCCAAAAAAAATTAACAACTATCAGTATGCTCCATGCAAAGCAAAACACATTGTATCTTTGGTTGTCTTTGATAGACATCTAAAATCATATTTTTTTAAAAACAGACATATTTAATTAGGAGACCTTTGGAGTATAGGATTCTTCTTTTGTAATGGACTTTTGTGAGGGTTGAGCAGTTTGTGTGTGAGAATGATCTGACTCCTGTAGCCACAAGGTGGCAAAGCAGAAATTTAACAATAGAAACGATACAGGATGTGGTGCATGCTTGTAATCCCCGCGCTTGGGAGGTGGAGACAAGAGGATCGCGCAGGTGTCTCTGCAATTCCTTGTTGTTGGGTTCTGTTATTTTGGGTTATGGGAGCTTGTTGCCTTCTTGTTATTTCTCCTGTTCATAATTTCAGAAGTTTGTATCTTTGTTGCTTTTGATAGCTTTTTCTCAGTGTTTTGGTACGAGGTGTTATATACAAGGGCAAGTTGTGTTGTATCCAGTGGGGGCCGATGAGTGAGGAGGAAAGTGATGAAGTCATAATTGCAAGAACAGGGTAAAGTCACAGACAGAATGTAATGCAATGAGAGTATGCGTTTGGTAAGGTAGTATGGAGTCGAGATTAGATAGAGAATATGAGATGGACTCTAGTAAGCAATGTAGGTTTTATATTACAGGAGTGATATGAAGTGGATTTAATACAAGACAAAGAAGAGAAAAAGAAGAGATGGAGAAAAGAGAGCAGATATGTATGAGGGAAGAGGCTTGTAAGAGGGATGGTGAAGAGAGCAAACAAGTACACACACACACACACACACCACACACACACACACACACACACACACCAAAGCAGCAACAAAATAGGTGTCCTTTAATGCCTTTAATGATTGGGAGCCTGGCCTGGTGTCTCTCTCTGCAGGTGTCCCTGGCACTTTTTCTGCTGCAAGTTTGCTTTCCGAACTCTCAGAAAGTACCTGTCTCTGAGACTCTCAGTCTGTGCAGGCGGCAGGCATCCATGGGGTTGTATCTAGTGTTAAGTGCATGTTAACCTCCATGCTTCCACAGATGCTGAGGTGAAGTCTTTCCCTGCCTGTGTAAGTGGCGGGTACAGCTGGAACTAGAACATTGTATATTTAGGAGTCCCCATTCTCCACAGCTGGGGCTGGGTTGATCTGATTTCTCCCCAGTCAACACAATTTGGTGTCTGTGGTCATCTCTGGGCTCTGAGCCCTGAGAATTGTAGGCCTGCTGCCTGACTGGCCTTGGGGGCTGTCTGCTAATCCACACCTCTGCTATGTCTTTAATTAAATTCAGAATTTAACATTTCAACAATTCAATAAATATATTAATAAATTGATCTACTGTCATTCTTGGAGTAGTAATAAAATTTTACAAGCATACATTATAGATATATTCGTACATATGCAAATATAAAAATGATACTTAAATATATGCATCTCTGGTTAAAAATAGAAAATCGAATAAAAATCAATATTTGTATAAACAAAATTTTTTATGTATGTGGTACTAGAGAATGAACCCAGAGGCATTCTACCTCTGAGCTCCAGTCCCACCCCTATTTTTTATTTTATTTTGAAACAAAGTCTAAAACTACTTGCTGAAGCTAGACTAGAACCTGCAATCTCCTCACTCAGCCACCCAAGCACTGGGATTATAGGCATGCACCAACATGTGTGGTTTATACTACTTATTTTGTGTGTGTGTGTGGTACTGGGTATTGGACCTATGGGCATTCTACCTCCAAGCAATGCCAGCCCAATTTTTATTCTTTATTTTGAAACATGGTCTCAATAAGTTGTAGAGGGCCTAAGTATCTCAGGCTAGCCATAAACCTGCGACCCTTCTGCCTCAGCCTCCCAAGTACTGAGATTACAAGCATGAGTCACCATACCTGGCTAAAATAATTCTTTATTTTATTCAGGCTGTGGTAAACTTAGTAGATAAATGGTCATGCTTCTTTTATAAATTCTTTACTTTGCTCCCAACATTTCAAGACTTATTTTTTAAAAAGTTATAAGTTACAGAGTTAAACTAATATGTGTTTCTAGCTTTTAAATATAATAATCTTTAAAAAGAATCAAAATAAATTTATCAGTACAATTTTGTATTATTTTGAAGTAAATCTCCAAAGTTCTCATAGAACGAGCCATGAGATTGCCTTGAAAATCAATTTTCATATTAGTGTTAATACAATATCATTTTATTTCCTTTCACCATAAGTTACAACAATGTAAGAATGATAGATATCAATAATTACTTCTATAATGGCTAACATTAGTACTCACTGTTTCGATGTAACTATTCGTATTTGTGAGCTAGAATTGTTTTTAAGATTGCAGTTTCAGTTTCGCAGCCATGCTCAGCTACTTAGTGAGGCCCTCCACAACTTAGAGAGACCTTGTTTCAAAATAAAGAATTAAAAATAGGGCTGGAGGTGTATCTTGGAGGTAGAATGCCTCTGGATTCCATCTCCAGTACCATAAATAAATAAATAAATAAATAAATAAATAAATAAATAAATAAATGTAATCATACAGATAATTGCACATATATTAACCGCTAACATAAAACATTAAATACTGAGGCCTGACAGCAAATAAAAAGTAATATAAATAAATTAAGAAATACTTAGGGTTAATAAAGATTAATGAACATTTTCTTTAATAATATACATCAATTAAACATAGTTTTCATGCTTGTGGTACAATTTATTAATTTTACTGATCCCTTTAATTGATGTCAACACATTAATTTAGGAGAAATAAGTGTTTAGAACTTTAAGACAGAATGTACATGTGAGCCTTTAGTTATTTGCAGAGAATTTTAACAATGCTACAAAGTCTGAGAACAATTAATAGGACCTAATCCCGACTATGCTTTGGAGATAATTAGTATAGCTAACTACAAAATTATAAAATACTCTGTCAAATTTAGTGAACACCAGGGTGTAGGTTTATTATATTTTATTATTTTATTTTTGTGATACTGAGATTGACCCAGGAGAATTCTACCTCTGAGCCGCACCCTCAGCCCTATTTATGTATTTTATTTTATTTTATTATTTTATTTGTGGTACTCTTGATGGAACCCAGGGACATTCTACCTCCCAGCTACACCCCAGCCATATTTTTTTTTATCCTTTATATTAAAACAGAATCTCTCTGAGTTGCAAAGGGCCTCACTAAGTAGCTGAGGCAGTCCGTGAACTGTGATCCTCCTGTCTCAGCCTCCCGATTGCTGGGATTACAAGCATTCACCCACACACCCGGCTTGTTTTGGTTTTAAATCAAGGTTTTTAGGTATTGGAGAGCTTCACTGAGTTGCTGAGGCTGTCTTACAAACTGTGATCCTCTTGTTTCATTCCCCCAAGTACTGGGATTACAGATACACCATCATACCCAGGAGTAGGTAGGTTTTAAAATGAGTTGAGTTAAAAAAAAAAAAAAAAGAAAGAAGAAGAAAGCTCTCCTAGGAGCAATTATGACATAGCTTATTCCATCTTGGGAGAAAGCCAAGAAATGATTGTCCCAACTGATGACCCCAAACATGGGGTCAGGTAAAAGAGGATGTTATCAGCACTACCTGAATACTGAGAAACAGAAGGAAGTGTACGGGAAGGAATGCCAGAGAGGCAGGAGGCTGTTCTGCAAGGAGTGTCACTGTTAATTGTAGGTGTCAGGTTGGCCGAGTGAAATGAAGTCCACATAGCCAAGAAAAAATATTTTTTTTGGTTTGACTATAGAGTTTTTGCAGAAGAGATTAACAGCTAAGTCTGTAGACTAGGTAGAAACAAACAAAAACTGATCGTCTTTCATATAGGTGAGCATCTTCCAATCTACTGAACACTGATAGAATAATATGTAGGAGGGACTGTGAATTCCTTCTGTCTTTACTATTGAGCTAGAAAACCTATTTCCTCCTGCCTTTGGGTACTGGAATTTCTGTTTCTCAGGCCTTTATACTTCTGGACTTTAACATTTCTTCTCTTAACATCTTCTTTGGCTGCTGTATTTGATTCATAACTACAATGTTGGGTCCTCTATTTCTCAAGTCTTTGAATGCGGGATGGGTTATACCATTCCATTTTTTTTTGTTGTTGTTGTTCTCTCGCTTGCAGATGGCATGCTGTGGGGTTATGTAGTCACTATTACAACATGAGTCAATTTGCATAAGAAATATCATCTTCTATATGTGGTTACATCATATCGATTCTGTCTCTGAAAAATCATGATGCATGCAGAGAATCAAGCATCATATCCATACAAACGTTGACATTGGAAGAAAATAAAACTACTCCCAGACCTATTTGCTTTCAGTAAATTTGCTTTCAGTAAACCATATGGATGATGCAGGGAAGAGCTTTCTTAGCGCTGTCTTGAGAGGTGTATCCCACGTATTTTATCAGAAGAGGGAAGTGACTTAGGAGAAGGGAAAACTGGGAGAAGCTCTGATACTGAAGAGAAGCTAGAAGTAGTCAGCTGGAGAAGAAAATCATTTCCCTGCCAGGGGAGTGCTTTTGTGACTTATAATTGTTGAGATATATCTTAATTAATTTGTGATTTAGGAAAAGTAAAAGGAGAGACCACAATTGCTAATAAAAACGATTACAATTTAATAATTAGAGAAAAATAGATTAGTGCATCTTTATTCATTCATTCTTAAATGGACTAAGCCATTTGACAGCTTATAGACATTTGAAAATAAACAACTTCCAAGAAGGTATTTAAGTATTAAAGATTTCATTTTCACTAAATTTAGTCCACCAAAGACAATGTCCTTTTGACTGTCATCAAATTGAATAATTTTATGTTACTATTGGTAAAAGTTGATATCCTCAGCTTTTTTATTAATGAGAGACCAAAATATATTTTTATACATTGGATGTTTCTAATTATTAATTTGTCTTTAAAATTTTTGGGGTTGATAATCATTTGGGTTGATAATCATTTGGGTTAATAATTATTAA
Organism: Muscardinus avellanarius; assembly: GCF_963383645.1. Lineage (NCBI taxonomy): Eukaryota > Metazoa > Chordata > Mammalia > Rodentia > Gliridae > Muscardinus > Muscardinus avellanarius. The sequence continues at coordinate 8,130,771 of NC_137791.1, read as the reverse complement.
CATGGTGCTTTGCTGCTATGTATACAGAATTGAGACATGTATATTTTCTTAGTCCATTTTCTGCAGCTATAGTCAAATTTCTGAGTCTGAGTGCTTTATGAAGAAAGGAGAAGAGGCCAGACATGGTGGTGCACCCATGTAACCCCCCCCCCCTGCTTGGGAGGCTGGGACAGGAGGATTGTACAGGTTCGAAGCCAACCTCAGCTACTTAGTGAGAACCTGTTTCCAAATAAAGTACAAAATAGATCTGGGAGTATAGCCTGGAGGTAGAAAGCCCCTGACTTCCACCCCCAGTACCACAAAAATAAATAAATAAATAAATAAATAAATAAATAAATAAATACTTATCCATTTCATTTAAAAAAAAAAAGGAAGGAGGGTTACTTGGGTTACAATTTTGGTGACTGGAAAATCCAACCAGCATGGTTAAGGTACCCTTAGCTACTAGGGTACCACTAGCTACTTCACAATAGGGCACAGAGAATCAAATCCACATACAAGGGGGCATATTTGTAAGCCAGGAAGCAAGATAATTGGTAGAGTCTAACTCAAACATTTTATTATAATTCACTCTCACAAGAATTTATATAGTCCCATAAGAATTGAATTAACGACCTTTGAGGATGCCCCTAAAGACCCAGTTGCCTTCCACTCAACCCTATTCTCAAAGTTTCCGCCAACTGAACACTTCCACATCAGAGGCAAGAAACTCTACAGAACACACTCAAACCACATTCCAACTGTAACATAAATATAGTCTTAAACCAGATTTTGTGTCTCACTCTTGAAGAAGGGAAGGGCAATAAAGCACCATTCCCCCTAAATCTCTTTTTCTTTCCCATGAATCTAGTGAAAGTAAGGGAAGGAAAGTAGGCCAAGACTAGAATGTCCAGATAAATTCTTTCTCAAAGGACACTGACTCTCTTCCACACATATATCACAAATAGGAAAAACTAGTATTATGTGTAAAAACTCATCAGCAAAACTTCTTCTTGGAATGCTGGATATACAAAGAACAAAGCAAAACAAATCAAAATGAACAAGCTTAATGATGTCACAGCTTTCTATAAAACCCCACTCCCTGAAGTAACTGGTTCATAACTGAGGACACTGTGAAGACGGTTAAGTGCCATTTCTTCAGCCAGCTGCCACCAGAGCAGACGTCATGATGGACAAAGTTGCTATTTGCCCAGACTGTCCCCACTGGGCTCTTGGAGTGTGTTGTGAGGGGTTGTGGCCCTGGTTCTTACTTCTCAGTAACAATTGGATATTTAGAGATAACATTTAACATGCCCTAAGATGTTTTCTTCTACTTTCCCACATACAAATTCTTTTTAAATTCTAATGTCCTGCTTAGCTCTAATTTTACATTATTCTAGAAATAATGGCATACTAGAAAAATGTTAGGTAGGTCTTGAGTTTGGTGTTTTATAAATAGAGCGAGTAAACTTATTATTTACCATAGGATGCATATAAAATAAATTTACTACATAGTAATCGCTAAGTTTTTAAAACTAAGTTAACGTCTCACTTTAAATCTATGCAGAAAGTAGATTCTAGAATATATATATATTTTATATGACATACATTATTTTCTGTATTTGTATGTTTCAGAAATTATAAGCAAGATGAAGCATGCATATTTTCTCTGAAGAGCTAAATTCTCTCAATGTTTTTCACATGATATTTTCCTCCAAAATGTCACAGATGCTCAAGCAGTCATAATGCATTCAGTTGGAGTTGAGATTATTTAGTCAGCATGAAAAAACATCTTGTCTACAACCTTGCCGATCTGTATAAAAGCCAATAAATACTGTATGTAGTGGTATTATCTGAAAAGAGCAATCTTGCTCAGGACACTGAAGGATCATTGCTATCTTTTTGTAAAGTGCTTTCATGAAATATTTACTGTGCAGTAATATCAGGACTGGATTTCAATTTAATATCTGCTCTCAACTCTAGCCTTCCTATGTGCATTTTGAAAATAGGATTTGACTTGTAATAATAAATATAGTCAACTGATAATTATTTCTAAATGAGTAGGAAAAAAAGAAATACTGTCACAGTAAGTTACAATTAATATATATGTATGTGTATATATATATGTCATTAACATAAATGTACTTATATAGAGAGATAGATAACACGTATTTAAAAGTGTACCATCATTCTTTTCCCAAGTATCATATATCTAGAGAATAGCAGGATTTATTCTTCATCCAAATTTTCACTGAACTCAAGACATACATAACATTTTCTACTATGCCATTATTTCTTGAATAATGTAAAATTAGAGCTAAGCAGGACTGAGAAGATAGTATAACTTTAAAAAGCATTTTTACATAGGAAAGTATAAGAAAATATTGTAGGGCACATTAAATATTATGCCTAAAGCTCACAATTTTGAGAATTTCCAAATGCTTAGAGGGAGTTGAGAAATTATTTATTGGCTAGAGTTTAGAAGTATGAAAAAATGAATCTGCAGTTACAGTTTGAGCATAGTAAAAGGTTGATGAGCTTGAATTTGTTAATTTATCCTGTTGGTAATGGGAAATTAGTAGAAGTGTTAAGCATAAATCTCAATTGTCTGGAAATGGTACTTAATCGAAATGGAAGGAAAAGTGTGAGTAAGAAGACACTTTGGTAGTCAGAAATCCAAATCTTACATAATGGGAGGCAGACTTCAAGTCTTGTTATAGAAAAAAAGGAAAAATTATTCTATTTTAATACCCAGGAAGTGCAAAAAGTAAAAAAACAAAATAGTCAATAAATGCATCACATCACTTTCTACAGATGTACACTCACAAGAGAAAGCAGTGAGTTCACGTCTCTTTTTCTTAACCAAATAAGTATAATCTCTCCTGTAAACCTGTTTTAAGAGTTTTTTTCATTTCTGAACAAATAGGTAGACTGTATTGGGCAGAAGTCCAAGAATGGTAAAGATAAGAGACGTTGACTAGCACTATTTCTACTCAATTTGATCGCATTCTCTTCTCTTTGAATCTCACCAATTTGGTTTCTCTTTTTTTCTCTGCCAGCAGAAAGAAAAAACCAGGGAACAATAACTCTCTTAATTTTAATTTTACATGTTGAAGCATTTTGGTGACTGAACGTGTTCTTTTTTTAGTATAAGATATTTTGAATAATGTACCTGCACATATTACTAAGCATTTTGACAGAAGAGGCCAGTTAAATAGATGTAATCTTGTATATGTAAACACAGTTCAGTAAGTACCTTTATCCCTTTACTGACTTTTATTTTGAATCGGGGCATTTGCACTTCCATTGACTTTCCAGTGTTTTATTGAAACTTCATTTTGAAATCGTTCAACAGGTTAATTTTGCGTATAATTTCAATTATTTTTTTATTTTATGACCTTTACTCTCCAAATATTTAGTAGTTGAGAACCAAGGTCACACATTAATGAACTACTCAAAGACAATTTAATGTAAGGTTTTAGAGCACATATCTACTTGTGCAATCAGGACTTTTGGGTCAGTTCAGATAATCGAAGGAAATGCATATCATAAAAAGAATTTTCAGGATGACGAGAGGTTGAGACAGTAAAACACATTCATTTTCAAGAAAATAAAAACTAAAACCCGCCGGGCGTGGTGGCGCACGCTTGTAATCCCCGCGCTTGGGAGGCGGAGACAGGAGGATCGCGCAGGTTCGAAGCCAGGAGAACCTCTTTTCAAATAAAAAAATGTAAAAATAGGTCTGGGAGTGAAGCCCGGAGGTAGAAGGGCTTCCAGGAACGCCAGTACCACCAAATAAATAAATAAATAAAATCAAAATTAAAAACTAAAACCCCAGAAATTATGTTGATGTATAATACAATAATGCCCTCATATGCCTATATCCTAATACCTGGAATCTTTGAATACATTAATTCATGTGAAAAAAACCCTTGTAGATGTAATAAAGGCTTCTGAACTTAAGATAGGGAGTTTCCCTGGATTATCTAGATAAACCTAATTTGATCACAAATATGTTTTCATGTAGAGAATCTTCCTTGGCTACACTGATAGATTTCACTACTAAATAATTGGTAGGAAGGATTTGGAGCCTGCCAGCAAAGGACTCTGATCTTCTACTGCCAGCTTTGAAGATGGAGAAGAGAGAGACTCACCCAAGTCATGTTCTGGCTCCCGGACGCCCCCATAGCCTTCTTCTAAGACCTTGTATTGAATGGAAGCCTTAATTCTACAGGGTCAAAAAACTTAATTATGCCAGTATCCCAAATATGCAAGGAAGATTATTTTACTCTACAGGACTCAGAAAGTAATAACAGCCTTGCAGACATTTTGAGTTTAGTCCGGGAAGACCTACACTACACTTTAGATGTAGAAACTGAAGGTATTACATCTGTATTATTTGAGGTTAGCAAATGTATTGGAGCAGTAACTAAAAATGTGTATACCTTTTAAGTAAAGTGGATTTCATTAATAAGCAAGAGAGGCCTCAAATTATTTTTAGAACATTAAACTATAATGTGAGTGTTCTTCCAACTAGAATGGCAATCACTCAGAACACAAACAACAACAAGTGCTGGCAAGGATGTGAAGGAAGTGGGAACTCTAATACATTGTTTTGGGATGCAAATAGTGCAACAATTTTGAAAAATAATATGGAGGCTCCTCAGAAGAATGGGAACAAACCTACCATATGAGCCAGCGTTACCACTTCTGAGTATCTATCCAAAATAATGGAAGCCAAACTTCCAAACTGATGCATGCGCATCTATGTTCAGAGCTGTACAATTCACCATTGACAAACTATGGAACCAGGCAAGATGTCCATCAACAGATGAATGGATTATAAAACTATGTACACAACGGAATTTTACTCAGCCATAAAGAAAAACACAATTAAGTCATTTACAGGGAAACAGATGGGACTGGAGAACATGCTACGTGAGATTAGTTAGTCACAAAAAATAAGAAATCAGGTGGTCTCCTCAATATGTAGAAGCTAGGGAGAAAATGGGTCACAGGAGTAACTCTTGCTAGAGAAAGGAAAACTATAGATGAGAAAATACGGCAATCTAACTGTGGGGGGTGAGAGAGGGAAAGAGGGAAATTCCCTAATGTACATGATATACATTAACAAAGATATCAAAGCCAATCACTAAGCCAAACAGGAGAAGGAGGGGAGGGAATGAGGTAGAAATTGGGTGAGGGCTAATCAGGTGATATGTGCATATATGCCTCTACCATCTTGTACTCCATTAAGATGTACAATTACAATGCGTCATTAAATCAGAGTTCTTTTCAGAAAATATTGCTTTTTTTTTTTTTTTTACGGTACTGGAGATGAAACCCAGAGGCCTTCTACCTCTGGGTGACAGTCCCAACCATATTTTATTTATTTTTTATTCTTTATTTTAAAAGAGGGTCTTAAGGAGTTGCAAAGGGCCTCACGAAGTAGCTGAGGCTGTTCTTGAACCGTGATCCTCCTGTCTCAGCCTCCCAAATGCTGGGATTACAAGCGTGTGCCACCGTGTCTGGCTAAAATATTTTATTTTTTTAACCACATCCATTTGCCCCATTTGCCTTTCTAAATATTCCCAACTTTTGTTTCTGTTTCTCCTTCCCCTTTGCCATCCATAAACCTCCAAGTCAGGGTAATCTAGATACACTGATTAGTGTTTGTATCTTGTCTCACAACTGATGTCATATAAATGACCACATAAGATCTTCTAGTAAGAGTATAAGAGGAATGCAGGCTTCTAAAGAGATTCTTCTTATCTTTAGAGAGACAAATCTTCCTTTTTTTATATGGATTATAAAAGGGACAACATGAAATCCTATTGTTATGAGTAGCCATTGATTCGCATGGAGAAAATTAATAAAATTAATATTAGCTCATTATTGACATTCTGGAGAGGACAGTGGAATTCAGGTAATAATATAGATCTTTTAAGATGGAATAGAGCTGATAAAATAAATTTTTTAAAGATTTTTTACAATTCTGAGTTTTTTCTTACACGGGATGTTAATCAACTTTCCATCAATGTGACAATATACCTCAGATAATAAGTATAAAAGGAAGAAAGACTTATTTTTGGCTCATGTTTTAGAGGGTTTAATCCATAGTTGGATGGCTCCAATGTTTGGGGTCATGTATTGAGGCAGAATGTTATGGCCAGGAAGACATATTGGAGCAAAGAGGCTCACCTCAGGGCCTATAAAAGCCAATGAACAGAAAGGCAGTGCTGAGGTCCCAGTATCCTTCAAAAGCGAATGCCCGCCAAGACATTGCTTTCTTCCACTATGCTTCACAACCTCAAGTTTCTATTTAAGAGCATATTTAAGGCCAAACTGTAAAGATAAGTTAAATAAGTAAACTCTCAGCCTTTAATTGACTATTTAGATATAGCTGCAGTAAAATAACATTACTAAAAATTCGTATTTAAATATTTATAAAATGTGAATCTTGAATTTATTTTTGGTAATGTAATTATTTTAAGACTTATTTTATAATAATTTCCAGAGAATGAAAAACATTATACTTGTATTCTTGCAAAATATTTATTGAATTTTCATTTGTTGCATTGTAATTTAGGAGGTATAATCGAAAGAAGAAATTAGAAACATCTTTTAAGAAAACTGAAAGGGTAGTATTCTAAGAAATTTTGCATTTCAAATGATGCCTTACTTCAGCAGTCTATAAAATGATTCTCGCTGGGCGTGGTGGCGCACGCTTGTAATCCCCACGCTTGGGAGGCGGAGACAGGAGGATGGTGCAGGTTCAAAGCCAGCAGTGCTGGCTTAAGAGACCCTGTTTCCAAATAAAAATATAAAAAAGTAGGTCTGGGAGTGTAGCCCGGAGGTAGAAGGGTTTCCAGGAACCCCAGTACCACCACCAAAAAAAAAAAAAAAAAGATTCTCAATTATCTTGCATCTCTGACTCAGATTTAAGTATAAGAAGAAAGAAATTTTGTAAATGTGTAGAAAGAAAAAGAAGGACAGAGACATAAACATGCTCTCTGGGGAGATGGAAATAAGGAGAGAGAAGAAAAGAATAAAAAAGTGTGGGAAAAGTAACTCAACATCTGATTTTCTTGCTTAGTTTTATATGAAAGAGTATATTTCTTTTTCTATTTAGCCTAATTTAGAGCTACCATCTCCAATATAATTCAATTATCTGGCGTTTGAAAATGTAGCATCTAGATTTGCAAAAAATATTTGCATTTGTTCTGTTACTGTTGTTATCTTTATGTTCATAAAGTTGCAATTTTCAGCTGCAGTACTGTTAAGACAAGTATATAACTTTTCTAGGGAAATCACACACACACACACACACACACACACATACACACACACACACACACACACACACACACACATTCTTTTTAATCTCCTTGGAAATTAATGAAGGATTTCTCTCTTCCCCCAAATGATGGTCATGCAACCTGAAGCCTGAGAAAATTATCAATATCTTATCTAAATTAAAATCTAAATTAAATCTCCCTTTCCCTTATGATTCAACTTCTTCTTGCTGAGTATTCAATTATTATTGTGAATTTATTGTTGCTCTGCAGACTGTGGAGAAACACTGAAAACACTGAAAGTTTTCTCAGAACAGGCCATTTAAGAGTGTTTTCAAGGAAAATATAATAAACATAAGTTTAAGATCTGAATAAAGGGAAAAAGGAAAATTGGAAGCTCAGGGAGGAAAAGCCTCACAATATACAAGAAAATATATTCTCAAAAGAGTAAAAATGTAAAAATCCTTACAGGATATAGAGACACAGACTCTGGGGACAAGCACTATTTAATGCACAATTTTAATAGTAATTAGCTACATTGTAATAGCTAAAACAAACTGAGTTGTAATTTAGGCTGTGTTCAAACACTGATATCAAATACATATGAACACATAAGGAAGTTAAATGAGATGATAAAATTGTTGTGAGTTAAGAATTATCATGTACACATCCTCAGAATCATACATGGAGGACATTTTAAAGTGTTGATGCCAGCCGGGCGTGGTGACACACGCTTGTAATCCCCGCGCTTGGGAGGCTGAGACACGAGGATCGCACAGGTTCGAAGCCAGCCTCAGCTACTTAGTGAGGCTCTCAGCCACTTAGTGAGACCCTGTTTCCAAATAAAATATAAAAAGTAGGTCTGAGAGTGTAGCCTGGAGGCAGAAAGCCTCTGGATTCCACCCCCAGTAGCACCAAAAAAAAAAAATAAAAATAAATTTTAAAAATTAAGTGTGTTACCGGGCATGGTGGCTCATGCTTGTAATGCCCGTGCTTGGGAGGCAGAGACAGGAGGAATGCGCTGGTTTGGAGGCAGCCTCGCTGGCTTAAGAGAACTTGTTTTCAAATAAAAACAATATAAAATAGGTCTGGGAGTACAGCCCAGAGATAGAAGAGCTTCCAGGAACCCCAATACCACCAATAAATAAATAAATAAATAAATTAATTAATTAATTAATTAATTAAAAAAATAAAAAATATAGTGTTGATGCCAGATCACTTAAGCAATGCATTCTACTAATCACTTATTTCTAATCATGTGACCCTTAACTGCCTGTAACATGAGCAAAAGCACATTATCCTTAAAATGAACAAATAGTAAACTCTATCTTGTAATTTTTTTTCTGACAGTTAAAACTTACCAGCACCTTGTAAACTTTTGAATTTCACTTTTAAATATAGTAAGTGACATCATATATTTTTTCTTTTTCAAAATGAATCCAACATTTGCCCTTTTTTGTATGGTCATTCTGTATATAAAAACTGACATAACATTTTCTACATTGATTTTCATTAATACACTATAAGATCTATGCTAAGTGAATGACAAATTCAGTTTAGACAAGACGTGAATTTTTTATTCCATCTCGTAAGTCAGTGAATACCTTTAATACTTTTCTTCCTTCTCCTCTGATCAGACTATGACAGTATGTATGTACAAGAAACTATCTTACATCATTTTTCTTTACAAATTACTCTGAAAAAAGTCTCTGGATTATTATAATCAAAATAAAGGCCAGATGCATTTTCTTATTAGTATGTTTATGCCGAAATAGGGGCTCAAAGATAAAAGACATGTTTTTAGTATGCCTAATTTTTATAAAACATGAGATGACATTATAAAGGGCAGAATATTTTAATGTCATAAGTAAAGCTTTTTCATGTTCATTTTCAAATGACACCACTATCTTTATAACTGCAGATTAAAAATCATAGTTACATGATGTTTGCAAATAATATTCAATGCAGGATCTTCCTAAGATGATACTGAACAGTATGCAAAGGGTTAAACTTAAATGTAAATTAATGTCTCCAATTATTTCTACTGAAAGAGTTTTAGAATTCCTATATCACTTCAAATTTTGAATATTATTGTGGGCATCCTGAATACAATGAGATTGCATTTTGTGATGTGAATTCTTTAAAATAGATAGCTCTATTTCCAACTGCTGTACTGATATGGAGAGTAGCTAATGATACAGAGACTTCTTGGCAAGCGTCTTCTGTTAAATGGAGATGCAATGTGCTTGACATCGGTAATTTAAGTAATTTGTAAGAAAACACATTACTTAGCCAGCTGTACATTCCACTATTTCATGATTAAGATATCAATCCATTAATAAATTTATAGACATAAATACACTATTGTTCATAAATAATAAATTTTTAAACACACTATAATCAATAAATATAATTAAAACAATAGTCTACACTACAATCATTTATTTGCCTTCCAGCTGTTCAGTGAAATTACTGAAGCACAGAGCTGAACAGCTAACACTATGTTTAGTTTTGTTTATTGAAATAATGAACATATGTTAATGACAAAGTTCAAAATACATAATATAAATTAATGTACTGTGAAATAAAATTTTGTGTGAAGATCAAAATGAGTATAGTAAAAGATGAACCCTTTAAATGAACATTATGTAACATATATTCAACAACTATTTAATTATTTTTATTGAAGTGTATCTACAAATTATATTCCATGAAAATGACAGCAATATTCTGGAGACAGACTGAGTATTATGGGTGAAATTAAATTAATTTTAAGCAATACTCCAAAGTTATTTTATACAATCACAAGTAACAGAAATTAAAAAAACATGTGCACATATTGCATTTATGCTTTTAATGGTTATACTCAACTATTACTCCGTCTCTTTCTTGTATAGTTACTTCTTATAACTATTTTATGAAACTTCTACTTGTAGGATCCCTATCTCATAGACAGTATGTGAGTTATATATATTATTTGCAGTATAGAAAGACTTAGAAATAATTGTTATTAGACTACAAATGCTATTCTGACACAGAATCAGAAAGTATGAATTTTAACATATTTAATACTAATATTAATGCTATTTAATACCTGTGACTTTATAGTCTTAAAAATACAATAACAAAATAAGTGGACTATCATTTAAATATATAAACTCCCAATAGGTAAATCTTACATTAGTGAAGAATCATACAGTTTTAAGATTAGTTATTATTGAATAATATTCAGTTATTTCATAAAAATTTCAAATGAAGCACTTTATCATTCCATGTAAGAAAAATATGCTTTTTGCTGGGCAATGTGGCAACACCTGTAATCCCGCCTATTTGGGAGACTGAGGTAGTAAGATTTCAAGTTTACGGTCAGGCTGAACAGCTTTGCAAGACCCGACTCAAAATAAAAAATAAAAAGAGCTGGAGATGTAACCTAATGGTAGAGTACTTGGATCACATGTGTGAGATTCAATACCCAGCATCAAAATTAAGAAAAAAGATTAAAAAACTTTGGGGAGCAGGGGTGGCACTCACTGATGGAGTACGCATCTAACATGTTCTGGGCCCTGGCTTCCATCCCCAGTACTGCAAAAAATTAAGAATTAAAAAAAATTAAAAACTGCTTCTATACACTTACTGTCTCTAATCAGCTAAATATTTAAGAAATACTGAAATTCTAAAAGTATACATACATACCAAATTATGTAATATAATCATGATACACTTTTATTAAATATTAAAATTTGAGAAAAATATATCTTTCATGTTAGTAAACATGATTGTAATGAAAAAATTTCTTATTAAGATTATATGTAGAATATATAATTAACTTCATGAAGATAATTATTTGACAAGAATAAGAATAAATTTACTTCTTCATAAATATTCTCAGTAGACTGAATTTTTTATCTTGTTCACAGTAGACTTGAAACATGTGTATTGAATTAAGAAAAAAATGAATGAATTGGCTTTTAATAAAATGATGAGGAGATAAAGTATTATCTTGATAGTAAATGTAATATTTGATATATATTTAGTAAATTTTAGAAATTGTGAGATTTTAAAAATCTGGTTCACATTTCTTTACCGGCTTCAAAATTTTTTAAAAAGGACTAAGACTAGACATATAAAGAAAGACAAATCTTTGAATAAATATCAAAAGTAATAGCCTTATTATTATTTTTAGAATAAAAAACAGTCAACTCCTACCATAGGCTCAACCTACATTTGAGTTTTTTTGTTTTGTTTTGTTTTATGGTACTGGGGATGGAACCCTTCTACCTCCGGGCTGCACTCCCAGACCTATTTTATATTTTATTGGGAAACAGGGTCTCTTAAACCAGGGAGGCTGGCTTCGAACCTGTGCAATCCTCCTGTCTCCTTCTCCCAAGCGTGGGGATTACAAGTGTGCACCACTATGCCTGCTAAATTTGAGTTTTTAATATGTGTTTTATATTAATTCAGTTAATATATTCTGGGGAGAGAAAAGATTAGCAAAAATTTGATAGACTAGTTGCAATGGGATTTAGGATAATTAATGATATCTTTAACAAATAATTATAAGATGTACGTTGTTTTCTAGGATGTATTAACTAGTATTTAATAACCATGCACAAAGAAAGCAAAGTAGTTGAGTTGCCTTAGTGCACACCCATAATCCTGGTACATGAGAGGCTGAGACTGGAGGATCATAGGTTCAAGACTAACTTCAGCAACCTAGAGAGACTATGTTATAAAATGAAAAATATAAAGGCTGGAGATAAAGCTCAGATACAGAATGCTCCAGGATCAGTACAAGAGGAAAGAAGGAAAAAAAGGAGAAAGAAAGAAAGAAAGAAAGAAAGAAAGAAAGAAAGAAAGAAAGAAAGAAAGAAGGAAAGAAAGAACATTTGCAATCAGAGAGATAAAAATCAACTATATTGACATTTCACCTAACTACAATTAGAATGGCAAATTACAAACAATAATAAATACTGGTGAGGGTGTGAAGAAATAGAAATTCTTGACAGTTTCCTTTGCTGTACAGAAGCTCTTCAGTTTCATCGAGTCCCACGTATTGATTCTCCTTTTAGTTTCTTGTGCTTTTGGGGTCTTGTTCAGAAAGTGTTTATCTGTGTCTATGTGCTGCAGTGTTGGACCTATGCCCTCTTCAAGGAGCCTCAAGGTCTCTGGTCTAGTTTTCAAGTTTTTGATCCATCTTGAATTGACTCTTGTGCAGGGTGAGAAAGTGGGATTTATTTCCAATTTTCTGAATATGGTTAACCAGTTTTGCCAAAACCATTTGTTGAACAAGCTATCTTTTTTTTCAGTGTAAGTTTTTGGCCCCTTTGTCAAAAATCAATTGATTGTAAGTGTGGATTTATTTCTGGGTCTTCTGTTCTGTTCCCTTGTTCTATGTATCTGCTTTTGTGCCAGTACCATGCTGTTTTTATTACAATGGCTTTGTAGTATAGTTTAAAGTCAGGTATTGTGATTCTTTCTGCATGTTTTTTTGTTGCTGAGAAATATTTGGCTATTCTGGGTTTTTTGTTTTTTCCAAATAAACCTAAGAACTGATTTTTCTATGTCTGTGAGGAATGCTCTTGGAAATTTAATAGGCATTGCACTGAATCTGTAGATCAATTTTTGAAGTATGGCCATTTTGATGACATTTATTCTGCCTTTCCATGAACATAAAAAATCTTTCCATCTTCTAAGATCATCTTTTATTTCTTTTTTCAATGTTTTATAATTTTCTTTGTAGAGGTCTTTTACCTCCTTGGTTAAGTTTATTCCTAAATATTTTATTATTTTGTGGGAAACCGTGAGTGAAAGTGTTTTCTAAATTTCTTTTTCAGTGGATTTATGGTTGGTGTACAGAAAAGATTCTGATTTGTTTTTTTTGTTTTTTTTGTGTGTTTTTTTTTTTGTGGTGATACTGGGGTTCCTGGAAACCTTTCTACTCCGGGCTACACTCCCATACCTATTTTTTATATTTTTATTTGGAAACAGGGTCTCTTAAGCCACCGAGGCTGCTTTTGAACAAGCGTGATCCTCCTGTCTTCACCTCCCAAGTGCGGGGATTACAAGCGTGCGCCACCACACTGGGCAAGATTCTGATTTTTTAAGACTGATTTTATATCCAGACATTTTGCTGAATTTTTTGATCAGTTCTATAAGCCTTTTGGTTGAGTTTGTTGGGTCTTCTAAGTATAGTATCATATCTGAAAATACTGAAAGTTTGATTTCTTCTTTTCCTATTTGTATTCCTTTGATTCCATTTTCTTCCCTTATTGTTGTCAAGAACCTCAATTGAGACGAACAGAATGGCAGATTTTTGCCACCTTATCCTGATAGAGAACTAATATCTAGAATATACAGAGAACTCAAGAAATTCAGCACTAAGAAAACAAGTAACCCAATAAAAAATGGGCAAGTGAATTAAATAAACACAAAAGAAGAAATTCAAATGGCCAATAAATGCATGAAAAAAATGCTCAACATTATTGGCAATCAGAGAGCTGCAAATCAGAACTACCCTGAGATTTCACCTAACTCCAACCAGAAGGGCAATCATTCAAAATACAAACAACAACAAATGCTGGTGAGGATGTGGAGAAGTGGGAACTCTAAAACATTATTGGTAGGATTGCAAATTAGTGCAACTACTTTGAAAAACAGTATGGAGCATCCTCAGAAAAATAGGAACAAACTTACCATCTGATCCAGCAATACCACTTCTGGGTATCTACTCAAAAGAACGGAAGCCAAACTACCAAAATGATGCATGCATATCTATGTTCATAGCTGTACAATTCTCCATAGCCAAACTATGGAACCAGCCAAGATGTCCATCAACAGATGAATGGATGGCAAAACTATGGGGTATGTACACAATGGAATTTTACTCTCCTATAAAGAAAAACACAATTACATTATTTACAGGGAAATGGAGGACATCATACTAAGTCACAAAAACTGAAAGCTTTCATGTTTTCAAACCTCTTATGTGGAAATTGGGGAAAAATTGTGATACAAAAAGGACTCTAGACAAAGTAGGAGACAAAGTAGGAGGATTACCCTAGGAGAGTAATGAAGAGGGTATAAAGAAGTGACATAGGTGTGAGGAGGGAGATTCAATGCAAAGAAAACACTTCAATGGGCATGATGCACATACACAAAATTATCAGTGCCAATCTCTGCATTGCACGGGATGGAGAGAGATCGTGGTGGGAGTTGGGGGGGGGCTTACTAAGTGTTGTGTGGATGTATGTCTCTACACTCTGAACTTCGTTAGAATGTATGACTGCAATGCACCAATATAAATATAAAGAAAAAGTAATAAAGCAAGAAGCAAATTGTGAGTTACTTGAAATTTTATGATCAACAAAATTTTTGGTTTGTAAAATCTCTTAAAATTGACAAGATAATCTACTTACTCCTATATTATAATGATTCACTTGTATTTTCTTAAATATTCTTATTGTTCAAAACTTGTATAACTTAGCATTGTAATGCTGATTGTCAACATACTTGATCAGAGCAAATATTCTTAAGGGATTCATTCACATGAGCATTTCAGAAAAGGAAGAATAGAGAGATCAGCCATCATTCAGTGGCCATACACCAAGCATCTCATCTCCGCTGCTGTTTCTCTCATCATGTAAAATCTGTGTGTTAAATGAATAATTCTCAAATAAATGAGAGTGCTTCCATTCTTTCCCTCTCTCTGAGCACAGAGTTTAGGCATCGAGCCAGGTGACACTATGAAGGCAGGATGCCCTCTAGTGAGGTCTTTCTCATTAACAAGATACCTCTTCCCTTCTCCTTTCTTCCAAATACTACACATGAGCTAAGTATATTAGATGAGGCTCAGGGGTGGTGATGCTTGAGGTGGGGGGAAGCACAATGAAAAGACTCTAATAACAGAACAGAGTAAGGCACTGCTTAGTCTCTTAAAAAATATACAACTTTCCTACAAACTAGAGCTGCAGAAGGAACCCTGCAGGAAGAAAGAGGAGGCAGGAAGGGGTTCTCTCCTGCATATATATATGGGTTATCTCTGCACCTCTAAAACCGGCTACACTAGGTTCTCTGTTCTTCTGATCAGTCTGACGCCTGTCCTAAGGCTAACTTGGGTTTTCAGTTCTTCCCAGGAGCTTTTTAATATGTTGATCCAAGGACAGCAGTCTCAGCAGTTGCTCCCCCTAGCACTTCCAGTCTTATTATTAGATGCAGCCTCTTGATTACAGTCACTTGTTTACATGAATGCATTCGCCAAGCAGGATTTCAGGGCAGAAACAACATCTCATTTGAATCCCTAGGTACTGTGGTGAATAGAAATTACAGGTAAGAATTCAATAAATGTCAACTGGTTAAGTTCATGAATAAACAAATTCCATGTGATCTCTAAGAATTAAGTAAATAGATCAAAGAGCGCAAGTGAGAAGCTAACTGGACTAAAGAAAAATACGCAACATAACAATTAATTGTGTTAATAATTTTATGCAAAATGGAATCACTAAAGCACTGCTGCAAATTATTTGTTTTTTACAGAGCATGATATTTAAAATCTATTTCACTATAACTGGGAGTTGTCAACTTAATGTCCATCAGGTAGTGTGAGTAAGCCATAAAATTATCAACATCTCAAATTTGACTGTAATAAAAATGTATCTTAAAACTAAGAAATTTCCGACCAGTTGACTAAAATTCTGTGGCTCACTGTTATTGAAAAAAACTTTTACTTTATAATATTTTGTTACTATTAAGGAATATTTTTCCAAAATTAAGTTGGGGAAAGAGAGACGGGGGGGGGGGGAGAAAGGGAGAGAGAGAGGACTAGCTTTCAATAAGGTTGATCAAATGTGTGTAAATTTTGCTTGTATGATACCCATAACTGTGAATTTCATTTCTTGAAAATAACAGAAGTTAATGTGTGCATTTGCTGGTGGGTGATCTTTCTGCAAAGTGAGCATTCTATTTATACTTTACACCTCTTGAGGGTACAGAAAACCTTAGCACTCAGGATGAATAGGTCCTTTGGCTCGACATTCTTTTGCAGAAAGAGAAGGGAATAAAGAAAGAATCTTATCACAATATGGAAGAAAAATCATATCATCCATCAGAAAAACAAGTACTGGTACAGAAGGCCAGTGACCTACATTTCATTTGGACTGGAAATGAGTAAGACTTTCTTTACACTGGACACACCAAACCCAGATAAAAGTTGAGACTTACAAAGCCAACTTTTGTTATTATATGAATCATACTGAACATTTTATTCTCCTAAGGGAAAATACTGCTTTTAAAATATGCTCTAAAATTAAATAATAAAATTGTGTACAGACTAAGTTTAGATATTTGTCAGATATTCTAAACTTAAAAATGTGTGCCTGCTCACATAACATTCTTCAGATATCCTGATTCTAAATTATCCATGTCAAAACTATTGAAATTGCTTTTTGGTGTATGTTGACCTGATTGTATTTATTTTTCCCAGGGAAGGTATACATTAAGCAAATATTACACTGTGCTTAGAAAATAACTCATGTCTAAAAGACAATATATGTTATGAGTCAGTTTCACCCATTCTATAAAAAAAACATATTTGAATATTTTATCCTAATGTTTGATGTTAAATATTTCCTCTTCTTACATATAAATATATAAAATTTTATATAAATTCAACAAAAATACTTGTAATAATGTTGGCATGTCTTTTAATGACTAGACATCAGAGAAAGTCTCTATGATTGATATAGTAAGTGGAAATTTTATTATTCTTTTTGAATAGTATTTTCTTTTTTAAATATGTTTTTATTATATTTTATATTTTTCATTGGTGTATTTTAGTCACACATTTTAATGGTGTACAAGATGGTTGATACATGAACATGACTGTAATTTTTCCATATGAATTTAAAAGTAAAGAAAATTAGGTTCCAATCTGAGATATAAGTGACAGATGTAGTATCATTTATTTATTAGTAAACTTGTGTGATAAAAGTATGATGATTAAGTTTAAATCTCTAAATTTGAAACAAATCACTCTGAATCTCAAAAAATATTCTTTAAGCAGAAAGGCTATTGTTTTCTCATTTTGTTTTATTTGTGCAAGATTCTATAGAATATAAATATGATGAGTTACTATAAGGCTACAAGACAGGGAAGGAAACAAATATCTAAAATATATCTTTACTGTTTTTATATTTACTTTTTCATCACATTAATGTATCAATTTTTAATGATTCTTCAAGTGCTTCATGTTTTTTATTCCCAATTAAATAAAAAATTCAAATTTTTATACCTATATTCAGAAAATTCAAACTTTTATACCTATGTTTTCATTATATGCTTTTATTCCCCAATTAAATAAAAATTCAAACTTTTATACCTACATTCAGAAAATTCAAACTTTTATACCTATATTTTCATTATATGCTTCTTTATGGTTTTTTAATGGTCAAACTTCTTGGAAACAAACAAAAAAGTATGGGTTCATACTTAATTAAAAGCTATAGAACTGTTTTGCTTCAATAAGCGTTAGTTATAGTTCCTTGGTATTTATCACTTAACAATATAGAAGAAAATAAAGCTCATATTCTGGTAAAGAATCAAGCTAAAATAACCAATAGAGTATATTACAGAGTGCCATACAGACCAGAGAACAGAAAATTTGGTGTTTTGAAAAGAAAAATTAAAATTTCAGCAATAAGTCATAATAGACTTATAAACATGGGATATTTTAATAAGTATTTCAAAAAGAGTAGAGGTTTACTTGTGTTGATATATTCGGAATTACTATTCTTGGAAGAGAGCCACCTGGAAAATGCCTAAGAACAACTCCAAGCAAAACTAAAAACAAGAGTGCTGCTGGTCACCTTAGGTGTCCAGAGTGTGTAGAGTGGAAGGAAGATGAGCTGAGGAAAAGCAGAATCGGGTGTCATAGGACTTTGTGAGCCATCGTAAGCTCTTTAGCTTTGGGTCTGGATGAAATAGCAGCTCTTGGAACATTTTGAGCAGAGAAGTTTTATGATCTGATCACACGTTAAAATGAGGATGCTAAATGACGCACTGGACAGATGACAGACAAAAGAGGCCACGAGAAAAAGTCTTGGGGCAATCATATCCATAGACATCTTTTCTCTAGTCACAGTGGCAGCAATGGGGTGATGAGAAATGGTCACGTTTTTTAAGTTATTCTGATGGTAGAAGAAAAGGACTTGTGTATTGATTGGGTGTTGTATAGGAACAGAAAAGAGTGCAGATTGCATGCAAGGCTTTCTTCTGAGCAGCAACTGAATAGAGATTGTATTGACCAAAATGAGGAAAATACTGTTAACATAAAGGTGAGATGCAAGGGGACAAGTTTATTACTGCATATGTTAGTTCTGAGATATAAAGATATAGATTAAGAAGCTGAAATTAAATTTGTAGGATCTTGGAGGTTACTAGAAAAACTGAAATATGATCTCTTGATGCTGTTTAATATTTATGAGGTTTTTGTAGCAATATTTTATTTCTTCTGTTATATACTTTTATTGGTGCATTGTAATTATATATCATAGCAAGATTCAGTAATTGCAAATTCTTTTCCCCAAAATACTTCTTAGCCTGCTCAGTGCAGTTCTGTGCTCATCATCCCTACATCCTGTAGAGGCCAGTAATACTCTCCTGGTCTCTCTTTTCCAAGATCAGTATTTATTTCTAATCGTACTCAACCTGTAAACATCAGTCCCACAGCAGGACACATTATCCTTTCTCTACCCACTCCCCCTATTCTACCTCCATTGTAATCCATTTATCTGTTGATGGACATCTTGGCTGGTTGCATAGTTTGGCAATGGTTAACTGTGCAGCTATGAACATAGATATGCATGCATTAGTTTGGTAGTTAATAGGGCATTATAATGTCTTCCTTTTCAAATATAAAGTAAAAGTGGCATTATAAATATAATTTTTATGGCTGACATTAAGACATTTTACCATCCTTGCATTATTTCTCCTGACTTGAAACTAACATGCTTCCAATCTTTCTTATTTTTAGATGCTCACATTAACAACTGATTTGTTGGTCTTTTGTGTTGTACTTTTTACTGGTGATGGGAATAAGCTTATAATTACAAAGCTAACTGAAATTTTGTGAAACTTGGAGTTCATGTATAAACATGTATGCAATGAGGTTAAGTTTATAACTTATTTATCTCTGGGCTTCCAATTTTCAGCTTACATTATATAAAATGCTTAATAGCTACTTATTATGTACACATATAACAACACATAAGACACATATACATAGATAAGTTATAAATGTATATGTATATATGTGTGTGTGTGTCTAAGCTTTTTAAAGACATAGATGTCATTATTAAAGTTCAGAAAAACAGAATAACCCAACACAGTGTCTCCCATTTTTCCCTTTCAATCACAAGAATGTATGAAGTTCTGATATGAAGTCCTAGAGAGCAGAAGAATTTTGCTTTATGTCACTGTGCATCAGTCAGTGGGTACACAGACTACTGGAAGACATATCTTCCCGTCCTCAAGAGTTATTGACTTTTTGTGATATTGAAAGAGACAAAATCTTTCTTTTTAAAAACTGCTCTACACGTGTATATTAGCAATACATATCACTGCTAAAAATGAGGACCACTGCCACACCAGTTGACCTTTTAAAAATCAGAATAAATCTGGCTCCATCATAGTAGTCCTCATTTATCTAGTAAGATCCTCAATATGCTATTTTGTGAGCTCCTTGAATTTTACCAGCCACTTGTTAGTATAATGGTCTTGGCCAAACTGGTTGAAAACGCCCTTCTGATCTTCCATTCAGAGTGTTTTCTGTAATTTTCTTGTTTCCATGCTAAGAATAATCTTGGCAGTTTTGCACATTCTTTTATAAGTGGTAGTCTTATGTCCAGAGTCCAAATCTACCAGTTTTCCTACAAATAATTTCTTACCTTTCTCAAATCATTCCAGGAAGACAAGCAGAATCAACTTCTTGCTCTTTGGAAATAAACTTGGTGACATATCTGCATTCACATCCCATAATTTCTCTCTTTATGATACCTGTATACCCTGTTCCTCCTTAAGCAACCACTTTTCACTAAAAATAGTCAAGCTTTTCAAGCAAAACTCAGAGAGACTAATGCTGGAAATATAGAAAAGAATATAAAAGTAAAAGTATTACTGTTAGTACCATATCAAACCCAATCCTTATATTTATATTTCCTTATATATATAAGGAAACTAATTGCTTGTTGTTATAAATGTGCAAGGGGGCTCAGTTTCTATTGGCTTTATCTTCTCAATGAAAATGATATCTTTTAATTATTTTTGTTGTTTTTATTATTTTTTTAATCATGAGATGGCAAACCAATAATTCTAAAGAGGTGGGAAAAAGTAAAAGTAAAATGTGGTTGGCTTAGAAAAATATAAGCAAAACATCTAAACAAGCTACTAATAAGTTATAGTTCTTTCCATTAGCCTCAATTTCCACCTTTATAGATGCTTGATTGCCCCTGAATAAAATTATTGAAAAAACCCAAAGAAGAAGTAAGAAACTTTTGAGTGCTTTGTAAACTCTAAAAGCTGATTTAATGTATATTCATAAATTGCATTTTACTTAGAAAGTGGCTCCGGTTATGCTTACCATGCTGTATGATTGAATTTCTAGGATGATAGCATTACTTTGTGTACTGAACCAAACGGAAGCACATCGGCATATGAACGGCTCAGAGGTGGAACCCTGTCATTCAAACCTGAAGGCTCTGTTGATATCATTAAAAAACATCTAAGTACATATCTCCACTAAAAACAACACTTGGAGCTGCCTATATTTAGTCCTGAAAGGATTATTGCTTATATTTTGTGTTTGCTTTGGATTGTTTGTGATGGAAATTTCCGCTTAGGACACGAGTAGTTCTCTGTATTTTATAAATTATTTGTGTCTTTTGGTCTATTGAGATGGGTCAGAACAGAATGCTGTTGATGAACTAGGCCAACGTTAGCCAAGACAAAGATTAAAATTTAGAGATTAAATCATTTTCAAACTTTTTAAAATGTGGATATGCATCTATGTACAGATTCAACCAAATAGCACTCCCCTATGTATACATACAGACACTCTCACACTCCATATAATTATAACAATCCAATTTCCTATAACCACCATATTATTATTATTATTATTTATTATTATTATTACTTATTGTTGTCGGTACTGGGGTTTGAACCCAGGGGCATTCTACCTCCGAGCTACTCTCCCAGCCCTATTTCTTTTTATTCTTTATTTGAAAAAGGGTCTCACTAAGTTGCAGAAAGCCTCACTAAATAGCTGAGGCTGGCTGCAACTCTGCAATCCTCTTATCTCAGACTCCCAAGTACTGGGATTACAAACATGTACCACCATGCCCAGTACTTCCCAAGGACTGGATTACAAGCATGCACCACCATGCCCATTGTATGACCATATTATTGGTCATACAATTTTTAATTATTTTCATTCACTTCTCATTTGGGAATTTTAAAGCAGATTTACAAATTTTATTTTTTAGCCCTTAGATAAATATTTTAATTTGGAAGACAGAGCCTTAGGCCAATTCTCGTATTATCCATAAAATATAATTTTATACTTTTATTAAAGCATTGTCAAAGTAGGTGCGACCTATGTGAAACACTGACCTAATGTTTCATGGGGTGGAAATTTTAGAGAAATGATCCGTTTGATTCTTCAGGCATAAAGAAACTCCCTCAACTGTCTGTATGCATGTACAACAAAACTCGCCGCATGCACAGAGAGGTGGTCATCTCAGGGGTTCAGTGAGTCGTGCGTGAGCCAGGAGGGTTTGCTCAGCAGACACAGGGCAGAACTAACACTGCTAGAGTGGCCTTTCTGTTGCTCCACATTTAAAAGAATGCTAAAAGTCCATGTGCAACTTTAAATATTTATGATGCTCTTTTGTTAGTCAAATTCCCCTTATGCTATTACAGACACTTCGATATTCTAGAGATGAGAATGGTTTACTAAAATTCTAAAAGGTATTCTACCGCTTGCTCTTTTTTTTTTTTTTTTTTTTTTTTGGTGGTGGTACTGGGGTTCCTGGAAGCCCTTCTACCTCCTGGCTACACTCCCAGGCCTATTTTATACTTTTATATTTTTGAAACAGGGTCTCTTACGCCAGCGTGCGCGGCTGGCTTCGAACTTGCGCGATCGTCCTGTCTCCACCTCCCAAGCGCGGGGATTACAAGTGTGCCCAACACGCCCGGCCCATTTGCTCTTTTGAAAGTATAAAATAATCATGGAACATTTAATGTTGGGTTAATGAATATAATATTATGTATTACGTAGGGCAGTGTGGTCGATTTTAAGATATGAACATATTGATAGGTGCCTACAAACTTAATAAACAAAATACTGTTCCTGTTCAAAGTAATAAGCACAAAATGATAGAAATGCAATCAACAAAAAGGGTCAGAAAATATGAGTCTAATGCAGATTTGTAACAATAGTATATATTAATTTAAAATGAAAAAAGTATACATTTCCGATACTTCACATTTCATATTTATGAAAGATATATTGTTTGTAAGTATTTAAGTATTTTGGCCAAAGATAAGGATCCAATAAAAAAAGCTATCAGCAGAATTATGAGAGCTAATAATTCTATACAAACAACAGTGTTAACCTACTTGACACATTTAAATTGATTTCACATGGTAACATGGGAATCTGTCAAAAATTTTATTTTATATAGGACACTAAGTCACACCAAAACATAATTAGAATTTTTTATTCCTCTAAAATAGTCTAGCTTATGAGGAGATGGTAATGAAAATTCCACAAAATATTCTCATTGCTTTAATTTTTCAATACTGTCCAATGTTACTTATTTTTAAGTACCTCATATTTGGTATTTTTCTCAGTACATTACAAGAGGAGTCAATAGGCTAAATACATTCTGATAAGAATCAGAAAGTGCATACAATTATGTTATTATTCAGAATCTTCCTTCATATTCTGATAAAGATAGGAATTTCCACTGTATATGAGAAGACAATTTTTCTCATTGTTAGAAAATCAAAATTAACCATAGTCTCTAACCAACAATGCCACTGCCATGAATCAAGTCTGAAATATATTTGAAAACGTACACCAATGTATATACAAGTGGATACTTGTTGCACTAATGTTTGTACTGGAAAGGAAGTGGAGATTCAAACCAAATTTTACATCCTCAGTAACAGGTTTCAAATGATGTCACATTAATGAAATCGTGAAAGTTATTTAAGTATCATAAATCTAAGCCAGACATGGGAACTATAATATAAAAATAATACAGTAAAAATTATTTTGCAGGAAAGAAAAACAAGAAAACAATGTTCAGTGACATATATATATATATATATATGATACAAATGAGAAATAAAACCATGTGGTGACATTCATTTTTGTTTTAAAAATTAATGAATGAGTTCACTACTTTTACCTTGTGCCAACATTGTATCAGGACTATTTCTAAACTCTAGGGTAGTTATTAGATATATAGGTTATTTTAATATTTTTATTTAATTTATCACAGAAGTTACTAATAAATCAAAAAAGTTGTCATACCAGAGTCCAGAGAAGAGATGTTGGGTTTGTTTTGTTTTTGGGAATTGAACCCATGATTTCACACATACTAGAAACGTGCTCTACCACTGAGCTATACCCCTGGGCTTTTATATTTTATTTTAGACAGGGTTTGGCTAAGTTGTCTAGGCTGACCTTAAACTTACCATCCTCTCTTGGCTTAGCTTTCTGAGCAACTGGTTATGACAGGTACGTGCTACTCTGCTTGGCAAATTATTTTATTAAAAACAAAATTTCCAGTAAAAGCAGATTTTGTCTTATGGGATCTCTGACTCAGCTCTAGATGTTTGGAAATTTGAGTCTTCTAAGACAAAGAGTTACAGGAAAGAAAGATTCATTTGCTTAACATTTTGATACCATTTTGTATAAAAGTAAATGATTATTAATATTGAAACAGCCACTATCCCTTAGGAGTGTAAAAAATTAAAACAATAAAACTTACCCTTTTCACGCAAAATGTTGATCATCTTCTCAATTCATGAATTTCACCATCTGCACAAGCCTAACAAAACTGAGTTCAGATTTTTGCTTTACTAATTAAGTACTTTTTAAGATTTTCAAAAGAGAATGGAGGTCATTTTTGTCTCATTTTTTGCCATACATTAACATAATTCTGTGAAATCAAGTGTTTTATACAATTGTATTTTTGCTGCTTTCAGTAATTTTAAAGTATTAAAAATGCCATTCCTGTTTCAATTTGGGTAGGTGGCAACTACTAAAAATCCTGGAAATTTTTAGTTGTTTGTTTATTTCAATGAACATTTTGCATTACCTATAAAAATTTATCCAAACTTCTAATAGTGAAATCTCAATTTTTTAAAATAAAAATTCATTATTCTACAGAACTTTTTAGAGTCTGAATGTCTACTCTATTTATATGCAATTAAACTAGGCTGCTCATGATTTTGGATGCTGGCAGAAGTCACAAGATTCCTGGGTTAGAAACAAATAACTAAATATTACTTATAGCAAAAGTCATGGCAAGACCTTCTTCATGCCATTTCCATTTCTCCCGTCCCCATGGGTGGCCGGGCTCTGTGGCTGTGCTCACAGTGGGTTGCGCTAGAGAACAAACACTGAGAGTGGAGGTAATCCATTACTTTTGTTGTGAATCTGCTCTTTATCTGGGGAGAACTATTGCATAAAGGCTGAATATTGAAAACACAAGGCTGAGAAATGGCCTACATAAACATGGTCAAGGCGTTTGTATTCTCAGCATTGCAGAAAGAACATGTAGAGTTTTGGAAAAATGATTCTCTCTGTTGTGTGAACTATCAGTTTACACTTCAGTTAAGGGATTTTCATTACGTGATGAATAAGACTTTCCCAAGTGTCTTTGTCACAAAGCATGATTAACACGGCAAGTGTGTGTGTGTGTGTGTGTGTGTGTGTGTGTGTGTGTGTGTTGGGGAATCTTCTGGAAGGACCATTTTAATATGTTGTTATAACATGGTAGGATGTATTAATCAGTGATGTACTCTATAACTATATAAATATTATAAATCATTAGAGAGCAGATTGAAAAATATGTCACAAAGTGAATCATAAACTGGTATGAGTGTAGGAAATAGAGCATTTATTAAGGGATAAGAGATGGAACAGTAGCAAGCTATTTAAATCACTACAGATAACTAGGGCTAAGGAAGGGAAAGTTCTAGAAGTGCTGAAGAGAATTGCACAGGCTGGTTAAAATGAGAAATTAAAATAGATACATGAGTGAGACTATAATGCACAAATAAAAGTATAAAAAATACAAGCATTAAATTAAATTTCTCTGAATTCAACTCAGAAAATAAAAGGCAGAAAAAATAGATTTCCAATGGTGGACTGGTCAGTTAGTTGTTCACAAATAAATAAACAAAGCAAGTAAGTTAGACAAAAGTCACATCAGAGGTCCAGGGTATACCTCTTACCAACATATTAAAGTATCAACAATAAAATCAGTTACTTGGGAGGCTGAGACAAGAGGATCACAAGTTCACAGCCATCATCAGCCACTTAGCGAGGCCTTCCTCAACGTAGTTAGACCCTGTCAAAATAAAAAGAATAAAAATAGGCCTGGGAGTGTAATTCAGAGGTAGAATGGCCCTGGGTTAAATCCCCAGTACCGGACAAAAAAAAAAAAAATGAATAAAGAAATAAACAGAAAGTAAAATCTTAGCCAGTAGTAGTGACACATTCCTGTAACCCCGCCCTTCATACTCTTCTTCAACAGACAACAAATAAAAAGTTCTATTTATTCTTCTTTCTCGATTTCTTCTCTATCAACCTTGTTTCTCTAATTTCTGAATTTCACTGTGCTGTTGCTGGTACACATCTCCCTTAAAAAAAAAAAGGAGGGAATAATAGTAACATCATATAATCTAGCTCTTTTGGAATCTTACAGCAGCATTTTTCCTCATCAGGAAAATACAACATGAGCTTCCAGCTAAAGCAAAAAATACTTATTTCAAGTATAAACCATTAGAATCTTGTAGAAAACAAATATTTGTTTCTCCCCAAATAGCATTTGAAATTTGGACTAAAAAATTAGGACAAGTTATATACAGGTTGTTTTTGGTGCATTTCCAAATTATCTATCTTTCTAGAGATGTCATATTCAGAAGAGTTAGTATTCTATATAATACTTGATTTACTTAATTTTTATATGTAAACAAAATGTAGAGGCAGAAAGGTATTATCTTGAAGCAATATCTATACCTGAGAATTCTTTTTTAGGATATTTTGAAATATAAAACCATGTAATCAAGTAAATTTTGTCATTATTTAGATACACTAAAATACTGACTTCAAATGCATTTCAAATTTGACAAAATGTACAATAATTTCAAATCTCTGTGTGAAACTTTCCAAGGAAATTTGGTGGCAACGGTAGAGGACTTATTCTTGAAAAGTATTCTTTATTATTTTGGTGAGACAAAGATTTCTGTCAAAAGGAGAAGTTGAGAAAATAATAGTAGTTTTTGAAAAGCAATCAAATTTCCTGAGACAGCCAAGCTGGGAAAATAAATATTTAGTAGTGCTATTTTTCAATTAAAGAACTTACATTACTAAAAGTATTAAATAATTTAAATTTATTGAACTTTAACATGTAAAATATAAATCATGAGTGGTTGAATTATTAATTATTTTCAGTGAAATGCTAATTTATTATAAAGGAGATTTCTAGGATTAAATATAGAATAGACATGCAAATTTAAAAATAATTTTGTTTCTTGTACATACAGCAGTTTTAGGCAAGTGGAAATCATATATTTAAAATACATACTCCAGGTTTCTTTCCAAAACCCTTGTTTTAAATCAAAAGTTGCTGCACGGCAATTTCCCTCCATATAATGCTTCAAATCTCAGGTTGTAGAGTTCACATTTCTCATTTAAAAGTGTGAATATAACTGCTATAAATGGCTTTGCCTTCCCTGGAATCATGACACAACTGTCGGAAATCCACCTATGGTGGTAAAGAGCTGTCTCTCTGAATCAGCTCTTATTACTGACTGCGGTGACCTCAATGAGGTATTGATTTGGCCACCATTACATGAAGAAGACTTCTATTATCTGCTGTCTCATCCATTACTATGAGTTTTCAAAATAGTTTCTGCAATATTGGTGACAAATAATTTCATTCTCTGAAGAGTCTTTTAACTTGACAAAGTGTTTCAGAATACAACAGGGCAAGAAATTAATGATCAGCTCGCAACTCCACAAAATAAAGACCAAACGTTTATTTAGGCTGACATCCTCTTGCAGTGCAATAATTAGTGTCTTAACAATATTGAAGAAAAAATTTATTTTTATAAAAATGTTTAATAAGCATAAATATTTTAATTTTTAAATACTGTGCATTAATATTACTCTAAGAGTTCTATTTCAGTGTGTTATAAAATAATTACTTATTACTCATATTATCATTTCAATGTGTATATACTCCAAAATTAGCCATTTTGATTCAAAGCTATTTTACCATCACATATTCATAGGTTCCTATAGCCACAAAAATAGGCTGTATACAGAAAAATACAAAACATACTAAAGAATTCACTCATGCTGTTCTTATATTTTTACATTTTCCAGAAAGTAGAGATGCCACTATTTGAATCTGGATTCTTTAACTTTGCATAATGCATTTGAAATTTTTTTATGTAGTGGGTTGCTAATATTCCATAATATGGTACAAAACAGTTTTGGTATGCTTCACCAACTAACAAGTATTTACGTTGTTTCTAGGCTTTAGAAAATTATAAATAGTGCTAATCTAAACATTTATGTCTAGAGTCTTGTTATCTATGGATAATGTAATTCATCCATGAAACAAATTCAAACATAATTTGTGTGAACACAAATTTGTAGAAAAAATACATAGAAAAATGTCAATATATACATGACTTGGCTATTTTCAAGTTTTTAGAAAGTTTCCAAGCCAAAATTCATTCAATATATAATGATATTTTATCATATTTTTATTTTCCTAATGAATGTGACGATGAACATATCGTACTTTGTTTACATTTTTTCATTTGTCTTCTTTGGTGTATAGTCTGACCAAATCTTTTGCCCATTTTTAAATTAGGGTTTCTTTTTTTTAAAAATTTTTGGTGGTACTGGGATTCCTGGAAACACTTCTACCTCCGGGCTACACTCTGAGACTATATATATATATATATATATATATATATATATATATATATATATATATATACATTTTTTTTTTTTTTGGAAACAGGGTCTCTTAAACCAGCGTGGCTGGCTACTAACCTGCGGGATCCTACTGTCTTCGCCTCCCTAGCGCTGGGATTACAAGCGTGCGCCACCACGCCGGGCTAAATTAGGGTTTCTAATATAGGGAAATTCAAACTTTCTCTCTGAAATGTCAATAATTTTATTTTATAAATTAAACTTGCAGTACATGTAACAAAAAAAGCATGTAAAATGTAGTAAAAAGAAACAGGAGAACAAACTATTGTTTTTGAAATAGAAATTACCACTCGCTACTCAATGGAGACAGAAGTTCCTGGAAGAAATCAAGCACATGTAAAGCTGACCCTGAAAAATAAATAGAAGGCTTATTTTCTCCCAAGTCTCTATTTTGGAGGGTCTTGGGGTGCAGAAGACTTTTATGGAAGAAAAGTGGAGCAGTGAGACAATGGGAGGAGATCCTTGTGCTGACCTGGGGTCTTTCTTTCCAGAGCTTGCTGTCTGGGATCCTCTTCTTGGTTTTTCTTTTCAGGTTAATGCTTTACTTTTCTGTGAGTCAGCTATTACAAGTAGACAAGAGAAAAGGGCAGAACAGGGCCCCCTGATTAGGGTTTCTTTATTTTATTTTTATAATGTGTTTTTATTGGTGCTATATTTTTACATCATAGTGTAAATCATGTTGACAGTGACATCTATGCACACAACACTTGGTGGGCCTCCTCCCGCCTCCCCATCTCCCCTCTTCCAAATACAAAGTACTGAGATTGAATTTGGTACTTTCACATATATACACAGTCTATGGTAGTATTTCCATCAATGGACCTCATTCTTCCCTTTCCTCTTCCCTTACACCACTTCCCTGGCTCCACTGTGGTTTCTTCTCCATTATCTGGAATACCCCTGGTATTCCAATTACTTCCTAGCTTGTGCATACTAGAAAAAACATATTACTCTTCACTTCCTGTGACTGGCTAATCTCACTTAAGATAATGTTCTCCATGTCCTTACATTTTCTTGCAAATGACACAATTTTGTTCTTCTTTAAGCTGAGTAGAAGTCCATTGTGTGTATTTTCCATAGTTTTGTAATCAATTTATCTGTTGATGGACACCCAGGTGGGTTTCATAATTTGGCTATTGTGAATTGTGCTGCTATGAACATGAGTATGGATATATTAGTATATTTATCTTATTTTGGCTCCTTTGGAAAGATAACCATGAGTGGAATAGCTGGATTATATGGAGGATCTATTCTCAGTTTTCGGAAGACTCTCCAGTCTGATCTCCATAGCAGCTTAACTAGTTTGAAATCCCACCAACAGTGGAAAAGAGTGCTTATGTCCTCATATCTTTGCCAACATTTATTTTTATTTGACTTTTTGATAACTGTCTTCTGATTGGGCTTAGAGTCTTGTTGCGGTACTGATTTGCATCTCCTTGATTGCTACTGATTCTAAACAGTTTTTCATGTATTTATTGACCATTTGTATTTCTTCTTATGGGAAATGTTTATCAAATTCAGTTGCCCATTTATTTATTGGACTGTTTATTTAGTGTATTCTTTTCATATTCTACATATTAGTCCTCTGTCAGAGGGATAGCTGGCAAAAATCTTCTCCCATTCTGTAGGCTTTCTCTTCAGACTTTTGATAGTTTCTTTTCATGAGTAAATACTTTTTAGTTTACTATAATACCACTTATTAATACTTTTTTAATGTACTAAGCTTTGGGGGTCTTGTTGAGGAAGTGCCTGTATGTGGGAGTGTTGAACCTATATTCTCCTTTAGCAGCTTCATAGTGTGGTCTAACTTCCAGGTCTTTGATCCATCTTGATTTGACTTTGTCTATTCTGAGTCTTTTGTTTCTCCAAATAAAATTTATGACTGATTTTCCAGGTCTATGAAGAATGACATTGGTATTTTTATAAGGATTACATAAAAGAAACATACCTTAACATTATTAACGTAATATATAATAAACCCAAAGCCAACATAATATTGAATGGGGAAAACTATGGGATTTCCCTTTAAAATAAGCAACGAGACAAGGATACACACTATCACCATTCCTTTTCAAAATAGTCCTCGAGACCCTTGCCAGAGCAAAAAGAGAAATACATATATACGTGATTCAAATTGGAAAATAATAATTACAATTATTTTTATTGTAAAAGACATGCTCCTGTACCTAGAAAACCCAAAAACTTAACCAAAAGAATGCTAGACCTGAGTAACAAATTTAGCAAGGTAACAAGATACAAAGTCAACCTAAAAAAAATCAGTAGCTTTTCTATATGCCAACCATGAATCCTTTGAGAAAGAAATCTAGAAACATTTTCTTTCACAATAACCTCAAAACCAATAGAATTCCTAGGAATAAACCTAACCTTGGTGATAAAAGATCTCTACAATGACAATGACATAACACTAAAGAAAGAAATTGAAGATATTTGAAGATGGAAAGATATTCCTTGCTCTTAGATAAGCAAAGTAAATACCATCAAAATGGCCATTCTTATTTTTGAACACCATGTGGAAGGGATGATTCTTTCAAAGCTCAGAGAAAAGATTAGGGAAGGGAGAAAGCAATCCTACGAAAGACATGTCCTGAGAAGGGACATGGGTCTATCACACTATGAGGTAAGAAAAGGTTGGATGGCTGAAGCTGAAATATGCACCTGAGAGGGAAGAGAAAGAGGATGGGGAGGCAACTGTAGAGGTAAAGTAAGTTATTATTAGGACAGCTTTACTGAGATAATTTATATGCCATAAAAACAAAGCTATGTCATTTGTGAGAAGTTGGATAGAATTGGAAAATATTATGCTAAGTGAGATTAGCCAGTCTCAGAAAGGGAAGTGTCATGTTTTCACTCATGTGTGTAAGCTAGAGCTAACCTGGGAAACAAAGAGACTTGATGGATAAAACAATTCAAATAGTGCTATGTTCATATGTAAAGTTATCAACATCAACTTTAATATTATATGTGCAGAACAAAAGGAGCAGTTTGGGACCCAGAGCGAAACATACCAAGTACTGCGTGCATGTATGTTTCTATCCCTCTAAACCTCATTTTGATGTATAATTGCAAGAAACCAATAAAATAAAATTAAATTGAAAAACAGACAGACAAACAAGGGTCCCTGCAACCAGGGCTCTGTCCCAAAATGACCAAGCTGTGAAGCAACCAGGACACTCATTTAAATTTGCAGAAAGCTGCTGTTGCAGTTTGGTCAGAGTTACCATAAAAGTCCCTGTGTGAAAGGCTTTATCCCAAACCCGTGCTACATTTGAAGGTGGTGGAAACTTTCAGAGGAGGAGCCCAGTGTCTGAGGTTGTTGGGGCTGTGCCCTTGATGGGGATAGGAAAACTCCAGCCAGCTCTTCCTTCTCCTTCTCCTTCTCCTCCTTCTCCTCCTTCTCCTCCTTCTCCTCCTTCTCCTCCTTCTCCTCCTCCTCCTCCTCCTCCTCCTCCTCCTCCTCCTCCTCCTCCTCCTCCTCCTCCTCCTCCTCCTCCTCCTTTGCTCCCAAGCAATTTCCTCTTTCCTGTGTTCCTATCATAATGGCAGACCCAAATCAAATGGGGCCAACTGGTCAGAGACTCGAGCCTTCAAAACTGTAACACAGAATAATCCTCTTCTCTTTAAACTGGTTATCTTAGGTATATGTTAGAGTGATGAAAATCTGACTGATACAGGTACTGTGTGGACTATCACTTGGGGAGTCATAATAGATATTTATAAGTAAAATACTTTTAAGTTGTCGCAGAATAAAATAAGTATAAGTATAAAATAAAATACAGGACTAACACCTGACCTCATTTTTTATGTTTTTATTAAACATTTATGATGCTTAATAGGAAAATCATCCAACAATCATCTTCTTTAAAAAGATGAACTTTGATTTGACCCAACCTTAACAGGCTTACTTAATTTTGTTTACTTAAATTGTAAAAATCTTTACCCTTAAGAGCAGAAAAGTTGATTATTTTCTTCCTTTCTTTTTTCATTTTGCCTTTAAGTCTAATTATTAAACTTGGCACCATTTAGATGAAAAAATAATTGGCAACTGATTATAAACATGATTAGAACTGTCAGTATACTACCATGATGTATCTTAAAAAAAAAAAAAAAAAACTCTACTATTTAGAATAAACTCTGTTGAAAATGGAAACTGGAGGACTTGTGAGTCACAACTGTGCCCTGACTGGCTACGAAGAGCCTGTGAGAATACTTCTAATATGATAAACGCTGAGACCTTCAACACTGCTTGCTAAATACTCAGTTCAGTGACTTTGGAGTTCCATTGAACTCTCTAACATTTGACCAATGTGTCATTTCAAAGAAGAAAAAGGCACTAATTCTAAACACCGAGGTGTTTCTCATGTCATTACAGCTAATTATATATGTACCTTGAGTATGAGTTTGTTCACCCACAAAAAAGATGATCCGGATGACATTATCTTCATGCAGCCTACAACTCTAAGCATGTATAAGCTTTGATGCTTCTTATTTACGTGGTAAATAGATTGCAGTCAATGAATATATGACTAGAAATTATTCATAATGTAGCCAAATATTAATTTGTGCAATGACTGCTGAACAGCAAGGCATTGGCATGATAATATAATGGAAAGAAAGTAAACTTTAAGATAATATAGGCATGAATCCTGTCTTTTAGTAGACATGCATCTTACATAATTCTGCTAAAATTCTGAAGATTTAAACCCTCCATATATTAAATGGAGCCAAAGAAAAATCAATTGGGCTTGCTATTGTTACGATTAAACAATGCTTGTTGTTTCCATAGTTTGTCTGTCTCCTAGTTAACATTATGTAAGAGTCATATATTTTGTTGTTTATGATAATAGCCCCGGTATATACCTCAGTGTAATTCAAACCCACACACACATATGTGTTCCATCTATGATATCTGTGTGTGGTGGTTTTTTACTATTACTTTTTAAAATCAACAGGCAAAATTGTATATTTTTATTATGTATACCATGAAGCTTTGAAGCACATATCCCCAGTAGTATTTTTGAACATGGCTTACTTTGTCATAAGATTTATGTGTATAGTCTCTGGCTTTTGGGGGGCCAGCTAATTTACTTTTAACCTCACCTCCAGGAAAAGAAAGCTGCTCATGGTAGCCCTCCATTTGGATTTTGTAGCTTGAACTATGTGCAGCTCTGCCAGAAAATAGTTTCAGGCTGTCTAGAGCAACATTATAGAAACATATTTAAGGTATATTATATATTTTTTATATTGAGCTTTTTCTATGGTTCTTTCTGCTTACTCTGAGCAAAGCATCATACTGACTCCCCTTGGATCGGATTACAACTTCAAACACATTGCATTTTTTCCCTTTTGTGCCTGACACATGGTGTAAGATGTGTCCCACAGGAAGTTTTCTGACCCAGGTTTGCAGAAGATTTGAAAACACCCCAAGCAGTCTTTAAGTTCCTAAATAAACCCCACAGTCCATGGGGAAGACCGTCTCTAGCCATCCCAGAGCTGCACATCCCATAGTTTCTCCATACAAATATCTGGACTAATCTCTAATAATTGCATGTATATTTTGGGTTATTACATTTAACAGACTTGTGCCTGCCATCTGCTATACCTCTTGGGGAAGACATGCTGAACATTTGAGAATTCTTTTTTTATAAGCAATAATGTTTTATGACTCATTAAGTATGAGTGAAGTAAACCCTTTTAATTTTAATTACATATGAGACATTTTATATTATGATAGTTCTGGGAGAAAGATTTATATATGTCTCTTTGGGGTAAAGAGTAATTGCAAAGTACAAATGCAAGGAATGTTCACATTCCAAATATGCTACTTTTTGAGAAATTTCTTCATTTTCTTCTCACTTTGTTAAAGAACAAAAATTATTTTTTTAAAAAATGTGCACCATCAATTGAGGCAGAAGGAAGACTGGAATTCCATCTTCCCAAGCAGATGTCAAAAACATTTAAACAGCTGTCAGACCAGTTCAAACTGTCATCAAAAGTGACCTTAAACCAAGTTTAGTTTTTAAATGTTATTAAAAAAAAAGTAAAAAAACAACACAGTGCCATTACGCAGCTGTCTGAAATATTAAATGAAAGAATGAACATCTGTTCAGTTGCTCTTCAAACTTTAATGGTTTGGAGAGAAATTCTGTTGTCTTAGATCTTTAAGAGCATCTGAGGCCCATACCGCTTCAACACCTGTGAAAGTTCCTCTCTGAAAACATGCGCAGCCACTTCAGAGCCTCTCACTATTGTTTTTTGCCAAGCATACGCCACCAAGCAACAAGACAAATTCTTAATAGTATTTCTGGTATTTAAGATCATCTTAAAGTATATATCTCAGAGTGA
This sequence comes from Muscardinus avellanarius, assembly GCF_963383645.1. Lineage (NCBI taxonomy): Eukaryota > Metazoa > Chordata > Mammalia > Rodentia > Gliridae > Muscardinus > Muscardinus avellanarius. Next base: position 8,095,833 of record NC_137791.1, on the reverse strand, counting down.
GAAAAATTCCTTTGGTTTAAAAGTACCTTATTTTCATAGAAAATATACATTTTCATAGAAAATATACATAGAAAAGATACAATAAAAATGCTATAGCAGAGCAAATTGGTAGCAAGCAATTGGGGTATACTTTCGCCTTCTGAACACTGAATATTCAAAGACCATTTTTAGAAGTAATACACATATGGTGCAATGCTATTAAGATGTAATGCTATGAATTATTATTTGCTTAATGATATTATTTCTTTTAGAATTAAAAAATAAAAATTTCATATTGAAAAACATTAGTTTTATGGTAAGTATTGTTTGAATAAAAACTAGCTTGCTGATATAAATAAGATGCTCCCATACATGGGTTTGTCCAGGTAATGTAAATATAAATTGTTGTTAATATTTTTAAACATATATATGAATTCACATGTGCATGTGGGCTTGTAACATTGAGTCTGAGGAAAAAATATTTTATATAACCTAGGTGATGATATGATACTCTGAATTTAATATAAAAATCTATCTATAAAAATTCGATCACTGAGCTACATTCTCAGCCCTATTTTTTTATTCCTTTATTTTGAAACAGGGTCCCACAGAGTTGCAAAGGCCCTCACTAAGTAGCTGAGCCTGGCTATGAACCCAGATCCGCATGTCTAAGCCTCCCAAATACTGAAATTACAAGCATGTAACACCACACCCAGTTTATTCTCTATTTTGAAATAGCATTTCACTATGTTGCAGAGGGCCTTACTAAGCTGAGGCTGGCCGCAAACCTGAGATCCTCCTTTCTCAGCCTCCCAAGTACTGGGATTACAAACATGCACCATCCAGCCTGGCTCTGCTTTATTTTAATAAGACATTTAAGTAAATATTTTACATTTTTCAAAATTTAAAATATTGCATATTTTAAAGTCTTAAAAATTGCCAGTTCTCTCATTTTGCAATTTTCATCATTGTTTAATTCTGCTCAATCTAACCTTACTTTATGTCAGTGGTCGCCAGGCATCCAAAAGCAGATTGGGTTTCAAAACAGTAATAGTAAAAAATTATATATATATACATACATATATATAATTACATCTCACCTGTTTCTGCTTACTGCCCTTGACCAAACCTCTGGAGGGCAGGATATGTTTAAAATTGCCTGCTGCATTTTTACAGTATGTTGTATAACTTTGGATATGCTGCTGAAGAGACTGAGAAGATGTTTTCTATAACATAAAGAGATGATGCTGAGATCAGCCTGTCTCAGAAAGTCAAGGGTCATATGTTTTCTGTCGTATGTTAAAACCAGAGAGAAAAATGGGAAAGAAAAGGGACTTCATATAAATGAGGAGAGAGACCAAAAAAATAGTGGAAGGGGTCTGGGTAAGGGAAGTGTGGGGGAAAAAGAAAGATCGAGGAATGAAACCTGTCGCCCCTATATAAATATCACCATGAATCTTACTAACGTGTGGGGAGGGAGGAGGAAGAAGCCAGGTGAGATGCGTAAAGGAATACACCAAGTACGTCGTATACGTATGTTTCTATCACTTTGACGCTCACTAGGATTTATAATTAAAATGCATTAATAAGAATTTAAAAAATGAACATACTTTAATAATGTGCCACAATATTTTCCAACAGTGCTTTATTTTAGCCTTTCTGGAAAATTTTATAGTTTTACACCTTTGTCATCGATATCTCCTACCAAATTGTTCTAATGCGCTTTTGTTTTGTTTTATTCTTTTTAGATGCTGTCATTATGAAGTTCTGTATTATCTGTTATAAACATATTTTCAATTACATGTTTCATAGTTTTATTGGTGCATTGTATTCTCACATCATAATGCAGTTCAGAGTGATATGGACATACATCATCCATGCACACAGCATTTGGTAAGGCTCCCTCAGGTTCCCTTCCCTCCCCACACATGATTTTGAAATTGGCATTAGTAATGTCACATATGTACCGAGAGTCAGTGGAAATTTTTTTTCTTCATTAATTCTCCCACTACCACCACCCTTCCTAATGCCCCTTCATCACTCTCCTGGAGTTTTTCTTCCATTAACTAAACTTCTCTTACATATGAAATTACTCCCTAGTTTCAACATATAAGTGAAAACATATAACCCTTACCTTTCTCTAGGTACTCTAACTTTATATTATGTTCTCTAGGTCTGTCCATTTTTCTCCAAATGACATAATTTTGTACTTGTTTATTGCCAAGTAGAATTCCATTTGGATGGCTATCCCATAATTTTGTAATTCATTCATCTGTTGATGGACACCTTGGTTGGTTCCATATTTTGGCTGTTGTGAATTGTGCTGCTATGAATGAATACTGGTATGCGTATATCACTGTAGTTGTCTGATTTCAATCCCTTTGGTAAGACACCCAGAAGCGGTATGGGGAAACGCTCACCAAGTGCCGCGTCATGTATTACTATAAATTACATTATTATGTGAGATTATAATGTACCAATAAAGGAATTAAAGAAGTCAATACACAAGGATTTAATTGACTTTTAATGTACTCTCAATAAAGTTTTATCTTTTTGTAAAGTTACAAATGTTTAGAAAGTTTTAGTACTATCAAATATACTTCAGAGTCAATAATAATTGTATAGTAATACCACTAGTCTTCTTAGTTAATTTACAACATTCTATTAACATTGAATAAACGGCTCATGCAGATGAACGTTAAGCAATCTTAGAACTTTAAGAGGTTTGTACAAGTTTTGAAAATATTTTAAAGTAGTTTGCATATTTACCCTATGTAAGTGATTTTGGCAGAATCAAAAACTACAGAATTCTTCATTAAAGAAAGTCAAAGCTGAAAAGTATATCAGAAAACCCAATGAACTCTGTTTTGGGGTTTGAAGTCCTACCTACACTCAACGCATTTGGGTTAATATTTTCATGTATTTCTCAGAAATCAGCCAATAGTCTAATATTCTGTTAAATACATGTATAATATGCAAGTACTTTTAATTATTCTTTAAAAATTTGTGAAATTATAATACTAAAGTCACTTATAAAAGAGAGAAATCATTCAAATATTTATATATTGACAAACCAAGAGTCTAATACCATGAGTCTAATATTTTTCAGTTTTGCTGGGAGTGGTGGCTCACGCTTGTAATCCCCACGCTCGGGAGGCGGAGACAGGAGGATCGCGCAAGTTCAAAGGCAGTCTCGCTGGTTTAAGAGGCCGTTTCCAAATAAGAAAAGTATAAAAATAGTTCTGGGAGTGTAGCCTGGAGGTAGAAAGGTTTCCAGGAGCCCCAGTATCACCAAAAAAGAATATTTTTCAGTTTTTAAATTATATCCAAAAAGTTAATTTTATAAAACAAAATATCCTTCATTGAAAATGTAAAGACAAATGATTAGTGATAACAAAGAATAAAATGTTAAATGTATATCTAAATTTTATTAGATATTAGTGTACACTTAGCAATAATAGTAGTACTAGAAAATAAAAATCACCCAAACATTTGTTGCAGTTCTTAAAACATTTGTAATTATTATTTTTATACTGGCAGCTTAAGAAATAATATTTTGTTTTAGGAACAATAGAAGTAATAATCTCTCGTGAAATAAAATATGAAATAGCATATGTGCTTCTTTATTAATTCTTTTAACAAAATATAACTTACGGTCATATTTACTTTATGATTACTTGTCTAAAATTTCAAATCATCCAAATGCTCAGGCAATATCAACATACACGCAAACGCACACATCTTTCTCCCATGTGTATAAGTATATATATGAGTGTATATTTGACCTTATGGTCTCTGATTTAAAATAGTTTGACTCATGATATTTTAACCTAACAATGCTACAAAAGTGACATGAATTTTATAGAAACCATACCTTATGTTTAAATGTCTATCCTTTACTGGGCCTGCAATATACCATACCTCTTGCAGAGCTGGGCAGTGGTGGAGGATAGAAGGTCCCGGTCAGCTGTGTGATCTAGGGATGAAAACCAATAATTTCCAATGTTACCTGGTGGCCAGTGGTAATGCAATAAATTTCATGACACAGTCAGCACTTTATTATAAAATAGGCATTGTGTTAGATTAGTTTTGCCTAAGTGTAGAATAATGCAAATATTTTGAAATGTTTAATACAGACTATATGCTAAATACATTTCTAACTTACAATAATTTCAATTTAGATTGAGTTTATGGTGATATAATCATACAGAAAATTGAGAAACATTTGTATATGTAAATGTTTCTTTATATTTGCATATATATTTAACCAAATGTCAGATAAAGATACACACACACATATATACATAGTAGCATATATATAGATAGATTATATCTATCTTCATATAATTATATATATATATCTCCATATTCCACATCTATATCTATATCTATCTTTATCCAAATGTGTAGGGACTCATATTTTGATTAACAATAGAGATACATTCTGAGAAATGTGTCATTAAGGGGTTCCTTTAATCACCTAAATAGCATAGAATGACACACACTGAAACACTACAATACAACTAAACAATATAATCTTATGAGACCATGGTTGTACATGAATTTAAGAATTGACCAGATCATCAATAGTACATGCCTATATATCTTCTATCATCTATCTATCTATCTATAATCCATACCTATTTGCAGGCATACATTTTTGCATATATGTGTGTAAACACACATACATATATATATATATACATTTTTACACATATATACACATATTCTATACATTTTTATATTCCATAGCTTAGTACTTTCTATTCAAACATCTTACAATATGTCAGGCCATGTCATTATAAGCATAACTCTAAGTGTGAAAAATAAAAAAAGCTGGACATTTTTTGGTTAAAAGCATCACAGATATATAGCGGTTTCTAAGTAAAAATAGCATGGTTTTCCTTAATTTCATTATGAAACATGTTTGGCCTATGCTTCTGCTTTCAAATAATTTCTTCCATTCATTTTCTAGTTAACTCACTATGTTTCAAACTATTTAGGTAGTACAAACAGTGTTAACTCATTAGCAGATGATTTACTCTCCGTACATACAACCCAGTCTCTACACACTCCTGGCACCGTTGGTTAAATGCCATTTGGAACCCATTTCCACAAGGACGCTTGGAGAAATTGGCTTTGTGTAGATTAAATTCATGTACTGTTTAAGGAAAATTATGAATCAGGATTATTGAATGGAAATACGAAGAATTTGATAATTGCTTACAATGCATCTGCAAATAAGGTTTTTGTTGAAATCAGTATTATTTGGATCTTGGTGTTGTCAGTTATTTGTAGCAAGTCATAATTTCTTGGCATACTTTACTGTTTGAGTGGAAAAACAATTTATAAAACTGTCACATCAAATTGGAGAGAATTATCTAAACATAATCTACTTAGAGCAACAAAGATGTGACATTTGAAAAAAATCTGTCAGCGTGGCTCTCACTGAAGAACAGAAAGGTTTGCCCTCGGTATACTTTTATATCATCTAAGCCTGCTCTGGTGCCAAGAGAGGCCAGGCAGGGAGGCTGGGTCTGCTGGTGAAATGGAGAGAAAGCGGATGCTGAGGAAACAGGGTAATAACTGTGAAAAAAATAAGACTATACATTGAGCATATGCGTGGTAGACATAGTCTCAAATGGTCAAATGCTGATAGATCAGTAAATTAGCACAATTTAAAAAAGGTAAGTGTTTAACCCCTTTTCAACTTTTTTTTTCTTTTCCATTTTTTGGTAAGTAGAACATCTTGTTATACTGTGTGGGAGAGCACTGATTAGAATCCTGGCATTAAATGACTTTCAGATAACTCAAATGTACTGTATCTCCAAATCCTACTGGTAAAAAAGAGATAAAATTATTAAAATTTTGTTAAGTTTATGTAAATATTAAATGTAAAATGCATATAAAACTTTGCCAAAAAAGTCAGATATTCTATTTTAAAATGATGAGTATGGTCTCAATCATCATAAAAATATCACTTAAGTCTTCATCTTATTCCCACATTGATTATTTATTAAACATTATAATATAATAATAATGCTTATAAACAGTATTATTGACGTGCAATAATAATGTTTATAAAGTTATTCATATAAAATTCTTCCACCACTAGACGTTATAATTTAAAAATGTATGTATTGTCAAGTTTCTGTTTTAGTAATAAACATTCAGTCACAAACATAAAAAAATATGTAACTGGTTGACACTTGGTTTGCCTTTATACTGCGGGGCTTATGAAGCCTGTACTGAGCTCTGTAGCTAAATATGCCATTTTCTATTTAAGAACAGTGATGAAAGTCCTTTGTGATAATCATTCCACTACAGACACCCTTAGGTCATATTTCTTTTCCTGTCAAAAAATATTTACTTTTATCATGAACTTGTCATTCTCCTGCATTAAAATGGAGAAATGCGTAGTTCAGAAATGACAAGGTCTCATAAATATAATGGTTCTCAGTGCTTTATATCTGTTCTGTTTTTGAAATAATTTTAAAGCAACATGTTCATTCTAAAAAAAAAAGGCAAACTAAGAAAAATGAAAGAAGGAAAATCTGAATCTTGAGGTAAGTAGTACATTTTTCATGCACTTATTTTAAGTCCATTCAACCTGACGTCTGCCAGGATGACAACCTAATTTACAAAATGTATTTATTTCTTTCACTGTTTTAGAATTAATAGTGATAACACATAATATTGCTTTTGCAAATGTAAATAAAAAAAGGGAAAGAAATAGATATTTGAAAGGATGGTTCCAAGAATCCATAAAGGTAACACCACTGCTTATTCTTGTTCAAGGTAAAGTCTATGTTAAATGAATAGCTAATTAGTAGCATACTGCAATAAGGAAGAGGGGCTTAACCAACCAGATGGGCCAAATGAACCTGATAATTAAACATTTGATGAATATTGCCCCCTGTTTACCCATTCGTCATGGCCTGACTCTAAAAAACACACCATAAACCTGACATTGTAAACTGGCAAATTTATATTACATAAAATGAAGTAAATAGATTTTGGGGTGTGGATGTTCATGGGCATTTTTCTCAAAGTGATATTTTGGTTTGAAGACTTTCAATGATTTATTTGCCAGCATTTCTGTTAATTCACATTGTATATAACTGTATTTTCAGAAAGGCCAATACAGTAAGTTTTAAACATAATTCTTATTTTCCTCTAGTCTCTGTAGACAGAGTTTTGAAAAAGAAGAGCTGCTAACTGTAGTGATATTCAAAGCTAAAAAATTTCTGTTCAATCTATTTTGAGTTTTAATCGTCCACACTTGAGTGGTAAATAAATTTTAAACAATCAATGGAATAAAATTATCTCTAGGTGCAATTAGTTCACTCTACTAACAAGTGTTTAAATAGCAAAATATTCTCCAAGGATTCTTTTTTTTCTTAGAATGAGTTTTACCTAACCACAGGATAACATCTTAATCCTTTCAAGCACGAAGTGTAAGGAGACAGTGCTATAGATTTTCAGTCCCTTGAAGTCAAGGAGAGGAAATCAATGTGTGTGTGTGTGTGTGTGTGTGTGTGTGTGTGTGTGTGTGTGTGCACGCGCGCGCATGCACATATGCTAAGACACATGCATGCATGACTTGGTTTTTTGTTTTCGTTAATCAATGCAGGAGATATAAACTACTGAAATCTTGAGTATTGGACATTGGTTCACATAAAGGATAGTGTACAAAGCAGTATGCCATAAATATGATGAATACTAAAGTCTGTTGATAATAAGAATAATAAAGTCATCTTTTAAGCCATGTACCAGCTACACTAAACCCACTTTTATAAGAAATATTAATATACTTAAGTTAAAAAGAAATATGTCATACTATGCTCAATGTTTAAGTGGTCCAGCAATCCTATGGGCTCTGATGCAAAGGTAATTCAAACTTTGTCTTTCTGTCTCTGTCTCTCTGTCCGTCTCTTTCTATCTCGTGTGTGTGTGTGTGTGTGTGTGTGTGTGTGTGTGTGTGTGTGTCTGGTGAAGTTGGGTCCCTGGGGCTTCGGCACCATAAGCTGTGCTCTTGTATTTTAATCCTCTTGTTTAATCTCTGGCTTCTGGCCTCCACTGTGTGAGAGCAGAGCCCTTGCTCTCTACTGCTCTAGGCTTCCTGCTGCCTTCTGAGCTCTGCAGGGCTGGTCTGACATACACTGAACTCTAGAATTGTCAAGCATTGTGAGCAAATAAATCTACTTTCCTCTAAGCTGTGTGGTTAGATGTTTTGGATTATATCACTGAGAATGTTGACAGACACACACACACACACACACACACACACACACATATATTGTATATAGATGAGGTTGTATATATCTATAAATGTATATGTATTTATATAAATGAGGTTATGTATATAAACATGCACTTATATATACAGTCTATATACAATACATATTTTATATACATATTAAAAGAGCAAAAATTGAGCAAATAAATCTACCTTCCTCTAAGTTTTGTGGTTAGTTGCTTTGGATTAGACAGTGATAATGTTGGCTGAGACATATATACTTTATGAACATGAGATTTTATTTATATATACACATTTTATATACATGAGGTTGTATATATATACAGATTCCTATGTATTATATATAATGTACATTTTCTATACATATGGAAGAAGCAACAATATTGCATTACTTTTCAGATCACTAGGAACAGTGCCATGCTTAATGTAGGTCATACGTTCCAGACTTCAAACTTGACTGAGACATTTGGACTTCATAAGGCGAGAGTAACTGTATTTTTCTTGCAGAGTAGAAACTAAAATTAAGAACAAAATCAAAGCCTAGGAAATATGTTATAGCAGTATTATTTTTATCCTGAATGTCCCCTGAACATCTATGTTTTAAAACATTTTTCCTCATAATGGGGAGGGGAAACCTCAGCAAAGGTAGAATGGAAGGATAGGAGAGGAAGAAGGCTGAGATTGATTAATGGAGGAGCTACATCCGAATATATGTAAAAGTATGGATATAGCATGGTTAACCTGGACACTCATTGTCGAAAGGGGGAAAGGGGAAATGAGGGTGGGGGGAGAGGGTACCAAACACAGTCTGAATGTATGCCTTTAATAATATGCTCCACATAAAGAAATAAATTTAAAAAATAAAGAAGTGATCTGAAACATCAAGAAGTTGGGCCTAGTAAGACATTTTATGTTCTTGAAGGTACTAATAAGTATCAGTTCAGTATATAATTCAACAGTAAGCACTTACCTAAAACCACGTAGTAAAAAATATCTAATGACACAGAAATGTAGCATTTTAAGTTCTTGAGTGAAAAATCAAGGTGTTTGTCACATTTTATAGAAAGCATGCAGTTATTTTTGTTTTGAAAGGTCATAAAATTCTAATAACACTTATATAAACAACAGAATCATGTCGTTAACAAAACAATGAATAATTTCATCGAGCTGTCTTGTTAAATATTGTGAGTTTGACACATTGTTGGTTATACTGACAGTTTACATGAAATCACAGTACATGCTCACTTGGCTGGCATTACGTATCATCACAGTGTTTCAAAAGTAAAAATTTTAAAAATCCATATTGAACTAAATGTTGCATGGAGAGAAATCCACAAAAAAACCATGCTGTCATTTCTAGTAAATATTAATGATGCTAATCAAGAAACACACATCTTAGGATGTCATTGTACAAAAAGGACTTTAGGATTTAAGACAGTTATGTCCAAAGTAAAGGTGTCCACTTGATACATTCGCCTATCCTTACCTTTGCTGCTGATTGGGCTATCCTGGGCTTCTCTCTAGAACTAACCAGTGTCCCCCAAAAAATACCTGATCCCTACCAAGAAAACACCTGATGTCCCAAGGACTTCTTGCTAAGCTCTATCTGAAAAGTCCAGTGAGATGGAGAAGAACATGTGGATGTTTCATAGGGCATTTTCTTGGGATAAAAATCTATGGAGCAGAAAGTAATTAAGAAGCATCTGGGAGTGGGAGAATTTAGGTTGCAATGCGGTCTCCAAAAAAGCTCAGGCAGAATCAAGACGACTCCTGAATAAGATGTCCAATGAGAGTAGGGCTGAATTCTGTTGAGGGAGGAATCTTTGCACCTCTATCCAAAGTCATTTGTTGTGGACTGCCTTGGAAAATAAATGAAGCATTAAGTAAATCTCTTTTCATCAGGGAAGACGAATTCAGAAGAGGACTCATAACTGAGAGCTTTTGGGGGGAGTGCTCCAGAAACCTAAAGGAGTATAAAAAGAAACATCCTAAACTAAACTGTGGATGGTGATACTTGCCTGTCATCCTAATACTTGGGAAGCTGAGGCAGAAGGGTCGCATGTTGGTGGCCAAGACTGGAAATTTTTGAGACTTTGTTTTAAAATTAAGAAAAAAGATAGGGATGGGGATGTAGCTCAGAAGTAGAATGTCCCTCCTGGGTCAATTCTCAGTAACACACACACACACACACACACACACACACACACACACACACATCACACACACCTACACTAGAGAAAGAATATGAAAAACAGATTACATAATTCACTGTTTTGCTCCAGGTTGTAGTTTGAATTTGTTCCCCTGAAGTTTCATGTGTTAGACCTGTTGGAAGTATAGTTTCCCAGGCAGTGTCTCGGGAATTGATAAGAACTTTTAACAGGTAGAGCTCAGCAAGAGGTCCTTGGGACATCAGGGTGTTCGCTTGGTAGGGATCAGATATTTTGGGGGGACTCTGGTTAGTTCTAGAGAGAATGTTTTTAATCACAATCTGATATTAGTCTCATCAGGTCTCTTTGGCTTCCAGTTTTTGAGAAATTATGCCTCCTTTTGTATACACTCTGCCATCTGAGATGGAGCCTTGCCAATGCCTCTGCCATACTGTTTGAACTTTCAGCCTCCCAAATGTTGAGCCAAATAAAAATTTTTACTTTACAAGATTCTTTGGCTTTACACACTTTATTATAGTCATGCAAAACAGACACATATGCTCATTTTACTACACTGCAGGTTTTTTCTTTATATAATTTGGAAAGTAAATTCTCCAGGATTCTAGTTTGCTTATATTTCTAACAAAGATTTAACATAGATAGGCTAGCTGAACAAATTGTGTCTTCTACTATCGCATGTAGGTTCTGAAGTGCAGATTGGATCATCCAATCCCATCTTCCTCCCTAGTATCTGTTGTAAATTCCTGTCAAAATCCCACAGCAACGCTGCTAATATCAAAGGCTAAACTAGTTGGGGAGCCAGACTTCTGTTCCTCAGTGGAAGAACACAGTGTTCATAGAGTGCCCAGCTGGTCCTGGTCTTTTTTGGACAATGTTACAAGAGAAGGTGGAAGAAATCAGGAAGCTCTGGGCAAGATTATACATGAATACTGAGGTCTATTCCAAGTAAATACAAACTGTTTCAGGTCTGCTTTTCTGATAAAAATGGAAAAGGACAAATTTGCCAAATTAATGGCTGCATATTATGTGCCAGAGGCCATGATAATTTTCTCTAGCAAATATTTATCACATCTGGCACAACAGCTGCACTTGAGGCTATTACCTGGTTGAGTTTGTAGTTAGTTATCCACTCTCATTATTCAGTTTCCATCTGTTTTTTTTTTTTTTTTTTTGGCAAGAGAGAGCCAGATGGGTAAATGAAATGGAGATATGATGTAAAAAAATATCCTTCCAGTATTTGCAAATTGTTCCAATTTCTAACATTTCCCCCTGGAATTCAATATTGGTTTTGATTTACTTAATTGGCTGAGGTTGGTGTATTCTTAATATTTGTATGTATTTATTTTATCCTAAAAGCATATATAAAGTTCAGAAATGAAAAGACAAAAATATCCCATGTATTATTTCAGCAGTAAAAGCACTGATTTCCTGTATTCTAATGCTATAGAAATGGTAGAATGAGAAAAGATATAATCTGCACATTTACTAGAAAGCCATCTTTAAATTATGCATATCAGAGATTGTAGGAAACTTTTTATGGCTTTCCTTATATACTACCCTCAATTCTGAGACAAAGAGAAAACCTGATACTTTTAAACAAATCTGTCCTTGGAAAAGAAGGAGCAATATCCTTGCTTCATAGTCCTTTACAAACTAAACAAAATATTCAGGTTTACATTTATATAAAATATAAAGACTGCCCCCACCTAAAACATCATTGAAATGTGAAGAGCAAATAATTCTGAAAAATGTGGCGCATTATCTCTACTGCATGGCAATATTGTTATATCAGAAAGTTCTGACTATACAAAAGAATGAAAATATCTTCCCCACAGAGGAAAGAGTGCTTGAGTTTTGATCTTGGGCTGCACCATGATGGTCTTACCCTGTAAGACAAAGAAAAAAATAGAAGATTCTTTCAACTACCAGTGTGTTTACTCCAATTATAGACTTGGAAAAAAAAGATATAGCTTCCTGGTGGGTTTTTAAACTAAGTGGATCCATTGTGACCCTAATCTATTACATGTCAACATATCCATGTGTCCCTTGTGTCTAGTCATATCAGGGTCTCATCATATTCTGGGGTACTGACTGTTATTATCAACTTGAAATTCCTGTCAAATATTCTAACACTTTGTCTATTTTTCATTTCATATTATGAAACATATACATAGATGTAAGTCCTTTGAGGACGGGGTGGTAGTATCATTACCACACACAGAAGTCATGTTGCTAGAGTGTTTCTACTGGGTAAGTAGACTCTTCCTCAGTAGCTGTACTCCATATATGAATATGAGCTCAAAATTAGATACAAGTTAATAAATTATGGCATTTTATTAACTGATTATCACAGTCTTTTCTGGTGACTGCCTGTGAATGAAAAAGTTTTGACTATCACTATATGTATCTATCTTTATTATTCTTTCAGAATCAGAATAACAGCGATATAACCTCAAGGGCATTTTATTTACTGAAAAGCAGAGGTGGGCCAGGGCTCCATTTATCACCTGGTTTCCATGTGCTTCCAGCCTACAAAAAAAAAAAAAAAAATCCATTGCTTGACTGCTATCCCAGAACTTCTGGTCTACACCTCCTCCTACCCCCAGGTAAATTACCTTGATAAATGAGCATACTCCTTTTGAAAGTGTCTGGGGATATGGCTGATCTTATTCTTAGTGGTATTTCAGAGTCACTTTCAAGGACACCTAATATCTACATGAATTTGTCTATTGGCTCTGGACTAAAGAACTGCTTGGGCCAGGATAGTGGGTAATCAATCGTTTTTTGTTTTCTTTTAAAAACTATACAAATCTCAAAGCTGAAATATTTTTGTCTTTCTTTCATTTTTTCTTTCTTTCTTTTTTTTTTTTTGGTAATATCAGAGAAAGAACCAAGGCATTTTCTGCCTCCAAATTACTCTCAAGAAAGAACCAAGGCATTTTCTGCCTCCAAATTACTCTCAACTATTTAAATTTTTTTGTTGTTGTTTTGTTGTATTTTGAGACAGAATATCAATAGATTGTAGAGAGCCTTGCTAAGTGTCTGAGGCTGGTCACGAACCTGAGGACTTCCTGTCTTAGCTTCTCAAGTACTGGGATTAGAGGTGTAAACCACCATGCCTGGCTTTGATGAATCATTATTGTCCACATTGATACCTGAGCCCTCTCTCTCTCTCTCTCTCTCTCTCTCTCTCTCTCTCCCTCTCTCCCATAACATTCAAGCAACTACCAAGTCACTACAGGCATACTCTGTTGGCTCATTAGACATGGCTATAGATGCAATTAGAATAGAGACTTTGGCTAATGTTTTGCCATGACTGCCCATTATACTAATTATATCTGAAGTGACTTTGATGGATGTCAATTCTTTTGCAATTTCAGAATCCTTTGATTCTCATAGCAACAAAAAGCTCATTTATATGCATTGATGTCAAAGCTGGATGTCCATCAACAGGAGAGATTATAAGAGTGTGGAATACACACACCCTAAAATTTTACTCAACAATAAAGAACAGAATTATGTCATTTGTAGGCAAATGGATGGATCTATAGAATAATATGTCAAGTGAGATCAGTTAGTCACAGTAAGTTAAGGTTTCATATGTTTTCTCTCATATGTGAAAGGTAGAAGAAAATTGGGATATAAAAGGGATTTTAGATAATGGGGAAGAAACTCCCATGGAGCAATGGAGGGGGAATAGAGAAGGGTCTGAGGAAATGTGAAATTATTAGGATAGCACAGGTTTAAAGAAAAAGAAAGGAAGTTATAAACCAAATTTAGTGCAGTTTCTAAGAGATAAAAAGGAGTATGTGATAGAATACCCATGGGAAGGATGTTTCATTCAAGGCTATCCATGCCTTATCAATGGATGCCTATGTTGTTTCTAGTGAGATTCAAGGACTTGGCCTAGGGCTAAAAATATAAGCATCCCTCCCCCACCCCCACACACACTTACACACAAATTTCATCACAATTCTCACACTGGACCTCTTACATCACTTAAAATATGAACCATCAGTTCTCCCGTCTGAACCTTTGAATTAGCTTGCTTCTTCTTTGCAACACTTTTACCTGATATATTTTTATGCCTTCTACACTTTATTTACATTTCTACACGATCTCACTTTTTCAGAGACGCCATCATTCACAGTCCAACTGAAAACTTTGCTCCGTTCTCTTGTGCTGCCTTGCATAATTTCTTTCACTATTTTTTCTCTTAGCACTTTGAGTTCTTATTGTCCGTCTTCCTCGGTACAACATAAACTTGTCAAGGACAGAAATTGTTTCTTTGGCTTCCTGTATATCTCCAGTTCCTGAAAGAGTGACTGGCATACATCTAGCACTCAGAAAATATTAAACTGAACTTCCAGAACCAAAGCGAATCCTATTAAAAAGAGAAAAGAGGGAACTACTAAAAATGTGCTACAATGAAACCGAAAGAGGTACGAAAATATCTAAGATCAAAACCAAATTATTTTGTAAAATGGCTATTCATTTATATGTAGAATTAAATATGGAAAGACTTCCTGCCAAAATGTTGTTCACATCATGGTGTATTTTTCTAATTATAGTTTTTTTTCTTATTTTGATGATAGCTCCTATCTTTTAAGCTATTAATATAATCTGTTAATTTAATAAATAGGTAATAAAGTATTTGTTCTTCAAATCTGTTTTTTACATTAATTGGAAAGAAATTGTTAAGCAATATTGTCTAATTTTATTAGACAATATTTTATTGTCTAATATTGTCTAATGTTATTAAAAGCACAAGAATGAAACTAAACGTATTTCATAATTGATTATTTTAATAGTTGATTGTGGGCCCTTGAAATTATTTATAGAACAAAATATTTAAGTCACATAAAATCAAATTGCAGCATTTATGATGTGTTAAAAATGTCTTTAGAACATATAAACTTTTATATCATTTTGGACATTTTGGAGGATATTTGGGTATATTTCACTTCTGTAAAAATCTTAGAATTTTTAGAATTTTTATATATTTTTTCTCTCTTCATCTTGTGGTATGTTAGGTATAGAGGGTGGTAAAAGAAGGATGAACATTTTATCCTTGGCTTTGAGTAAGATTTCAGTACTAAAGTTTGCAATTAATTCATTAACATAAGTTTAAGTCTTTTAATGTTAAGAATTGCATATTTTAAACATACATAATTTATCTGAGTGCAAAATGTTCTATTTCAGTAGGCATGTAACTTCTATGTTAAAAAGAAAAAGAAAAAGGAATTGCTATTATGATAATTATACACATCAATGCCACAGTTCACTCTTTATGATGATAATGTGAAAGTTGATTGAGTTGTTTTATAACTTTTCTTCATTTGAAAAGATGGGTGGGGTGGAAAGAAATAACTTCTTCACTTAACATTCAATTTATATAAAACAGAATATATTTAAGAATTTCTCAGGAGCAGTATGTGAAGATAATAGCATTTTCTTATTATCTTTAATAATGTTAAATTATTTCTGATAAATTTAAATTAGGCATTTTGATTAATCTTTCCTTTTCTGGAAATACATATCATATATTATTCAGGATTAAATTAGATTTTTAGAGTTTAATTACTACATTTAAATGCATATAGCTTTTAGTGAAATATAATGAAAATTGCATGTATATATATATATGTACATATATATAATTGTATATATTAAAGTACATCCTTCTGGCCATTAGAATTTGAATAATTCACTTAAATAAGCACCACTTATTTTTCATAGTGCAAATGCATATATATTTTAACAGAAAATCAAACATAATTATCATGATAAATATGGTAAGATACTACATCTATTAAATCACTTCTTATGAATAAGCTAAATATTGTATTTTAGATTATAAATATTTATAAATGGTTATTTAAAATCTAAATTTTAATTTAAATTTTTCAAAATGAGTACTTTTCTAATTGGTGGCATGGTTTCATAAATAAAAAATTTAGTAGAATTATACATTATTATTAAAATATTTTATACAAGAATATGAATCTTATTCAAGTTTACTTGGAGGGAATAAAAATATTTAATTACATTTGGTAATTACCTAATTGACTCTATATTCTGAAATTCTATTCCCTTCCAAATTCTAGAAAGAAGTATATAATCACCATAAATAAAAACTAAACTTGCTATATCTATAATATTTAGATTTGTTTTCAAAATAATATATTGTAGCGGAGCATGGTGGTCCATGTTTGTAATCCCGTCCTTGGGAGGCTGAGTCAGAAGAATCTTAAGTCAGTGGAGAATTGCAGCCTCAGCTACTCAGTAAGGCCCTCTACAACTTAGTGAGACCCTGTTTTCATAAAGAATAAAAAATCGGGCTAGGCTTACTGTAGCTCAGGGGTAGAACATCACTCTGATCAATCTGTAGTACTTCAAAATAATAATAATAATAATAATAATCAATTGTGCCAGTAAGTTATATTAATAATTACCTTATAGATGGAAACGGGCATCTGATTCCCAGATTCAGATTTTATAAATTGTACCAAGGAATTATTAGAGACAAAGATCAACTCCAGTCTTCCAAGTATCTACCCATCAGACCAATTATGATCTTGAATTATTTAAAAAACATTAATTTAGCCGGGTGTGGTGGCGCACGCTTGTAATCCCCGTGCTTGGGAGGAAGAGACAGGAGGATCGCGCAGGTTCAAAGCCACCCTCGCTGGCTTAAGAGACCCTATTTCCAAATAAAAAAGTATAAAAATAGGTCTAGGAGTGTAGCCTGGAGGTAGAAAGGTTTCCAGGAACCCCAATACCACCAAAATAAATAAATAAATAAATAAATAAATAAATAAATAAATACCATTAATTTATTGCTTGAAGGACATCTTCAAATATAAGAAAAATGTTTTCCTTCTGTGTTCTCAGTTATTTATGAATTTTTCTCAGTAGTTGACAACACATCATAGCAAAAGAAATTAGTAATATTTTTAAGACATGTAATGCATAAATTGGTGCCTCTCATACTACAGATTTTTCATTGGTTAAATTCAACTTTGTCAGAGCTATTTGCAGATCTATATTATGAAGTGAAATATAAATGTGCCCTGTAAAATTTCACCTTCATAAAAATCTTGAGGTAAAACTATTACTAAGAAGATGATTTTTCTTGTTCTCAAGATGAACATTTTTGGAACTAATTTTAAATTCAATAATTTTACTTTAAATTTAACCTTCAGTTTTCTTCACTCCACTTCCAAAGCTTCTTTTTCTCAATGTCCTAATGTATAAATCATTACTATTTATTTATATTTATATGAAGTAAAATATTTCATTATCTTTATGTTAGCTACTGGATGTTTGGATGATAATATACATTTGAGTAATAGTTTAAATTTCCAGAATATATAATTAAATATACATGCATATAGATATACACATACACAGTTATAAAAATATATATGAATATACATGAACAGACATTTGTATG
Organism: Muscardinus avellanarius; assembly: GCF_963383645.1. Lineage (NCBI taxonomy): Eukaryota > Metazoa > Chordata > Mammalia > Rodentia > Gliridae > Muscardinus > Muscardinus avellanarius. The sequence goes on along the minus strand of NC_137791.1, from coordinate 8,077,967 downwards.
TAAGAATGCTGGCATGCATTTATATATGGTGTTCTTCAGTATATCTGACAAATAATGGCATATCAATAAAAACAGCCATCAGTCCATTATAAATTATCTACTTGATATTACAAGATAGGTTACACTAAACTAGAGTCTGTTGCCTGTGAAAACAATAAAAGCATTTTAAAGATTAAAATTAGAATTAAGCACAGAAAGGTCTTATTTCACCAGAAATTCCCATGTTTCAGCCATCACATTAAATCTGACATGCGCATTAGTTATACACCATTGATATTTTACTTTCTGTTTCTGTCTTTTCTAGGTTCTGAAATAGCTTTGAATCAAAATAGAGTCAACCTTATGGATCTAGACTGATCATGTGCTAGAAATCTAAATCATAGTTTATTTCCAAAGTTTCTGAGTGTTCACATCTAAGACATTTAGAATTGCTCTTCAGAGAGCTTTTCGTTAGAGATATGGATGAGATACCATATTTTCAGGGAAAGAGTGGACAAGATCTTCAGCTTTCCTCATATGAGAAAATAGTGAGCTCACCTGCTGAACCCTGCCTCACATGTCCATCTCTGTTTCTCATTTTAATTAGATTCTTCATTCAAGCTGCAATCACAACACATTTTAACCTCAATTATTGAGTTCTCCCCATTTTTTATTTTCATTCCAATCTTAAGTAAGAACTGCAGAAATTCTAGAAAATAATTTAATTTCCTATATAATAGGCTTTGAAGAAGAGGTGTGCATAGTACATTTGCTAAAAATTATTTTATTAATGTTATCTTGGAATATAAAGAGATATGTTGATTCTTAAACCTACAGTTCCCCCCCATTTTATTCCAATATTATAAAATCCACCTGTGTTTTATCAAATGATTTCCACTGGATCTTGTGCTAAATTGTCAGGAATTTAATAAAAAAAATACATATAGTCAGTATATGATACATAAACATTCCTAATTCAGAGGTCATTTAACTTGAGATAGGTCATGCTTTAGATGTCCAATACTTATATGAGTTTTATTCTATTCTTTGTTTTAATGATATAATTTAATAAATACCTATCTAACATTAAACAAATTGTACTGGATTGTTGAATGCAATTTTTTTTCATATCAGCAGCTTTATCTCGGTTCAAGAATCTGAGTACTAAGCTCAGTTAGGGTAGGCTGTCTTATTTATTCCATTCAGCATGCCACACACTGGTGTAACCTGTGGTGGAACAGAAACTGCACATCCTTTATACTGTATATTGTGTGCACGTAGCCAATGACTTCCTCCTGATAGGTTCTACATTTACCTTTTACCATAACGAATTATTCACTGGTTTCTGATCCTTGAAAATACAAAGAGATGTGGCCAAAACCCTAATCAGAATTTATTCTTCAGAGTTGGTAGCACTCTCTAACACATTGGTGACTCTGGACTTAATTCACTATTTTTTTCTTAGGAAAACAATCATTCACTTTCTCATTTCAAAGTACATCACTGTGTCTGCACCAGCTACTACCATGAAAAGAAACAGTAAGAAATAAAAGAAAAATGGAAGTTGACAAAATTACTACTACATACATCGAAGTCCTTCATGATTTGCCAAATTCAAAACACAGTATCAAGGAGGCAGAAATTATTTTTGGGTAGGTTACCGGGGGCTGAACCTAGGGGTGCTCGATCTCTGAGTTACATCGCGGCCTTTTTATTTGGAAATAAGACCTTGCTTAATTGCGACATTCTGTCTTCAGGCCTGCAATTCTTTTGTCTCAGACTCTCAAGTACTGCGATTACTGGCATGTGCCACCATGTCTAACGAGGAGAAAGAGATTTTTAAGTTGCTTTCTTAAAAGATAAAGACTAATGTACATGCTATGTTTGCTTGATCAAAACACATACTTAATTCTCCAGGCAAATTATTGATAAAGTGGTTATAAAATGTACTAATCAAAGATTGTTTGGGTAATAGGACTAAATAGCAATGTGTACACAGTTTTGTTTGTCAGATTTTAAAACCATAACGACTTCCCACCATTTCTACATTAAGAAATGTTTCTTAAACATTTCTACATATCCAGAAAGTATGAGCTTTTCTGTTACAGAAGTGGAATCCCACTTTCATCATATAATAGTAAGCTTTTACATTAAACATCGTGCCCCATTCTTCCCTATACATTTGCCTTCTGTTCTTGCTACTTGTACTGACTTCTCCAGTTTAATTCTACTAAAACACATTTTTTTTTCTTACCAATGTTCTTGTCTACAAAGTACGAAGAATGATATTCACAGCCAACAAAAAGGCAAGTAGGAGGATTATTTGTACATTGTAAAGAGAATGGAAAGGAGAATGAGGCCGCCTCTAAGAGCCTTGGTTGACCCTAATATCCAGCGGGTATTTTCTGTTCACTACCTGGAAGTTCCTCAGGCCAAGTACCATGAATTACACACTACTTTCTGTCAAAGCTAGCATTACTGGAGAAATAAGAAGCTCCCAGAGAGAAAGATTCCTGAGTAGGTAACCATTTAGAGTGGCGTATCTAGGAGCTTTTAGTCCTCTTGGAGTTTCCATTCCCAGTTGGGCTTCTGGAAGAGGTTTCTTGGGACTTAGTGTCCTTGTTGCGTCTTCTTCTTTCAGTTGTGGTCCCAGATGCCGTTTCCTGGGATTTCCTAGCATTATATAGGCAGGGAAAATTAAAGTTCTGTAAACGTTTGGTTACTCTAAGGAGTCTTGATCTTGTTAGTACCTGACATTCAGAAGGTCTGGTCCTCTTAGGATTTTTTAAATTTACTTAGCATCTATTGCCTCTCAGGAAATGATGTCTTCTCCTGTGGCTCTCTGGCCCTAGATACCTGTTCCCTTCTACCTTCTCAATACTACATATGGAAATCATAACCAGATAATCTTAGGGAATCCAGTCTTCTCGTTTTTATTGGCATACTAAAATTAATATTCTAATAATTTTCCATGTTCAGGCTTATCCCATATATATGAGTATATATTATATATATATATATATATATATATATATATATATATATGTATGTAATCACCCCATAAAATAATAATGGGATAATACAAATATTAGTAACAAGCTTATTTTTATGTGGCTTTCCTAACAAAAATATTAAATATCAGTAGGAGATGACTTTAGAGATGAGTTAGGAGTTTCGACAATAAAAGCAAGGCTCATTTTAGTAAACCAAGCCATGTACATTTTTTCTGTCAGTAGTACCGTTTTCTTGGGCCAGCACAACTCTTGTACTTTTTATATGTCTACCACCAACTTTACTTCACTCCATTTTTTTTAATTGCTGCATATATCCTTGCCACATATTCTATTAAAACAAAATACTTTAAAACACTTATCAGTAGTAATCTGTTTCCCCCCCACACACAGGTAAAAGAGCAAGACACACACAAACATACAAGCACACACAAGTTGAAGTTCTATGAAAAGAAAGAAATTTAACAGGCATGATGGCATATGCTTATAATCTCAGTACTTGGGAAACTGATACAGGAGGACTGCAGGTTCATGGCCAGCCTCAGAAACTTGTGAGACCCTCTGCTAACCCTGTTTCAAAATAAAGAAAATAAAATCAGGCTGGGTGTGGCGCTCAGAGTTAGAATTTCCCTGAGTCCAATAAATAAATATTGAAAACAGTTAATCTCGGAACTCAAGTTTGAGAAATAGCTTTATACACTCTATACGTACATAAATATATACATACATACATGGAGAAAGCAAGAGAGAGAAAGAGAAAGAAACAGGTGTTCAGAAAACAATTGAAACTATTAATAAAGATCACAAATAGTTTGGTTATTCCAAATGCACTAAAACAATATTATTTTTCTTTGAAAGACATAGAGATTGACCTCAATTGACTTATTTCAAACTTTTTACACTCCCTCTACCATGTATCTGTGGAGGGGAGGTGCTGGAATTGAACTCAGGGCTTCACACAAGCTAGGCAAACTTTCTGTCACTGAGCTACGTCTCAGCCTGTTTTTCTTACCTCTGGAAGAAACCAAAACGTCATGCACATCACCATATGAGAATGCAAAAGTTGACTGACAACATAATAGGGAAAACTGGCTTGTAAAACTGATTTCAAGTTGGACTTGGCATTAAAAAACAGCAGCTGTAAGACTAGTTACTCTCACAGTGAAAATTTATCATTTGGGGACTGAAATCATTCATTCATGGTAAATGAACATGTGGTTCTTTGTATCTATAAAGGGAGTATAATATCATAGAAAAATGTTAAAAATATCCTGTTATATTTTATATATCCAAGTTTATATTATTCTTTTCAGGATATATAGAATTTTTAAACATATTGGTACAGAAATGAAGCAGGAAGATCCTTTCATAATATATTATTCACCCTTTCAATGACATAAAATGTCATAAATGCCTTGGTCTCTGTGCCCCATATATTATGCCCCTTTAATATATCTGTCCTGTTGAAAACTGCATTCTTTTCATGATTTACTAGGTATATAAATGGGAATCAGATATATTAATTTTAGTTTTTATCTGCTATTTTGTATTCACAAATGAGATAAATAGAAATTAGTTTGGGGCATATATAGAAAAGTTTACTTTTACAAAGATAGTATTAAAATGGATATTAACTAAAAGTGTTATCTAAATATATTTTTTTAATGTAATGGTGCTTCCTGACCCACCCCTTCCTTCTGTTCCCTTATCCTTTCTCTCATGATTAACCTTCTTATTCACCTTCAGGAAAGGGGAAAACAAGTGTTAATTGCTTTTAAACTTGCCTTCAATCTCTTCTCTATTTTATTAGAACCGACATATAATTGAGGTCTGTAACTTTCTTTTCTAAGGAATAAGATGATGATACTGAGATATTTTAAATTAGTACATAAAGTTTAGGTAACAGTATAAGAAACAAAATATACTAACAAATACATAAGGCTACACGTTTATGGATTAGCAATATGTGTTTAAGTCTATCTATAACAACACTGGACGGAAGAAGATATTTCTTAGTCATGATTTCAAAAACAATGTGATTAAACTTCTTGGTAATGTGCTCACTCCTTCATTTTAAAATAATAAATTCATTCATTCTAAAAATAGCATTTTCATCATTTCAATAACTTGAAATACTTTTCGCTTTCAATTCCAATAAAAGAGGCATTCCAAAATATTAAAAAAATTTAGCTGCAGGGATCAGATGTACTATGAATATCTGTGATAAATTTTACTCTTTTGAGCCATGTATTGAGTAGCTGATGTTCTTATTAGACTCTAGAAGTATAATATTTTTATTATTATTACTTTTATTGGCACATTTTATAGGAACTCAATAGACATACACTGTAGAATTTGGTAAAATGAAATTTGAAAAAAATCATTGTGTTGTACTTTTAAAAGTAACTTATATATAGTGAAAATAAGAATGCATTACTAATAAAAAGATTTTATCTTACTATACAGCACTTACTCAAGTTCAAATGATGGTGTGGTTTATTGTATATTATTAAGTAAACTTTTCTTTGTTTAATTTTCATGGTTTCACAGCCATCAAATATAACTAAGATAGGTGCATCACCTGTTTTAAATTGTTAGGCGACATTGGGAATGTAGCCTAAATCTTATTTACTGTTGAGAAGAAGATCTTAGTCACTCTCATGCCAGAAAAATAGAATATTCTTTGTGGTTCTTGGGTGTGGAATAGATCTTCTGATGGTTCTGACTTTTTGACATTTATCAAGTTATTGTAATATCCTGAACAAATATTTACTTATCTATAAATGGGGCTAAGAAAAAACTTCTTACAGATGAAATGTGGTAATTGGTTAAAGTTATACATGAGAATCTACTCAGGGACTTATAAGTAAGGTCACTTAAGTATTCAAATGTGGTTAATATTAAGTTTCAAAAATAATAATTTAATTAAACACTTTATAATTTGCAATATTTTCTAGTAATATTTAAAAATGTTTAGTTATGGCATCATGTCTACTGCTTAAAAGAACACAATCAAAAATTAATTCCTTTTTATTCAGTACTGAGTATGGAATTAGCAAGATGTGTTTAAGTCTATATATAACAATGCTGTATGGTTAAGTATGATTCTCAACAAATATGCATTTTAAAAATAGTTACTTCAGCCTTGATGGCTAGACCATTATATTCTATGGACAGTGAATTAAAATATAAAAGATGGGATACTGTCATGGAATTTTTTTTCCAGTTTAAAAATACATTTTCAAAATGAGACTGCATAAAGTAGGAGGAAATATAAAACCATATAGCATAAAATGGCAATTATAATGTGGCATTTCTTCTCTCTGTCCTATTATTCTTATTTTGTTTTTTATCTTCCATTTAAGCATTGCATTCTCTTTTGATCTTTTCTTGAACAAAATGAAAATTTGGGGGGGTGTGAGTGTGTGTGCACGCACATGTGTGTATGTGCATGAGTGTGTTCAAGGTTGTAATTTAAAACCGTTCTGGGTAATCACTGATCTGTAAAATAAGTGACCCAGGGACTCCTTCCTACTGCCATTAACCCTGACCTCCATAAAGCAAACCAGTGAGCAGAGAAGGCTGCTCTCAGCAGGCGTGGCCAGCATTTGTGATAGTGGAAAGGATTATAAATAGAATGCTACAATACATCAAACAAGGCTGAACATGAGGATGAAAAGCCTGCAAACTGAATATTAACACTGGGTTTATTAAATATTAATTGAAGGAAAACGTAAAGAATAATTGAGAGTTCACTCCAAAGTGACTTTATATATGATGGATATAAACAATGAAAGTAAATACGGTAGATCAATGAGAATTAATCTATAGCAAAACAGAATTATTAAGAAAATGTTAGGGCTTAGTGTATACACATTTCTGTGCTAGTATACAACCGCACAATAGCTCAGCACTATTTAAGTAGTGCAGAGAGAAAATCCTTCCATGACCATCACCCTTCAGAAGTTCAAGGTTGATTTAATTCCTTGTATATTCTCTGATTTCATGAATACTTATTTGTACCTTTTCCATTTGTACAAATTAATTTGTGCCTCCTCAGAGTATAGAATGCTTAGTATCTTAGTTACTATTAAATAATGAATATATTTTTACTTTTCTTATAAAAGAGGCTAAAGCTTGCCATCATAATTATAGTCTCTTTTTGAGTGTTTGAGACTCTGAAAAGTAAGTCAACCTTTCTCTGAAGGCCACTGAACCAATTTATAAATGATCAGCAATCCAGCCATCCAAGAAATCTGATAGTTCTGGTTTCATTTATTCACTGACAGAAAAGAGATAAAGGTTCTCATATTTATTTCACATTCTTAACACATGAAAGAAATCTGTTACAGTGTGGCTCAAAGTGCACACTTCTGAGTTCATACATCACTAAGGCTAGTTTTCCTATTTTGTCTATTAAAGTTTTCAGTACTCTTACTCAAATGTTCTAATTAAGCATGAAATTGGTTCCTATGATAGATGTGGTTGCTATATTAGTGTTTTACCTTGATAATAATTCATGTTTCTAATGACCATTATATCAATTTGTTGAGATGAACATAAAAGTCCTATTTATGTAATCATAGTATACTTGAGTTTATGGATTTTTCAAAGACAATCTTTTAGAATACTCTTATTTTACAGATATAAAAAACTGAGGCTGTAAGCAGTTTAGTAACTTAAAAGAGGTATCCTAATCAATACAAAATCAAGACTAATGCCAGAGACTAAAGACTGACTTCCAGTTATTCATCTATGATTTCATTATTTCAGAATCTACCTTCCTTGTTTTTTTTTTTTTTTTTTGCAACTAGAGATTGAACATAGGGACATTTTAACTCTGAGTTATACATCTAGGTCTTATTTTTTATTTTAAAACAATGCCCCCCTAAGTTGCTGAGGCTGGTTCAAACCTTTGATCATAATGTCAGTGTGCCATGATCCCAAGTACTGGAATTAGAGGCATGAATCACCACACCAAATTCAGAATCTACGTCTAAAACAATAAAAATGTAGCAAATAGAAATGTGCTCTTCGTTTCGAGGTTAATTATTTTTTCCATTGTCCTTCCAGAACAGTTACTTAATTCATAACACATTATTAAGTTTAAACTGGCTTCTTTCGTTTTCTTTAAATTTAAGCATTTATAATTGGTAAATGAAAACTGCCAGCACATGAAAACAGCACATGTTGTTTCGCAAGCAGAAATTTTTTTAATCAGGGTAAAATATATAAATTGCATACTTACTATTTGACATGGTAACCATTTGAAAGGCACCTCAGTGGCATAATCGCACACACAATATTGTATAACCTTTACTATCATATATGTGCCCAAATTTTCACCTCCCCAAGCAGGCATTTGCACCCACAAAACACTTAACTTCCCATTACCCATTTCCTTTACCCTGGGTTTGTTTGTTTGTTTGTTTATATACTGACTTACTTATTTATTGTTTGGAAACAAGTTCTCACTAGATTTATGAGAAACTCAATACTTGCCAAGGCTGTCCTCAGACCTATGATGCTTCTGTATCAGCCTCCCAAGTAAGGAGATTACAGGCTTGTGCCACCAAGCTGGACGACCCTGAAAATATTTAATCTATTTTTCATCTTCTTGATTTTTTTCTTCTAAACATCTCATGTCTTGCTTATCCTTTTTTGTTTGGCTCATTTTACTGAACACAATGTTTTTATTTATTTATTTATTTATTTTTTTTTGCGGGTCTGTGGATAGAACCCAGAGGCATTTTACCTTCAAATTACACCCCCTGCCCAATTTTTTTATTCTTTGTTTTGGAACAGTGAGGTCCTTATTATTATTTTTGAGTCCCTGTTATACTGCATACCACTTAATAAAGCAACTTGCCTGTCAAAACTACTGGAAAGATGACAAGAAAAAAAAAATAAAGCCATTTTATACTGGTTTACTAAATGCAAAGGAATGGGACTTACCTGCTCAGTAGTTTATGCCAGTCTTTGTTCTACATTGGTGGTTCTGGTCCCCGCTGAGTTACTAAGTCCTCAGTGTTTGGGGGTCATATCTTTTCATCTGTGTTTGACCATCCTGGGAGCCAGCTCCTAATCCTGGTAGTGTGTTATTCCCTCAAGTTCAAAGTGAAGTGGCCACTTGGTGAAAATGGAATACATACTAAAAGAAAAAAAATGAATAAAGGAAATTAAAGAAGAACATACCAATTGTGTGAATCCCCAGTGACATTCATATTTAGTGATGTTGTTCCACTATATTTTTAAATTTTAAAAGTTGCAATTTTACTGAATGTGGTGGCACATTTCTCTAATCTCTTTACTAGAGAGGCTGAGACAGGAGAATTGCAAGTTCAAACCAGCTTCAGCAACTCAGCAAGACCTTCTTCAACTTAAAGAGACACTGTTTCAAAATACAAAAAAATAAAATACAGCTGGGGACGTAGCCCCGAATGTCCCTGGATTCAATCTCCAACCCCACAACATATGTGTGTATATACATATAATTTATATATTCATATATACAAATATATATATACAATATGTGTATATACATATAATTTATATGTATGCATACACACACTATATATATATATATATATATATATATATATATATATATATATGCACTGCTATTTCAATTTTCACCTGAGAGAACAAAAATTAGTTCCTTTTTAGAGGCTCTCTCTCTCTCTCTCTCTCTCTCTCTCTCTCTTAAAGGGGGGAAGAAAAATAACCATTTGTAATCTTGTTTATGATAATGTTTGGCTATAATCTCATGGAAGACTACACAAAGATACATACGTATGTGTGTTTCATTATATATGTGTGTATATGCAATTTACGGGTCCCACTGCCTTAGCTGACCTCAGCTATTTACAGTCTTCAGTGCTTGCTTTGTATTTTTCTCATTCTTGATGGAAGAGCTCTCTATCACTCTGTCCTTGCTGGGTTGTTTACTCTAGACTTCCGTTGACAGCTATTGCAGAATATGAATGCATACATAGTGAATTTTTTTTATTTCAATACCCCTTATTGCTCTTAATAACACTCCTAAATCCTTCTAATAATAAGGATAACCCATTTCAACCAATAACTCTGTCTGACCTCTTAGTATACTAGAAAATGTATCACTAAAACTCAGGGGATAGTCACAAATCAAGCATTAATGAGTGAGCCCTTCTTGTGTCTGCTGAAGGATATGTTTCTCTAACATAGCAGAATTCAAACAATATGAAATAGAAAAGATAGATTCTTCAAGTGATTAAGGAAGGTCACTGCTAACTCTACTGTGAAATTCATGTGTTTTTGAGATAAAGACATTATACTATAAGTCAATCATTAGTTCAAGACATAGTCTATATTCAATAAGGTATGCTCTACCTATCTCTGCCAAAGGCCACCAAGGAATGGTAATATTTTTACTAAAAATTTAAATATCTGTTTCAGCCGGGCATGGTGGCACACGCTTGTAATCCCTGCGCTTGGGAGGCGGAGACAGGAGGATCGCTCAGGTTCAAAGCCAGACGTGTTGGCTTAAGAGACCCTGCTTCCAAATAAAAATATAAAATAGGTCTGGGAGTGTAGCCCTAAGGTAGAAGGGCTTCCAGGAACCCCAGTGCCACCAAAAAAAAAAAATTAAAAAAATAAATATCTGTTTCATATTTCTAGAATGACCAATAGTTTCTATTCTATGCTTATACAGTAAAAATAAAAGTACTCTATGATCATGAACCAATCGGTGCTTTCTCTTTTATAAGTAAATTCCAATGATTCAAGCCAATATTGTGAAAAATCATGTAAAATATAAGGCATTCTTTAAGTCTATAGTACCAATACTATGGCTTGTGGAAGAAAACATAATCAGAGCACACATCTGTTCTCATAAGAATGTACTGGTGTCCAAAAAAGCCAGCAAGATTCTGATATACTTGATCTACCACCATGCAGCTGGCTAGACAATTCCGTCCTGTCAGCATCAGTGTCTGCTCTTGGAAGGTTGTTATTTCATGTCAGAAGTGGGGAGAAATGTTTCTGAGATTAAACAAAATCGACTATGTTTTTAGGTACATTGCTTAAGTTCTGTGACTCAGAAGAGGATCTTCTGAACTCTAATGTCAAAGTTACCTTAACAGTAGTAGACAAAATGACATTTATATAAGGAAAAACAAAGAATGTCCACTTATATCCATGCCAGACTTCCTTACCACATTTCTGTGAGTAGCTTTATCCAGCTATCTGACCCCTAATCTAAGATATTCACGATTTTGTCAAGCCAATGTAGATCATTTCTTTAGTTCACATATCTTTATACACAAAGTGGTATATAAACCAAGTGGTCATAGATTTGACCCCTGGGAAGCCTTGAGGACTATGTTGGAAGGAGACTCTTATGTAGTAATTGTGCAGTTTCAGTTTCAGCCAAATTATTGTGCATATAAAGTCATGAACCAGGGTTAAATTTAATTCCTTCCATCTCATTTGCTATAGGAACTCACCCCAAAGACATATAAGGCAAGGGGTATCATCATTTGAGCTATATGATAAACATTTTATTAATTTTAGTGTCATTAAGTAAAGGAGGCTGGGAATTGTGATGCATGCCTATAATAACAGTACTTGAGAGGCTGAGAATCATGGGTTGGGGACCAGCCTCAACAACTTCGCAAGGCTTTGTTTTAAAATAAAAATAAAAATGGCTGAGAGTATAGCATGGAAGTAAAATTACACAGGTTCCATTCCCACTGGAAAAAAAAAATTAACTACCATTCCACTACTAAAAAACAATGGGGTCTGTATTGTGTGCATATGAATGAGAAATCCACTTATAATCCTATTGTAAGATTTCATTTTCTAGAGTTCTTTCACTACCAATTTTCTAGTTCTAAGTCTTTTAAAATAATATTAAGGAGAACATTAATATTCTAATTGTTTAGGAGTTGCAGCGCCTGGGCACTGGATAAACTTATATAGGAAATTATATGATAGGATTACTTTCTGGGTTAATAGAAAATATTAATTACTTTACAGCTCTTTGCATGCAGCGTGTGGCATATCTCAAAAAAGAATGGAATAAAAAAATAGAACTTCAGAATAGAGAAAGAGGAGTGTGTTTACATCTGTCCCCTTACTCGTCCTGTTTCCCACTGGTCAAATTTATTTTGCTAGGTTTTATCATCTAGCTCCTTAGTGGCTATTTGGGATTCTAGTTCCCATAATTCTCAGAGTGATATTTCATCTAAATCTTAGGAGAAAAAAGCCTGGAGTGATACAATACTGGGCAGGTAGAGAGCTGATTAAAAGAAAATTAAGAGGTGGTTTAGTAGTTTCAACAAATATCAGAAAATCTTGAAACAAACAACTAATGCATCATAGAGCAAGAGAAACAAGACTAAGAAGCAAGAAATATGACTTGCCACTATAACATTTATTAGTATAATACTCACAGATTATTTATCTGTCAGGCATCCAATTTTCCAATAAAAAGAATATACACCAAGTAGCTGCTCAAATGTTGTCTAAAGAATAAACTTCAACTTCATATTAGAAGCTATTGCTTTTCTGATATGAGAAATTATTGACTTGACTGAAACTAAGAGAGGTCATTAAATCAAAACCTGGACATATATGACAGATCATTTAGATCTATTAGTTTTTAAATTTTTTATTGGTGCATTGTAGTCAACATCTTAACATACAGCACACATCACCCAATTAGCCCTTAATCAGTGTAAATGTAGTGAAACACTAAGAATGTAAAGAATGCTATACATGAAGAGAACACTGGCCATTGGACTAAACAGTATTTCATGTGCCACCTCAAATAAATAATTGTGATATTCCAGTTTAAAAAAGAACAACACTTTTTCAGTTGGATTTTCCTGTTAAAATATTCATGTATACTTTAGTTTTATCTCCTACACATAAAAAACTTGGAGATTTTCAGTCTTATATGACAATAATAAAAATGGTGAACCAATGAAAAATCAGTGGTTTCTTTCAGAACCGCTAGCGCAACAGAAGCACAAGGAAGACTGTCACCCAGGAACCCAGAAAGACAAACAAATACAAATTATCAGAATGTGCCAAGACAAGAAGCCGTTTTAACCATACACTAATAGGAACACTTAACAGGTAATTTTGATTAATTTTTATTTTTTTATTTTTTTTAACAATTTTTTTATTGAACATAAATAGTATACATTTACACTATATTTGGTGCCCTCTCCCCCCCCGCCCCCATTTTCCCTTCCCCCCTCCCACCAATGGTTGTCCAGGTTAACCATATCTTATTCATAATTTTACACATGTTCAAGTGTAGACCCTTATTAATCAAGACCGGCCTTCCTCCTCTCCTATCTTACCATCTAAACTTAGCTAGTATTTCCCCTTCAATATCTGGAGACCCACTGGTATTCTTTGTGTTTCCTAGTTTGGGCATATTAGAGGAAACATATGTATCTTCTTCTTCTGTGCTTGGCTGATCTCACTTAACATTATGTTCTCCAGGGCTTTCCATCTTCTTTCAAATGATATAATTTTGTTCTTCTTTATGGCTGAATAGAATTCCATTGTGTGTATTTCCCACAGTTTTGCTATCCATTCATCTGTTGATGGTGATCTGGGTTGGTTCCATATTTTGGCTATTACAAATTGTGCTGCTATGAACATAGGTATGCATATGTTGCTGTAGTTCTCTGAATTCAACCCCTTTGGAAAGATACCCAGGAGTGGTATAGCTGGGTCATATGGTGGATCTATTCCCACCTTTCTTAGGAATCTCCACACAGATCTCCATAGTGGTTGAACTAGTTTGCATTCCCACCAACAGTGTAAAAGAGTTCCTCTTTCCCCACATCCTCGCCAGCATTTGTTGTTATTTGATTTTTTTTATGCTTGCTACTCTGACTGGGGTTAGATGGAAGCTCAGTGTAGTTTTGATTTGCATCTCCCTGATGGCCAGTGATGAAGAACATCTTTTCATGTATCTATTAGCCCTTTGTATCTCTTCTTTTGTGAAGTGTCTATTTAGTTCATTTGCCCATTTCTTGATTGGGTTGTTTGTTTTGCTAGTGTAGAGTCTTTTGAGCTCTTTGTATACTCTGGATATTAGCCCCCTATCAGAATGGTGGCTGGTAAAGATCCTTTCCCATTCTGTAGGCTTCCTCTTTAGGTTATTGATAGTTTCCTTTGATGAGAAGAAACTTTTTAGTTTGATGTTATCCCACTTGTTTATTCTTGCTTTAATTTCCTGAGCTTTGGAGGTTTTGTTGAGAAAGTTACTGCCTGTGCCAATATGTTGTAGTGTTGAACCTATGCTCTCCTCTACTAGCTTCACAGTCTCAGGTCTAATTTCTAAGTCTTTGATCCATCTTGAGTTGATTCCTGTGTTTGGTGAGATATAGGGGTTTAGATTCATCTTTTTACAAATGATTAGCCAGTTCTCCCAACACCACTTGTTGAAAAGGCTGTCTTTTCTCCAGCGTATGTGTTTGGCCCCTTTGTCAAAGATTAATTGACTAAAGATGTGTGGGTTTGTTTCTGTATCTTCTATTCTAATCCACTGGTCAGTATATCTGTTTTTGTGCCAGTACCATGCTGTTTTTACTACTATTGCTCTATAGTATAGTTTGAAGTCTGGGATTGTAATGCCTCCTGCGTGTTTCTTGTTATTGAGAATTGCTTTGGCTATTCTAGGTCTTTTCTTTCTCCATATGAAATTCTTGATTGATTTTTCTAGGTCTCTGAAGAATGTCACTGGTATTTTAATGGGAATTGCATTGAACCTATAGATCAGTTTTGGCAGAATGGCCATTTTGATGATATTTATTCTGCCTATCCATGAGCACGGGAGATCTTTCCATCTTCCAAGGTCTTCCTCAATTTCTTTCTTTAATGTTTTATAGTTTTTGTTGTAGAGGTCTTTTACATCTTGGGTTAGGTTTATTCCTAGGTATTTTATTGGTTTTGAGGTTATAGTGAATGGAATTGTTGTTTTTATTTCTTTCATTGTGGATTCGTTGTTGGCATAAAGAAAAGCCACTGATTTCTTTAGGTTGATTTTATAACCTGCGACTTTGCTGAATTTGTCAATCAGGTCCAGAAGTCTTTTGGTTGAGTTCTTTGGGTCTTCCAGATAGAGGATCATGTCATCTGCGAATAAGGATAATTTTAATTCCTCTCTTCCTATGTGAATTCCTTTGATTTCCTTCTCTTGTCTGATTGCTGCAGCAAGAGTTTCAAGGACTATGTTGAAAAGGAGTGGTGATAGTGGGCATCCTTGTCTTGTTCCTGACTGTAGCGGAAATTCTTGCAGTTTTTTCCCATTCAATATAATGTTGGCTTTGGGTTTGCAGTATATTGCCTTAATGATGTTGAAGTACTTTCCTTCTATCCCAATTTTTTGCAGTGTTTTTAACATAAATGGGTGTTGGATTTTGTCGAATGCTTTTTCAGCATCTATTGCTATGATGATGTGGTTTTTGTACTTGATTCTATTTATGTGGTGAATAACATGTATTGATTTGCGTATGTTGAACCAGCCTTGTTTTTCTGGGATGAAACCGACTTGGTCATGATGTATTATTCTCTTGATATAGTTTTGAATGCGTATAGCTAGTATTTTGTTTAGAATTTTTGCATCTATGTTCATTAAGGATATTGGTCTGTAATTTTCCTTTCTTGAAGTATCTTTATTTGGTTTGGGGATTAATGTGATACTGGCCTCATAGAAGGAATTTGGGAGAGTTCCATCTCTTTCAATTTCCTGGAACACGTTATGCAGTATTGGTATTAGTTGTTCACTGAAGGTTTTGTAGAATTCAGCTGGGAACCCATCTGGGCCTGGGCTTTTCTTTGGTGGAAGAATTTTTATTGCCGTTTCTATTTCTTTGGTTGTTATTGGTTGGTTTAGGCTTGCTATGTCCTCTTGGCTAAGTGTAGGAAGGTTAACTGTGCTTAGAAATCTATCAATTTCTTCCAGGTTTTCAAGTCTATTGGAGTATAAATTTTTAAAGTAGTTTCTGATTATATTTTGAATTTCTTCACTATCTGTGGTGATATCTCCTTTTTCATTTCTAATTTTGATAATTTGAGTTGATTCTCTTTTTCTTTTGGTTAGGTTGGCCAGGGGTTTATCAATTCTATTAATCTTTTCAAAGAACCAACTTTTTGTTTTATTGATTCTCTGATTTTTTTTTTTTGTTCTCTATTTCATTTATTTCTGCTCTAATTTTGATGATTTCTTGCCTTCTGCTGGCTTTGGGAGTAGACTGTTGCAGAATTTCTAGATCCTTGAGTTGTGTCATTAGGTTCTTTACTTGGTGGTTCTCCGTCCTTTTTATGTGGGCACTCAATGCAATAAACTTTCCTCTTAGTACTGCCTTCATGGTGTCCCATAGGTTTTGGTAGGTTGTGTCTCTGTTTTCGTTTGTTTCCATAAATTTCTTTATTTCTTCCCTAATTTCTGCTCTTACCCATTCGTCATTCAATAGAGTATCATTCATTCTCCATGAATTTGAATACTTTCTTTCAAGTTTCCTGTTGTTGATTTCTACTTTTATTCCGTTGTGATCTGAAAAGATGCAAGGAATTATATTACATTTTTTGAATTTGCTGGTATTTTCTTTGTGTCCCAGGATGTGATCAATTTTGGAGAAGGTTCCATGGGCTGCTGAGAAGAAAGTGTATTCTGTAGTTCCTGGTTGAAATACTCTGAAAATGTCTATTAGGTCCATTTGGTTTATGGTTTCCTTTAGTTCTAACACGTCTTTACTCAACTTTTGCCTTGAAGATCGGTCCAGTGGTGTGAGAGGCGTATTAAAGTCTCCCAGAATTATTGTATTTGGGTCTACTTGAGATCTTATGTCCAGAAGGGTTTGTTTTACAAATGTGGTTGCACCTATATTTGGGGCATAAATATTTACTATCATTATATCTTCTTGGTATATTGTTCCTTTTAGTAAAAGGAGGTGCCCTGATTTGTCTCTTTTGATGTGTTTTAGTTTAAAGTCTGTTTTGTTGGATATTAGGGTTGCTACCCCTGCTCTTTTTTGGTCACTGGTGGCATGGTATATCTTTTTCCATCCTTTCACCTTCAGCCTGTGAATGTCTTTGGCTGTGAGGTGTGTTTCTTGCAGACAGCATATATTTGGATTATGTTTCCTAATCCACATTGCCAGTCTATGTCTTTTGATTGGTGAGTTAAGTCCTTTGACATTAAGAGATATTATTGAAATATGATTTTTGTTTTCTGCCATTTTGTGTTCTGTCTACTCTTGGGTGGTGTGATCTTTCTTCTTTACTTAAGTGGCCCACTTGTTAACTTCCTCTCTTCTCTGATTCTGAAGTCTGCTTCTTTTTTCTTCCTTATGGTTTATTTCTTTAAGAATTTTCTCTAGTGTTGGCTTTGAATTCATGAATTTTTTGAGATTCTGTTTATCGTGAAAGACTTTGGATTCGCCATTGATCTTGAATAGTAGTTTTGCTGGATAGATTAATCTGGGCTGGAAGTTATTTTCTTCCAGGGTCTGAATCACGTCGTACCAGTCTCTCCTAGCATTCCTAACCTGGGTTGTATAGTCTGGGGTGATTCTTATTGTTTTGCCTCTATATGTTACCCGACCTTTTGTTCTCGCTGCTTTTAAGATTCCTTCCTTAGCCTCTATATTGGTCATTTTGGTTATTATGTGGCGTGGAGTGGTCATCTTTGGTTTTGTCTCAGTGGAGTTCTGTATGCCTCCTGGACTTGAAGATCGAAGTCTCTTTCCATATTTGGAAAATTCTCTGAGATTATTTCCTTGAAGATATTACAGATGCCCTTGGTCTGTACCTCTATCCCTTCCTCAATGCCTATTATCCGTAAATTAGGGCGCTTCATATTATCCCATAATTGCTGGATGTTTAGGTTTTGTTGCTGTAAAGATTTCTGTATATCGCTGACTGTGTTTTCGGTTTGGGATGTACTGTCTTCTAATATTGATATTCTGTTTTCCATTTCATCTAATCTTCCAGAGTTTCTTTCAATTGCTGTCTTCATTTCACTTATTGCCTCTTTCATTTCATTCCAGACCTCTTTCTGATTCTTTTTTAGTGTTTCTAATTCACCTCTAACCTCCTCTATACTTGATCTGAATCCTTTCATCATATTGAACAACAAGATTCTGAACTCCCCTTCTTGCATTTCTAGTAGGTCAGTATTCGTGATTTCTGCTGTCTCTTCATAATTCCTCGTTCTCATATTTGTAGCGTTCTCTGTCCTGTTTTTCTGGTTTCTACCCATCGTTCGTGAGTATTATGCTTAGTCAAATCTTAATATTAGGAGTTGGGGTATCGGCTAGTCAGCAGAGCCTTTCCAGTGTTGAGGGTGGGTGATGTGGGAGGAGCTGGGGTGATTGGTAAAGGAGTCAGATTAGGTAGAGGATATGTTTAGGTTGAGAAAGACTTTAAGTATGGTAAGGTGAAATCTTGCTAGGAATGAGAGAGAGTTAACTACTAGGACTCTTGTCGTTCGTGGAGTAATTATGGATGTAAGAAATACATAGGGTATTAGACCAGGAGGTATATTATGTGGAAAAGTTTTGGGGGAGAAAAGTATGTAGGGTTAGTGTGGGAAGGTTTGTAAATAGGGGTGATGGAAGGAGCAGACAGACATAAAAAAAAAGAATAGAAAAAAAATCCACACAAGGTACCAAGACTATTATGTAATCCAAGAAAAAGGGAGGAAAACCAATCAAAGGAGGAGAATGAAAATAAAGGAAGGAAAGCGGAAGAAAGAGGAAAAAAGAACAAGAATAAAATAAAAGGAACTAGCAGCTGTGTGAAATAAAAAAATAAGGCAAACAATCCAATATATATATATATATATATATATATATATATATATATATATATATATAAACAACATGTGAAAGTAAGAGAAGTGTGGGTTAAAAGAAAAAAAAATAAAACAGCAATAACCATACCAAAACAAAAGCACTGTAAAAGCAAAATAAAACAAAACATCCACATTAAAAGTAAAATAAACAGTCCTCCTTATTTACGCATATGGGATCAGGTCTATATAATATGTGCTATCTGATTGCTTTGGTAACTTTCAGGATACCATCCAATGTCTCTTAGTTTTCTTTGTACTCTATTTTTTATCTACTTAGGTCACTCTGGGTGTTTGGACACCTTGTCTCCTTTAGCTGCTTTAGGTTTATGTGTCCGGATGTCTGGTTTCACTTTTATTTGATTCTGTACAATTCACAGGTTCTGCGAAATTCTAACCTGTGGTCAGTACCTCTGCACTCACCACCCTAGGCTCCAACCTGTGCTTCCCTACAACATGGGTGGAGAATGACCAAGGTATAATTAGAACCTCCCCCTGAGGTCCTGTGCAGATATTGTGGCCCTCTGGAGTTTCCTGTGTCTCTGGAAATTCCAGCTGGGTTAGCCGGTGTGGTCCCAAGATGTACCCTGGGCAAATGGATGCTGGTTCCTGGATGCCCACGCTTGCTGCCAGAGCTCTGCCTATTCCAAGAGTGCAGGATGGGTGTGCTGCTTTTACTGGACCCAGGAGTGAGTGGATGCAGCTGTCTGTTGCTGCTGGTATGCTCTTCCAAGGTGTATTGAGCTGAGTTCTCGCTTAGAACTAAGCATCTGGCTACCAGGAGAGTAGGAACACCTAGCGGTGGGCCAGGAGTGCAGGATAGGTGCTCAAGGATCCAGTGCGTGGTGCCCAGTAATGGTCTCTGCCTCTCGCGGGATGTAGAAACTGGGGGGTGCCCCAAGGAGATTTCCGGTTTACACAGGGCTTTCGCAGCCTGGAAGGCCGTCTCTGGCAAGGTGGCGGGGGCGGGGGGGGGGGCGAGACACACAGGAAGGCTCCAATTTAGTGAGAGAGTGGCCCAGGCACTGACTGCTAGCAGGGGACGGGGCGCAGACAAGGTGCGCAGAGGAGAGTGCTCGGGTCTGAGGCTTGGGCGTGCTGGGGGGGTCTGCACTTCCCTGGGCGCCCGCAGGTACCTGTCTTCCTTGGTTCAGGATTCGTGGGAGTCTCTATGCTGTTGTGGTCCAGTCTCTGGTGAACACACAGAACTCTGACAGTGGGTGCTGCTCGCTATTTTCAGTCCTGGATTATCTTGCTGCGGGACTATCGGGACTATTGGGCAGGCAGCTCCGCGGGCCCGCGAAAGCAGCCCGCCGCTGAACAGTGTTCAGATCCGAATGTATCTGCAGCTGGTCCGGTGTCCGATCTATGTTCTTCTTCTTCTTCTTCAAGTTCAGAGTTCCCCCGAGGTACCAGGATTTGATTTGGTTCCTGGTATGTATTTATTTTGTTGATTAAGACACAGCTTTCTAAGTATTTGAACTTTATTTGCTTCAGCTACTGAGGAGTGCTGTGTCCCTCAGTCGCCATTTTGGAAAAAAGCCATTTTGATTAATTTTTAGAGACTATAGTCTGAGTGAAAAGCCTCTAGTGAACCAGGCTTTCCAGAGAAGCCATATCAGTATCTTGAGGGGAAGATCTAAGAAGAATTTTCTTGTTCTCCAATCACAGAGAAAAGTAACCATTTGAAATATCCTTATCTATTAAAGGACTCAATTCTTTCTATTTATGTAAGGGGGATAAAGAGAAACTAACAAATACTTTTTAAGGCTATTCTCCATATACCCAGGTTAACTAAAAACAAAGAAATTTATTTACAACAATAGATCACTTTCCTTTCACATCAACTAAAAGAAACTGATACTAAAATAATAAATTTAAAATTCAAAGCAAAACAAAACAAAAAAGGCCCTCTCTATGGGTTCTAAAACATACTTTAAATATAAAGACATGCATGGATTAAATGTAAACAATGGAAAAAACAGACCATGTTAACACTAATTCAAAACAAACTGGAAGAGTGATCTTAATTCCAAATAAAACAGACTTCAGAGCAAGGTCACTACTGGGAATAGAAAGGGGCATTGTCTAACAATAAAATAATGAATTCCCCCATAACATAATAATCCTTAAAGCATATGCACCTATCAATAAGGTGTCAAAATGCCCGAGGCAAAAACCAGAAACTGCTTGGAGAAATAAACAAATACACAATTATAGTCGGAGATTGTCATGTTTCTTTATCAGTATTAACATATCCATCAGGAAGAAAATCAGTTAAACTACAGCTGAACTAAACAGCATCAATGAACAAATTGACATTTATAGAACATTACATATAATAAAAATACACCCATAATAAAAATATACCCATTCTTTTCTAGCAGCTAATTGATATTTAGAGAATTTTATATCTAATGAAAGATAACCATTCTTCTCTAGAACATTTGTAGTATTCACCAAGATGGTTAATATTCTGGGCAGTAAATGAAACTTTAGAAGAATATAAATAAGACAAAATGTGCTCGGAGCACACAATGAAATGAAGCTAAAAATCAATATCAGAAATATAGTTGAAAAATCCCAAAATATTTAGAGTTTAAACAACACCCTCTGTAATGTATGAGACAAGGTAGATATAATGTATGAGACAAGTTAGAAGCCTCAAGAGAAATTGTAAAAATATATACGTAACACTAAATTAATGGGAAATGCAATTTACTGAATTTGTGGAATGCGCTCAAAGCAGTTCCAAAGAGAATTTTTATTTTTAAATTATATACATATGTGCGCATATATATATATATATATATATATATATATATATATATTTGTGTGTGTGTATACATATATATGTGTGTGTGTAAGAGAGTGTGTATATGCATGGACATATTAGAAAAGAAATATTAAAATTATCAACTAAACGTACAACTGAAGAAACTGATAAAAGTAGGAAAATGTAAAATCTAAAGCAAGAAGAGCTGGAAATAGGTGCATGCCTGTAATCCCAGTACCTGGCTGACTGAGAAAGGAGAAATGCAAGTTTGAGTCCAGCCTGGGATACTTAGTAAGTCCATGTCTCAAAATAAAAAATGAAAAGGGCCAGGGGTGTAGCTCAGTGTTAAAATACCCCTGTATTTCATCACCAGGACCACAGGGGGAAAAAGTAAGAAGAAGAAAAGAAATAATAGAAAGTGGAATTTAAGACAGTGAAATTGGAAGCAAGAAAATAAAACACAAAATCAACAAAACTAAAAGCTGATCTTTTAAAGAAGAAAATTACATTGGTAAACCTTTAATCAGAATAACAAAATATGTTTATATACACCTTACTAATATCAGATGTGAAATTAAACTATCATTACTGATACCATTGACAATAAAGGGTTATAAAATATTACCGCACTTAAAAGCAGAATGCAGAATGGTAATTAAAAGCTGAGAAGTGAGATTTTCCCTTTATATGATAGGACAAAATGGTATTTTAGCCTCTGTTATTCCCCACCCAATCACTCATAATCCCAGAGAAATTGTCATAAAGCACTGGACAAATTCCTATAAAGAATTTCTGACAACATAAGTACCTCAAAACTGTGGTCAGTAAAGGTCATTCTAAGAAAGTGTCACAGCCAAGAGAGTCCAAGGAGGAATCACATATAATGGTATATATTGTACAGATTAGATCGTAGAGCTATAAAAAGAAGAAGAAAACTCATAAGTTGGGTCCCTCCCTCACTTGATCTCACAGCAGAACAGGAAGCAGAAGCCAGAAGCGGAGATATCAGGAGACTCCAGGTGCCTCAAGACTCCAAACATCGTGATGCTACAGATGTCGCGAGAGAATCGGCATGCCTATAAAACGGTGGTGCCTCAGATACCCCACGTGACTCAGCCAGGCGATCAGGACTATGGGCAACTCTCCAGACACTTGGCCCGCCGGTCCCTTCCCCCCGCCGGCTGGCTGACTCTCCGGAGGGTGCCAGGTCCGAATCAGTGGTCTATGATAACCAGGTGGGTGGTTTTGCCTCCCTCTAAACCCCTAACTCTATTTTCAACCAAACAAAAACACTAAGCAAAAATTAAGGAACTTCAAATAGCCTATGGAAGTTATTTTTAATTACCATGTAGTTAAATATTCTAATAAAACTATGCTTATAATCATACATACTTGTCATGCCCATATGAAGCTGATAGAGTTATATACATGCACACATGTCCATTTATGTGAATTAAAATTATTCATTTATCTCACTTCATTTATGGAAATATAGTATTGACTCTACCTGACAGAAATTAGGCTGAGCAACTACAATAAAAATAACTTATTAATATGGCCCTTCAGAAATAGATAAAACAGTAGCTGGCATAAAACATAGTTTTAGAAAATTAAATATATTATTCTTAAGCTTTTGTTCTAGTGTAATAGTTATCAACAGGGGAAACAGGGCTCCCTAGAAAATATTTAATAATCTCAGCAGGTATTTTTGGTTATCGTAAATGGTTTGCTACTATCATCTAGAGAGAGGTTTATAATACACAAGAGAGATGTCTACAACACCAAAAACAAATAGATAAGTATAAATAACTTGGACCAAAGTGTCCATAGCTCTAAATTGAGAAAATGTTTTGAAAAGTATGACCACAGATTTTTAAAAAATGGTAGGCAGAGTTTGCCCAATGACATCTTAGCCTTGTTGGAAACAATACATCTAATACTCAATTCTAGGTTTTGTGGAACACGTAGGGTTCTTAGCTCCATCGAGTTTGCGTAAAATCTCTTATGGATGGAATGGATGGCTGAACATGACAGCTGGTGTGACACGGCACCTATCAGCAGAGAGACAATGGAGACTGAATTCATGGATAGATGCAAGCATGAAAATATAGTGTTCTAGCAACGGCAAGTAGCCTTGGGATAGTATTAACTTTCCAGTATCCATGGAATGAACATTTAAAGAATGGATCAATGTGCTCTCTACAGATTTATGTCTATGAATCTAAAATATGAGAGCCACCAAAGTAATGAACAACAACATGTGACCTAAGATGACTACTTTTGGTTTCATTAAAATTTTCAGCCGGGCGTGGTGGCGCACGCTTGTAATCCCCACGCTTGGGAGGCTGGGACAGGAGGATCACACAGGTTCGAAGCCAGCCTTAGCTACTTAGTGAGGCTCTCAGCAACTTAGTGAGACCCTGTTTCCAAATAAAATACAAAATAGGTCTGGGAGTGTAGCCCAGAGGTAGAAGAACCTCTTGGTTCCACCCCCAATACCATCCAAAAAAAAAAAAATTCAAGTGGACACCTTTAGTGTTTTATGTGTTTTAAAGAAATTAAACTTATAGAATATTAAAAAATATATGAAATGGATAACTAAAAGATCAGTTAAATGTGGAGAACTATGTTACTAGCACGCATTGATTTGCACATGTATTTAAGAATGCTTGTAAATTGTTAATCTGATATAGAAATCTTTGTCATCTATAGTTGTGTGTTAAAAGAAATTAACCTATTTTAATAGTCATGTTATTTATAAAAGTAAGTTTTTACAGTTTTTGATCCTGCATGCTTCTTATTTTTTAAATGTCTAATTTCTTCAATGCCAAGAAAGAATAATGAGAGGCAAAAAGTACAATGTATATCTGCACCAGCAACGCAATGTGCTCAGAATGGTAGTAAAGAAAACTCAATTAATTTTTATGAGTATTTTAAGATTTTAATCTTATATGATTATTTTCAGAGCTATGTGTAAATGTGATGATAACACTATGTAAAGGCACAGATGGTCTCTTTTAAAGCCTATAATCTGCATATAGATTCAATATAATTTTACTACTATTCACATAACAATACTCTTTGTAACTATCAAATATCTAAATATAGTCCAACTCTAGACACACAAAAACGTCTAGGTATCAAACAATTAACTCTAAAATTACATTTTTTATCTACTTCTAATTGCTTCAGCCAACACATCACAGACACATAATTCAATTATCACATCCAATATTAAAAGTAGAATGCAAATTAGATTATTTTATTTTTTCATGAAAAATTAGTAATTATGGACTGGCATATATAGGACCTAAGAGAATGAAAAATCCAATAGATGCATTATCCTTCCAAATATTAATGAAAGCATTTCTTTTCTGTGTGTACAGAAACCTAATTTTAACATTCTTTTCATCAATATTGAAGAAATATGAAAATGAATATATCATAGTGGGTCGATATTATGTCATTTTGAACACATTCTCTAGGTATCTGAAAGGGCTATTGAAAAGCACTCTTTAATCATTCTTATATATTGTAATTGATCATTTTGACCAACATTGCCAGGAGATAGGAGAAGATAAAATGAGAGAGATTTAAAAATATGCATTTGGGGGTAATTGTTTCTTCAAAAGTGAGCCCCTCAAAATTTAAATGAGCCAAGCCTGGAATTATATAATTGTAATCCCGGTATGTGGGAGGCTGAAACAGGACGATTAGAGGTTCAAAGCCAGCCTCAGCAACTTAGTGAGTCCTTGTTTGTAAATAATAAATAATATAGGACTGGGATGTTACTCAGAGGAAGAATGCCTTTGTGTTCAAGCACCAGAAAAACAAAGTAAAGATGAGGGAATAAACCATAGTACTACTGATATCTTCTGGCCTGTCCCCTTCTCCTGACTGGTGTGTGTAAAAGCATCACAGGTATGTTGATGTTGACTTCCCACATCATGATTCTTTCTGTGGCTTTATTTAACATCTATGTGATATACACATAGTATTTAGTATTTACTAAAGATGCTATCTTGGGAAATGTCCTGGAAGTACAGGTTAGTATTTTCACACTTCGGCATGTAAACAGATCATCAGGTGATTTTAAATGTACATCCTGTTTTAGAAGAGCTGGAGTCTGAAAAAGCGATTGTGTATTTTTGACCCACTCTTGGTTGATAATGATGCTTGTCCTTGAAACTGCTGCTGCTTTTTAAAAAAATAGCACGAATATAAAATACTTAGCACTATGTCTGAAATACAGAAAAAAGTGACATGTAGAAGCTGCTACTTAGTTATCATGCTTTCAAGATAATATATGTAGAACTAATTCTTTTAAAGAATAATTACTAGACCTGTTATTTTGTATATAGGTTTTATCTTTCATCTTTTACTATTTGTTTCATGTTTCATTCTCCATAATTATTAAGTCTTAGCTGAATAGTTTTCTTAATTTCCTATTGTATTACTTATTTTGAAAATCTAGCTATTTTGGGAAAGAGTTAATCTTGGACACATCCTTAGGGGCTAGTACATTGACATTTTATTTTATGAGCCTTTGTATTTTAACACTTTAACAATCTATTTCTATTGTCGTTGTTATTGTGCTGGGAATTAAAATCAGGAGTATTCAACCTCTGAGCTACACTCCAGCCCTTTAAAAATATTTTATTCCTTATTTTGAAACAGGGTCTCTAAGTTGCTAGGAGCCTCACTAAGTTGATGAGGCTGGCTTTGAACCTGTGATTCTCCTGTCTTATCATTCCAAGTACTAAGATTACAGGTGTGCACAAACATGCCTAGTTCTTAAACTCCTTAATGCACTTTTCTGGAAAGTGTAAAGGTCAAAATAAAGTCATGAAATCCAATGTGGAAACATCTTCAATAGTATTCAGCAGAGGTAATTCAAATACTTCTTTTTCATTAAAAACAAGGGAGTGTGCTCATTTATTTCTTTCCTATAATATGCATTGAGCAAACTTTTTTTTTATGTACTCTGTGGTGGTTGTTTGCATGTTTTATTCTGGGTCAGTTTTTTTTTTTTCTGATTGTATTGGGGAATGCAATACAATCAAGATCAACATGGATGTGTCAAACTTATCTTAAGAGTTCCGTTACTCACCTTCATCTCATAGTCTGCTAGTTTTACCCTTGTAATGACCTGTGAGGTCTCTTTGCCCCAGCATCAAACTTTTTTATAATAATTTAAACAAACATTGTCAAGTGTGAAATAGTTATTTTGTGTGACTCTAAGATTTTAGGAACACTACTTCCCTCCAAAATTGAAAATCTCATTTTTCTCTTTATGTATTTCTCACATAATTTTTATATTTGAAGATCCTGATGTCACTGTTGATTCATAATGTACACACAAATAAAAAAACAACATGAAAATTATCTGGTCTAATGCCAAGTTCAAAGAATATCAACTCTCTTGTCTGTTTCCTCTGTTAGCTAAATAAAGTATTTAGGAAACAACTTCTACCTTTGTAACCATTGTTTTAACTATCTCATTAAAAATTTTTATGGTATTAAAATATTCAAACATATAATTTCTTTTAAAATATTTAGCCATCAAGGAAATTTTAATCACAAACACTCTATGCCATACATACAAAATATTTCTTTTTTTATTGTAAAAGTATGTGTGTTTGTGCACAGGAGGTGCTATTGAAGCAATTTCTTTGGTCTCCTCTTCCTGCACCCCTGCCTCCCACAGAATCTCTGGGCTCTGCCGAAGCTGGGCGATGTTCCTGTCTTTCTGTGTCATCCTCTGTTAGCATCTGGAAAGATTCCTGACATTCAGGATTACATTACTGTGACATCCTTCCACATCCTTAGGCAGGATAAGGGAATAAAAACAGCACTCACCTTGAACAATGTTTTAAAATCATATACTTACTAATAAATGTGGATAAATAGAAAGTAAAGGTAAATTATACTCCTCAGCTACCGTTAAAAAAAGCATATACTATATTACTGTATTCAAGATGTTTCTGTATTTAGGTGTTTCTTGATGACACACAAACAAAATTAATATACTATGAAAAGTTCTCTCATAGTGCAAATAAAGGCAAATGGGCCTTGAGGCTCATTTGTTACAGCTGCTTAAGGATTATTGTTTAGGAAAATTTGAAGAAACATTTCTTTATTGTTCCATATCTGACATAGAACTTGGAGCCTAGAAAACTCTCAGAACAAGGTGTCAGAATTCAGGAGATCTATTTACCTACTTCAAACTGTGGAGTTTAGAGAGGTATGAAGGAAGGAGTCACTGTCCTTTCATTGTAACCAGAAACTTACAAAAAATAAAAATACAATATGCAAGATTACTGGCTTTCCTTAATATAATGTGCATGGTTGCTTACTGATACGCTGGAGGACATGTCTCAGAATGTCCAATATTATATATCTCAAAATACTTAAATTTAGTTGGATCCCATGGAGTTTTTGCACGAGGCCAACTCATCTTCTGGGAGGCCAGGAAATTCAATCCTACGTACATAGGTGCATATGTCTTAAAGAAAATAAATGTTACCGCACATCGCTATTTCATCAAAACAATGAAGTAACAATATATAAAAAGACAATAAGAAACAAATGTGTAGCAGTGAATGCAGATGCGGATTTAATGCATAGGAACAGGTTACACTGAGTGAGAATTAAATCCACAATGGTACATAGAATTAAAGACATAAAAGAGATTGAGGAATTATAGAAGTAAAAAGAAGAAGTGTAAAGGCAAAAGCATTGTTTGATAGAGTAAAGAAGAATGGGAATTTTATTAACTAAAAATAGTCAAATTTAATTACAAATAAGATATATTAATAGCACTTAGAGAATCTGGGATGTAAGCAATGTTTATCAGTAAGTATTATTCTCGTGGTTGAAAAGCTATTTTCCTTAAGAAAAAAAAAACTTTCTATATGAAAGCAGAGAAAAATAAGAAGCCAAGAAAGAATTTCTCATTGATCTGGGTGTGGGTGTGGGCAAGAATGCAATGTTTGGGGAAAATGGTCCCAGAGAAACACTTTAGAGTTTAGTTTAAAAACTAGGCTTAAAGGTGAATTGAAAATAAACCAAACATAGCAAAGAATATGACCTAGATTGAAGGAAGTTTCAAACCTAGGTTAGTTGACAGAAAAAAAATAAATCACCTTTGAAAGAATATTGCTTTCTTCAGAGTATTAAATTACCTATACATTTTAATATGTGAAGTCTATCATTCAATATAAAATGATGAAATGAACAAAAGTCAAAATAGACAAAAGCCAGAGAAAAATGAAGAAAATATAAAGTAAACCTCAGAAAATTCAAATGCAGAACCTATAATTATTATATTTAGAGAATCTTAAAAGTATATTTATAAAAATCTCACTACTAGATATTGTATGCAGAAATATCACATCCAATCTAATTATAAAAGTTAATTAGTACAAATTATCTATGCAACTATGAAAGATTATTTTATATAAACTATGTTGGTCTTATTTTAGATATTAAAATAAAAAACTGCGTGTGTTGATGAAAACTTGAAATCTCAGCACTTGGGAGGCAGAAACAGGAGAACCAAAGTTTCAAGGACAACCTCAGCAAAGTAGTGAGCCTCTCAGCAACCTAGGGAAACCTTGATTTAAAAACAAGAAATTTAAAAAGGGCTTAGGATATAGATCAGATATAGAATGCCCCTGGTTCAATCTCCAGGACCATAAAAAAATTAATAAGGACTCTATTCATTTAAGAACACCACTAAACATAAAATCAGAATAGATAAATTATATGTGTGAGAAAATAATCAGAACTTTTCTGCCAAAAGAATAGTTTGTACGCTTATATTCTTTTCTTTCACTATTCATGTCCTGAGAAGTACAAGTGCGGATCCCGCTCCCAGCATCTTCTTTAGCCAATGGTATTAAAATTGTGGGGTTACGCCCCCACTAATAGGACTAGTACAGGAGCATCCTGATGAAAATAAAACATCTAGCCGTTCTTAGATAAGATCTTAAAAATAACAAAAGTTATGTACCACAACAAGGGACCTATGTTACACCTGTATCCCAAACAATACATCACCAGATGGTGCTATGACTGAAGCTCTGTGCGGTTTGTCTACGTTAGCAGCTGAGCAAAAAAAGTTCAGAAAGAGATAATCCTTTCACCAGCCTCTAATGAAATAAAGATTTGAAAAACAAGAAGAAATAATGACTCTAGTCATAACATTTTCATAGTGTTTAGAATAATAATCCTAGCAGGATGCAATGTAATCCTTTGTGTTAAAGCCCTTGTCCCTAAACAGATAGAAACAGTTCTAACCAAACAATCCTCTATAGATTATCAAAATAATCTCTTGCCAAATACCTTCCAGAACAAGAGTTGCCACATTATTAACATGTTAATAAAGTCTGAAGAAAAGAGTAATGATGTATAATAAAAGAGGGGGAAATTGTGAGAAATAAGTATATCTTTTCCACCAAAGGAATAGTTTGACTTGGGTTTCATGTTGTCAAGCTGCCATTATGCTACTTTACGCTTGCTTGTATTTTTGTAAAGATAGCATTTCCTGGCAATTGTGGTGTCAACCCCTCCCTCAGCATCCTCTTCAGCCAATAGCATAAAGATTGTGAGGATATGCTCCCACCTAGAGGAGCACAACACAGAACTCTCCCCTTGCACTAGAAATAAATGTCCAGCAAGTCTCTTCCATGCTGTTATTGCACACCTGACCCTACTGATAACAGAATTTCTTTTTGCAAAAAAGTAAAATATGCCTTGCCTGGCCGCTTTCAAATATGTCTTTTTTTAATGACACCATAGAAATTGACTTCCGACACAAGAAAGTACGAGAATTGAAAACCATTTGAAATATGGAAAAATTTAATTATATTTAAACCTTAATCTAATGACTGGAATAGTGGTCAAGCATTAGAAGATTTTTTTTCCTACAACACACTACAGAATAGATGTTATTGCATCCGACAAAATAAAGATGTCTTTGCTAGGTGAGAATTCCTTATTCTTGGTTTTATCCCAGCACAATCGATGTATAAAAATGTAAAAAGAAAAGAAAGAGTGTTTACAGTAGACTATTTCAGTCCTTTACCCATGTCTGCAGAGTTTGAGTCAGTGTTTTGCAGTTGTTCAGTGGAATCCTTTCATGTCTCTACCCTCTGCCCTCAGTCACCTTGCTCTAACTTACTACGAGCAGCTGTTAATATTATCTGTGTGCGTCCATCTTCTGAACATGATCAGCCTTGTAGAGCTGGGTTACAGCTAACATGACATCCAGGCTGATGGATGGACTGCATTTCACCACCTCACTATGTCGCTCTTGTCTTGCCATGTGATGTAAAGTCTAGTTCATAGATTACTGATGCGACTACTCTGAAAACTGGATGGATGTTCATGGCAAGTTCAACTATGAGGGCCATAAAAAGGAGGGACAACCCCATCACTCTGGAGATCTGGAAGTCGATGGCACGTAGATGAAAAATTATTGGTCCCTGTATTTTTCTAAAGTGGGAGATCTGTTTTATTTCAAAGACAGTGCTTTACCATATTGTGCTAAACCATGTTTTAGTTGTTTAGTTATATATATGCCAAAGTCATGTGGTAGCTAAACAGGAAATATTTGTTTGGGATATGATATTACTATTTTGAAGGCTAGTCCATTTAAAAGAAAGTTTCTTTTAACTTGTGCATGTACAAGACATAGCTGAGCTGAATTCTTTATCACTAAAAATTCTAATGGAATTCCACTATTGCTTATTTCCTGCTGGGTTGGAAAAGAATAGCCTTTTGTTATGATAAAATGCTCTTGAGTCTGTAGAAAAGAATAGTACAATTCCACGGTGATGCAATTTACATTAACAACATAGATGAGCCTATAACTGTTCTCCCATTAACATCGTTGTTTTCCTCTCTTCACTATTTTCTTAAAAGTCCACCTTTAGGTTTGAATATTTCATGCTTGTCTCCAAACAAAATGTGTTTCCTTTTATAAAATTTCACTTATGTCAGTTGAACTGTTATTCTGGGTAAGGAAATGGTGAGGAAAAAAATCATTTCTATTTTCCCCTACAGGCATTTTATTCATGAGCAAAGTCTAAATGGCAAAATCATATTTCTTCTATAAGTTTGTTCATGAAAATAAATGTTACTTGACTTATAAGAACAGGTGATACTTCAAGTTTTAGCTA
Organism: Muscardinus avellanarius; assembly: GCF_963383645.1. Lineage (NCBI taxonomy): Eukaryota > Metazoa > Chordata > Mammalia > Rodentia > Gliridae > Muscardinus > Muscardinus avellanarius. Next base: position 8,046,158 of record NC_137791.1, on the reverse strand, counting down.
ATTTAGTTTAATATAAAAATGTCCAGCTGAAGTACAGTAGGTTCTTTTTCTTACTATAAATTATTAAAAAGTTGCTTTTAAAAACAAATTAGTAAAGTATAATTTTTTTGGTGGTATTGGGGTTCCTGAAAACTCTTCTACCTACGGGCTACACTCCCAGATCTATTTTATATTTTTATTTGGAAACAGGGTCTCTTAGGCCAGCGAGGTTGGCTTCGAACCTGCGTGATCCTCCTGTCTCTGCCTCCCAAGCGCGGGGATTATTTCAAGCGTGAGCCACCATGCCTGGCTTAAATTATTTTATGTATAATATTTCTGTTTGCATCCAATAATAAAAATAAACTTAGAAAATGTGTTTCAATAGGTTTAGAAAAATAGAAATTATGAATATATACACAAGTTTACCAGATAATTTGAACCCCATGAAATGACTGCTTTTGCTCAGGGGTACAGTTTCCAGGGTGATCTTTCTACCAAGCTCTGATACTCCTAAGAGTCTAGGACACCACTCCGGGGTCTGGAACAGGATATTACAAAAACATGTAGTTCAGTGAATCTTGAAAATACCTTAGTTATTCTTATCTTCATGCCTTCTACCCTAAAGGAGAGGAGATAGATTAGGTAAATTTAAGGCCAATAAACCTTGTGTTGCCAGTTGTAGATGAATGATCCTTCAATGTGCAGAACTGAGCTAGAATCCAAAAATGAATAAAAAATTAAAGCAGAGATGCCAAGCTTTATCCTGCTTTTAGTTACAAAGTGGGCATCGGCAGGTCCGAATCGAGTCAGTGCTTTTATAAAAATCAACTTCTAACTCTTTCTTTCATATTCAGACAAAAATCAGGGTTCTGATTTGTTTTATAGTAGGTGGAAGTTTTTATGATTCAATAAATTTGATCTGCCCATTCAGGTTACAGACCTCAGATTTCAACCATAACACTTATATTTGTTAATTAAACTTCATATTTCCTCTTCTATCTGCCCAGTGTTTATGCGAGGCAAAATATAAAGTTTAATCAACCTATTCCAACAATCTAGTCATAACCTGGCCTTGACACTCAAAATTGTGTGGAAGATTATCCTAAGAAATACTACATTACTTTTGCACTATGTGTGTTTCAGTTAAGAAAATCCCTTATATGCTAGTAAACGTTCCAGTATGAAAAAGATGATGTGTATTAGTTGAGAAACATTTCCAATATTTGCTCCTTGTTCATAACCACACAACCACAGAAGGGAAATCCTGCTTTGTTTTGTTTTATTCTTCTGTTAAAACATACCCAGGATAATTGCCTTTGCAAGAAGAAATCCTATTTAGTGTGTGGCCTGTTGCATCCTTTCTGAAAATTACTGTCCTACTAAGATTGAATAATACAGCTTGTTAGTAGCCACAGAAATTAAATATATGCAACAAGTAGTTCATTGTTAATGTAAATTAATGCGATTACAAAAATAGTAAAAAAATAACCACAAAAATATCACAAGATGTTTAGACACTGTTAAAATTTTTTGAAATATTTCCACATTAAGTCTAAAATTTGACAATTTTACATCATGCTGTGAGTAAGTGGTATTATACTAAAGACAGACTCATGAGAAGTAAATGTCATGGGTGCATTTGGAAAGCAAATAAGCAATATAACATTCTTAATGAGTCCTTAAGTATTACCTTAATGATAAAGGGGACTTTTTACGCACAAATATTTCTGGTGGCTGTATTTGTAATCACAAAAGACTAGAAAAAAATCCATTAGTCTAGTCACTAGTGAATGAGTAAGTAACCAGTTGTAAATCTACACAGTGAAATTTCACTAAGCAACGAAAAGAAAATACCATTGATAGAGAACAACATGGACGGATTACAGAAGCACTATACCAAATAATCTAAACTGGTCTCAAAAAGACATGTACTTGACTCATTGATTCCACTTACACTTTGTTTTAGAAAACATACAACAGAGGACAGTTTAGTGGTTTCCAGGAGCTAGGGATGGCAAGGCTGGCTGGCTGAAAAGGAGCATGAAGGGTTTCTCTATCTTGACTTTGGTGGGGATTACACAGCTATAAGGAATTTTTGTTCTTCACAGGATTGTGTAATATAAAGTATAAGTTTTGCTGTTATGAAAATGCAGGCGGGCGTGGTGGCGCATGCTTGTAATCCCTGCGCTTGGGAGGCGGAGACAGGAGGATCGCGCAGGTTCGAAGCCAGCCGCGCTGACTTAAAAGACCCTGTTTCCAAATAAAAATATAAAAAATAGATTTGGGAGTGTAACCTGGAGGTAGAAGGGTTTCCAGGAACCCCAGTTCCACAAAAAAAAAAAAGAAGAGAGAAAGAAAATGCAATCATAATTTTTAAAGTTATTAGTATTATCATGGTACTGGGGATTGAACCCATGGTCATTTTATCCTCAAGGTCTTTTTGTATTTTATTTTATTTTATTTTAGTATTTATTTACATATGTATGTATGTATGTATGTATGTATGTATGTATGTATTTATTTGCAGGTATGGGATGGAAACCAGAGGCATTTGACCTCCTAGCTACAACCCCTGCCCAATTTTTTATACTTTTGAAACAAGGTCTCACTGAGTTGTGAAGGGCCCCACTAAGTAGCTGAGGCTGGCCATGAACTGCAGTCCTCTGGTCTCAGCCTCCCAAATGCTGAGATTACAACTAAATAAGATCTTCCTGAGTTTCTGAGAGTCTCACTAAGTTACTGTGCACTGGAACCGGTGATTCTTCTGTCTCAGCCTCTCACGTACTGGGATAAGAGGTATATGCCACGATACCCAGCTATTTTTTCAAATTTTGATTGACACATATGTTCCACCTCAAACATTTATCTTTTTGAGAGTGTGTGCACACACATGCTGAGGATTGAATTCAAGACCTTGTGGATACCAGGAAGTTGTTTTGCCACTGAGCTATATACCCCAGCTCCTGATATTTACTTTAGTGAATTGACTTTGTATCCTGTAACTTTATTGCATTTGTTTATTATTTCTAGCCAGTTAGGTTGTTGAAGTCATTAGATTGTTTCCAAGTATAAGATCATGATAATAAGTGTTGGCAATAATGTGGAGAAAGGGGAACTTTTATACACTGTGGGAGGGAATGTAAATTGGTGCAGCTATTATGAAATTGAATAAAGGTTTCTCATGAAGCTAAAAATAGAGCTATCATATGATTCGGCAATCTTTATTTCGTGTATGTACCAAAAGAAATTGAAATCACCAGGTCAGATGTGCCTGCAACCCTGTTCATTACAGCACTGTTCACAATAGCCAAGAACTGGAAACAACGTCAGTGTTCTTCCACTTACATTAAGGAATGAAAAGCTTCCACAGGTTAATGTATTTCTGAAATGTGATTGATACATACACACACCAGTATACTATCCATAACTATAAAGAAAAACACAGGAAATTCTGTTTTGGGCAGGAAATTCTGTCATTTGCGATAACATGTATGATGCTAGAGGACCTTATGTTAAATGAAATAAGAAAAATAGGACATGATGTTATTTAAAAGTAAAATATAAAAAGACTGAACTTACAAAAGTAGAGTGGAAAAGTGTTCAGAGGGGACCCAGCAGGATTGGCTGGTGTAAAGGGAGATGCCGGCATTGGGTAAAGAGTGATAGAATAATTTCTGGTGTTCCATTGCACAGCAAGGTGACATCATTAATATTCTGTATATTTCAAAATAGCTAAGAGAATTTTAAATGTTGCCATCAGAAAGAAATGATAAATATCTGAAGTATTATCTAAACTAATTATCCTAAATTGACCATTGTACAATGTATACATGTGCAATGGATAAAAAATGGCACATTGCTGGGCATGGTGGTGCACGCTTGTCCCCGCGCCTGGGAGGCTGAGACAGGAGGATCGCACAGGTTCAAAGCCAGCCTCAGCTACTGAGTGAGGCTCTCAGCAACTTAAGTGAGACCCTCTTTCCAAATAAAATATAAAATAGGTCTGGGAGGATAGCTGGAGGTAGAAAGCCTCTGGGTTCCACCAACAGTACCAACAACAACAACAACAAAAAGGGCACATTATACCACATTATTACATATAATTATTTGTAAAGTAAAAATAAAATTTAAAAAATTTTAATATCTTTTGTTTGTGCAGAACACATTAAAAATTCTTTCTACTTATAAAAAATGTGTGGTTAATTGTTGTTTACATTGTTGTCCTTTTGTGTTGAAGGAAGTTAGAAATTATTCTTTCTACCCAAATGTATAAGGAGACATTTTTTTAAAATGTCCTTTTGTTATTGCTAATGAAAAGCAAAACAAAACAAAATAAAAGGCCTTTGTAGGTATGTTTATAATGACCTTTTCTCTATAAACATTGTTAAACCTAATGTGGGATTATTATAAGTAAGTGAAGTTTTAATTGTATTTAAATTATTGGAAATTACAAAAGCCCGAAGACTAGCAAAAGATACACGCCCAGCTTAGTTCCATATTTGAAAGAACTAAATTGCCTATAGAGGCTGGTTTGCATAAAATGTCATCCTAGCAGCAATTATGATCTTGCCTTTCTTGACATTAGTAGAAAAATTTTCAAGTTAAGCATGCAATAGTAGAATAATTCAACACTGGTATAAATTTGGCAATTTCAACTAATTTAAAGATAAATAATACATCTATTCAGAACTGTGTTCACACAATTGTTTCCTATTTTTTTTATTTCAAAGCTACTTACTATTTTATAAATAGGCACATGTCCAGGGTACAACTAAGTTAATTTTGTTCTAAACTTAAAAGACTGTTCTAAACTTGTAATTATGATCTAAGCTTGTAAAAGAGGGCTTCAAGGACTTTAATAAAACCCACTCCTAATTGATAAGATTTAAAAAAGTAGTAGGGAAAGAAATAATTAGTAAGTACTAAGGTCACATCACAAAATTATGTGTTCTTATATAAATTAGACATAAAAATATCAAATATGGGATTTTTGACCAGATTCCAGAGGGCTGAGCGAGCCAGGTAAATAAAAGTTTTGTTGTTGTTTTCTTTGTCATTGGAGAATTTTAACCATTAAAATATACTCAAATGGCCATAGGTTACCCAAATAAATTGATATAATGACTATTGCAACTTAACTCTTTGTTAAGTAAATGTGAGCATGTGTGTTCAATAATACTAACACTGTTAGGTTCATCGTTTACCCATTAGGTTTTATTTAATAAGTCACTTTAAATGGCATACACTGTATCATGAACACAGCAGTTTAAAAAATACCACAGTCAATCCCTTAACTAATAATGTTTATGGTTTATTATAGATTATATAAAGAGATGTTACAACATACTAAAGAACTGAAAATTATATGATGTAAGTGCATAAGATAATGGTATTATTTTGCATTTGGAGGGGGTCAGCGAAACAAATATAAACAAAATTAATATGAATCAGTGTGGTACTGATGCCAGTAATCTCAGTCTTTGCAAGGCTGAGACGGGAGAAACACAGCTTGAGACTAGCCTGAGAAAATTAGAAAATCCCTCAACAAATTGGCAAAATGCTGTTTCAAAAATAAAAAAATTAAAAAGGATTGGAATTACAGCTTGGAAATATAATGTTCTTGGGTTCAATACCCCAGTACAAAAAAAAAAAAAAGAAAAAATCCCCCCAAATCTTAATGTATTAATCTTATCTCAATTTATAACATAAGCTTTATAAACAGATCTCCAGAAAAAGGAGAGAAAGAGAGAGGGAGAGAGAGAGAATTTTAATTAAAGAGTGTATAACAGCAAACTGACAACACAAAAAATTGGAAGATATAAAATTAAATATTAAGACAAAATAGGACAAAAATCAATTATGATAAAAATTTAAGATAAAATGTATAAGAGACATTCAAAGGAGATTCAATACAGCATGGCAGAGACTAGGTTAGGACTTAAACCATGTGGATATTATACAAAATTATACTAACATATCATCTATTCTAATGATCCCGTCATGCAAATTTGATTGAATTAACTAGCAAGTGAATTGAAGACTGATAAGATACCCGTCCTCTAGCTGTGGGATGTAAAAGCCAGAAAAAGATTTAGGTCCCCATCAGGGCAGCTTTCTGGCTGGTCCATGGGCAAGCACTGGTCTGCTTCCCTATGGGCATCATCTGCAGACTCTCACTCTCGAGGAATACCTCCAAAAAATCAATTATTTCAGGGCCTGTATCTTCCAAGGACTTGGTCTTTATTTCCTTGACCTTGAACTCTATGGTTATTTATTTCAACTGTCGGATAAGCTTACATGTATTGTTCATGAATACTATGTCATTCTTAATGTAATTATTAAGTATAGCTAAAAAGCAATGATGGAAACACTTTGTTATCACTTTGATAGCATTTTCAAGAATATAGCATATTGCAAAACTTAGTAGTTATGAAATCACTTAGAATAATACATCTCCTCAGTTTATTGTCTAATCTGAGTGCTTTGTGTCAGTGGTACACCTTAGCACCTGCCTGCTCAGTGGGCCCTTGACTCCTGCCCATGTTCTGACATTAACTTCTAAAGTCATTTCTTACGGTAACTAAGTTTCCCCTGGATGCCAGCAACCTCCAGAGTTCTCTCATAAATTACCTTTGAAAGTGATAAATGGTAAGAAAAAAAAAATCCAGCAAATCAATTTGAATGAGAAAATGTACGTCGATGAGCATTTTTGTAATATTTCTTTAGTCTATGGAAGTACATTTCTAAGAAAATAGAATTACAAGAAAATATCATAGAGGAAGAATCAATAATTTTTTAAAAATTCAGTAATTGTACATTTAATAGCCCTCATTGTAGAGATTAGTTTAAAGAAGAAACTAGAAAGGATAGTTTTAGATGTCTGAAACAGTAAAGCAAGTCACCTGAAATCAGTTCAATGGACTTAGTGTTGGGAAGATCATCCGCACAGATAAACATGAGATGGGTGAGAAAGAAATAGAAGACCATTCATGATTAGTAAAATTTGAACAAGTCAAAAGAAAGGGGATAACAGATATGTTTATGAATCTGAATTTGTGCTTAACAAGTTGTGGGTAAAGTTTTTACCATAACATGAGTACTATGTTTAATCTTCCTAAATTTATAACATATATTCTATCAATTTGATAAGTGAAAGTCAGTGTTCTTTGGCTATTTGGACAATTAGACACTGGCTAATTCACCAGGTTAGGTTGCTAAGATTCTATTTTTTCTTGATGTAGCCTCTCTTGGACTGGACCGTTGCAAAACTAGCTTCCTTTAGTTTTCCGTGCTTAACACTGTAGGTTGAATTTGCATCATAAGCCATGTCAAGACATCATATCTACTAGGTAATTCTATTATATAAACTAATATCTTTCTACTTCACCAATGTTTCTCCTCTCTTTGACATGGGAATTCTTAGTGTTGATTAGCATGTATGTTCATCTTTCTAAAGTTACAAAACTTGCTTTCATACTGACCTTCTCATGCCTAAACACTCATTTGCTACTCTGGGTACTATCACTCCAGGTTTGATGAAAATCTTTTGTTCCAATACATTTATTGTTCTATTCCTTTTTTACAATTTCTTCCAGACGTCTATATCAATTAATATTTCTCTTGTAGATATTATAAATCCCTCTCTTTGCTTTTGACTATTCAGAATTTCAACGTTTTCTTTGCATGCGAAAAAGATCATATGAATCACAAATCCTTAGAAAAACTTTTGCTTCAAGAACACACCGCTAGCAAAACAAGGAAATAAAGTGTTTTCTTTTGAGAGGAGGTTTCAAGAAGTACTTTTGTAAGGGAGAAAGATGAAGGTATTTGACAACTTCTTAGCAACCTTCAAGCAGGTTCTTGTTCATGTTGTCATTGTATGTTAAATGAGTTTAAAATCTTCAATGCTCCCACATCCTAATAGAAATTCAAACCTTCTCTATGGATGAATACGAATTGATTCAGGGCTATTCATAGCTGCTTCCTTCATTAGTACAAATAATTAAGAGCTAAATTTCACATTATAGAATTAATTAACATTGCAAGCCTTTTGGAACACTGGAGTTTTCTGAGGAAACTGAACATGTTTTCTGACTCAGTTGATTTACCCTATTAATTGGGAATATGATTGTAAATACATACAGAGATTCAAAGACGGAAACTAAATTCTGGATCATAAATCTAGTAAAAAATAGAATCTAGAAAAAAGCCTCACATGAAAGATATTTATAGGAGAAGCCAGAAAAATTTACCAAGAAACTAATTTTGTACTATGTCATTTGCAAGAAAATGGATGAAACTAGAGAGTATTACACTCAGTGAGATCAGTCAGTCTCTCTCAGTACAGGGTCGTATGTTTTTTCTCAGGTGTGAAAGCTAGAAAGAAACTAGAAAAGAAAGGGGACTTCAGTGAAATGAAAAGAGAAATCAGTAGGAGGGCAGAAAGGGACGGAAGGAAGGAGGGGAAAGGAGGAGGAAAAGGAGATTTGAGAAAGGAAACAGGACAAATAATACTAGGTTTATAGATAAAGTTAATATGTGAATATTAAGTTCATCTATAATGGGTAGAGAAGGATGCGGTGGGTTTAGTCATTGAATCGCCCTAAAATGTACAATTACATTGCATTAGGAAAATTCTAAAACAGAAATTAATTTTGTAATTTCGAATTTTTAACAGGATGTCCAGCTCTTTGTGAATGTTAAAAAGGAATTAGAATGGCTGTCAGGGTGGTGCATGATTGTAATCCCAGTACATGGGAGTCTGAGACAAAAGGACCCAAGTTTGTAGCCAATTAAAAGAACTGAGTGAGGCCCTCTGCAGTATAGTATAAACTTGTCTCAAAAAACAAGCAAGCAAACAAAACAACAACAACAAAAAAAGGACTTACAGTGTAGCTCAGAGGTAGAATGCCTTCAAAATAAATTAGAAGTTTACTTAAAGAGAATCTAAAATATATAACTAAATCTAGATTTTAATTTGACTTTAAATTTTACCTACATAAGTAAATTGTTTTATTTGCCAAGGTTATGTATATATGTGTGGTATTTGTGTAGGAATACATAAATATGTCTTATGACATGTTATATATATTTATAATAAAGAAGGTATGTATATATAAATAAACATGTACACATATATATTTGTGTGTGTGTACGTCTCTCTATATATTTCAAATGTTCTCACTAAGTTGTAAAGGGCCTCACTATGTAGGTGAGGCTGTCCGGGAACTATGATTCTTTTGCCTCATCCTCCCAAGTACTGAGATTACAAGTATGCACAATCAGGCCTGGCTTCAGAACAATTTAATTCACCTTATTTACTCTTATGACCTTAATAAGCCATAGTTAGTAAAGAATATACTGAGTTGTTCTTCACTTTATTAGCAATGTGTTTTCATTACTCAACTCTCCACTTCTTTTGGCACTAATAATAGCATAGAATAGAGATAAATCTTGTGCTGTCAAACTTTTAAATCACATTTAGCATGACCTTGCTAAGAGAAATATATTAATAGGACTATTAGAATCTATCATTGTGTGTATGCATATAAATACATAATATACATATATATATATATATATATATATAACTATGTATACATATGTGTGTTAACAAACATACATGGTGATATCTATCACTACATCAATTTCTCTCTATACATGGACACTCATAGATAATATACGTATATATACTTTCTTATATGAAATATGGTAACATACAGGACTATTACACAATCTTAAATATTACCTGCTATATATATTTTAAACATATTTGCATTTAAATGAAGAAAATCATCAATTCAAATTTCTCTCCGGAAAGTAAAAGCAAGTACTTGATTGAAAATTTCAGTCTGCTTAATCATTAAGAACAACAAAAATAATTCTGGTTGGCCCTTATACATTACAAATTTTTAGGCCAAAAATATCTAATGATAACCTATTTAAGTAGGTAACCATCTGAAGAAAATATATTTCTCAGGTTTTATATTTTACTTCTAAATATTTTTTTCTTTTCCCAAATGGCTTACTTAAAAAAAAATGAATAACATGTATCATTAACAAAGCAAATAAAATGGACTATGATAGCACATATGTAGGGAAAACCCATGCTAGCCTAAGGAGATTTTCCATTTAAAGATTATGGAATTGCATTTAGAAACAAAGCACTTTAGTGTAATTTATTCCATGAATAAGTAATTTTCACCAGGTCAGCCTCATCTTTTTTTATTTTTTATACTCTCTACAATACCCAAATGAGCTCTTTACTTTCTATTTTGCATCAAAGACAAATTGCTTCCTTTCTGTAGTCAGAAATATAATGAAACTCAATGTCACTTAAAAAGACATCAGATAAGAAAGATGGGTCACTCCAACTAGGTTTAAAAACTTTCATAATAGACACATAGTGCTCATTTTGTTACTTTGTTGGATTGCTGTATTATGGGAAGAAATGAAATTAAAAATATGTGTTAACCTGTAATTTTTGTGAACATCTAAGTAAGTAATTCTCAAACTTTTTTGTATGCTGTCCAATTACATATGGAAAAAATTTAATATTAAGTAATAGCAATAGTTGAGTTCTCATAAATTATCACCTTAAAGGAATATGATGAAGGTCACTGAGATTCTGAATTTAGGAATTTAGTAAAATTTCTCCCTGTCATATTACTTTGAAGGACTTCTATAAATCATTAATTCTAAATATGGATGGAAAATTTGATTAGGCAAATGTGTTCATTAGTCACCTTCCTTAAGCTTTGTATTATTTTCAGTTTCTCTTACTACTGTTTTTAAAAATAAGCAATGATCCAAATATACTTATGATCATAATATCTTTGTTGTTTGTTTTTTATAAGGAGATATTTCTATTGGTTTCTAAAATATTTTAACCTCTAGTTTCCTAGACACATGTATACAGAAGTGTGCCCTATAAAACGTTAGTTATACTTAGTGACATACATAGGATAACTTACATACAATGTGACATATTATTCAATAATGTTTGCCATTTGATTTGTCATATTCAAAATAGTGGTATATAAAATTATATATATATATATATATATATATACACACACACATATATATGCATTTGGTCATTTTTATTATTTGACTTTTTTGCATAGTTTTTGATGAAAATAAAGAGTAGCTTGCTCTTTTCCTACTGTGTAGATTTCTTCTCTATTATAAGCCCACATCTATACATACTTTTTTTCTCTTTCTGCTTTCTGAAGCTAGTTGTACATTAGTTTTAAAATGTAATTTTTCAAAACATATATTGTTTGCTTGCACAAAATTTGATGACTTAGTGTTCCTTACATTAAACATATTGATTTATTATAAGCACAATTAAGTTGTCTCATCATAAAATCAATAATGGTCATAACATACAAAATTTATTGAATACATAGAATCACATGGCTGATCGTTCTTAATAGATATAAAGAGTCTGTTCTGTATCAGACCCTAGGTGCTTTATAAATATAAACTTATGTTGTTAAACATGACAATTTTTAGAGGTAACTCATTATGATTACCATATTGTTTTTACAAATATGGAAAATGAAGGTCTATGCAGCCAAATATGTTGTCCAATGTCACATCTCTGATATCTAGAAGCACTTAGATTCAAATCTGGACATGTGGACTGTAGAATACACCTGCTTTCCCATGATGCGATACAGCCTTTCCTGTTTGGTTTTAGTCACAATGAAGCACATGTTGATAAATAGAACTTGATGGTATGTTTCAAAACAAATGAGAGAAAAATGAACACTATAAATATACAAAGATCCAAAAGATTGAGGGTAAGTGATATTACTTATATTTCCTTTTACAAATAATTATAATATTAGAGAAGAGTTCAATGATACTAAAATAAACATTATTGTTTACTCAAAAGATTAGAATAATAAAGGCTTAACTAGGATTCATACACATTGTATAGAAAAGGAAGAAACTGAATCTTTCTGAAATTAGACAGCCTTTAAATTAGAAAAAATTTGATCAAATAAACCTGTGAACTCAAGTATTACATGAAAAGAAAAGCAATGTCAGAGTATATATTCCTATAAAATAATAAAAAGGGATATAGCTCATGTTGAAATCCTACAACTAGTATCACTCAGAATGTTCATACTCAAAGAACACAGGATAATCACTCTCTGCTTAAATTTTTCTATCAGACACTAATGTATGCCTATCTTTTCTGAAATATCTTATTCTCTCTATATAAAACTATACTGTTGAGTTTTGTTTTATATTTTTCTAGTCATTTTTGTGTCTCCAGTTTAGTTTGTTCTTGAGGCTTTAAACAAAATTGTATATCATAACAAATGCATCTTTTTGCAATAATTTACCAAAATGTAGGTACCCTCTGCCTAGGAGAAGAGTAGCTCACAAAGATGTGGACATATTAAATCCCAGAATTTTTCATTTTGGTATATGACATGCCAGAAAAGACTCTACATAGATGACTAAATTAAGGAGTTTAAGATTTTTATTTAATCCATGATTCTCTAAATGGCTGAACCTAATTTCATAGGTCAGTAAAAGATGAGAATCTTTCATGGCTATAGTAAGAAAGAAAGAATGGACAGATAGATCCAATTTTCTGGCTTTTGGATTGGAAAAAGTGATAAAGAACAAGAAATGTGGGTGGCCACTAGAGTTTCTAAAAGTCCAGTCAATATTTTTTTCCGAGAGCCAACAAAAGAAATGAATCCAGCTGATGCTTTTATATCAACCGAGTGAAAATCTCATCAAATTTCAATACACTGAACTATAAAATAAAACATTTGAATTTTTAAGTCACTGCATTTGGGAGTGATTTGTTGGGGCAGGGATAAAATTCTAAAACATGGGCAATCATGATAAAATTTTTGCTATACTAAAAAATTTAAAAAGTGTGATTTCTTTCATATAATGTTATCTTTAAATCATACCATGACTTCAACCTTCTCTGACATTTAACTGATGCAAAGCGTCATGAAACTTTTATCATCTGTAACTTGGAGTAGGATCAGCAAGGGAGTTGGCATTAAGAACTGAGAGGTTTCTTTTTATAATTCTAGATTTTGATGAGATACAATATATCGTATGGCAATTCTTTCAAGCAAGCTGTGTTATCTATCATTTTATCTCTCAACCTCTCTACCCATCCACCCATTGATTTCTGTTAACAAACTCACGATATCTTAATACTGGCCCAAATTTGAAGACATGAATTTATCTGTACATTATAAGCAAACCAAGTTTTGCCTAACTGTGAATCTTTCTAATTTCAACACTCTCATTTATTATCATCATCAACCGGACAGGCAAATTGAGGTGCACCAAGCGTGAGAACAAATGTTTTATTCAAGCCAAATTAAGCAGTAATGAATTCATGTTTTCCAAAATGATCCAAAATCGCGTTTAAGGAGTTTGACTGTGTAAGTTGAAAGGAAATAAAAGAGCAAGAAGGAGGTTATAGCACACCTTTTGGTACCATTGCATGGTGAACAAAAATAGCACAGGTAATTTATTAGTGCTCAATCATCTTATATTATCCATTTCAGATAAGAACTGTGATGAGCAGGAACAAGGTATATTACAAGTTACTTTTACTGCAATGATATCCCTCCTCCATGTTCACTAGGGCTGATAGGAATTTGCAGATGTAGTCTCTTGTATAATGTCCTCAACATGTGTACTGTTTTCTACATGCATACGTAGTATGCCTTTCATGTATAAACCTTCTCCCTCTGTAACCTCATTTACTGTTTCCTCTGATAAAATTTTAGTCAAATATGACTAAGATCCAAGATATAATAAACTGACTACATCCTTGTTAACATCCTGAAATCTCATGAATCTACATTGCAAATGTGGATCTGTCCAAGACAAAGTGATAAGCTTGTTCTGCTTTTGTGCTGGTGGACTTGAGCATTTCTGTATGTTTGTCTTCTCTTCTGAAAGCTCTAGATTTCCCTTTCTCTTTGTGCTGTTTATTTATCTGCCCACGTATTATCTGTTAACTAATTAAAAATTTTTATTATATTCTAAAATCATATCAGAATTACTTTAGATAGATCATTAAACAGAAGCAAATGATACTATTTTTAAATTACTGGAAGTATATTTAGGACTATCTTTGATTTTTTTATTAATTTTTGCTTATTCAAGCAAAAATTTCACATTTTTTATGTATTTTACTCGGTAATCTAACATTTAATTGTTTTCACAGATATAGAGAAGAAAATATCAAATATCTACTTAGAAACAGCGTTCAAGAATATTCTTTAAAATTGGTAAACAGTGAGACTTACAATATGTTGTTTTATGTAATACCAACTCATTTATATTCACTCGTAAAAATTAGTTCTTGAAAGAGTTCTATTTAGAGAGTGTCAGGCCAGGCATGGTGGCGCACGCTTGTCATCCCCGCGCTTGGGAGGCGGAGACAGGAGGATCGCTCAGGTTCGAAGCCAGCTGCGCTGGCTTAAGAGACCCTGTTTCCAAATAAAAAATATTAAAAAATAGGTCTGGGAGTGTAGCCCAGAGGTAGAAGGGCTTCTAGGAACCCCAGTACCACCACCACCAATAATAATAATAATAATAATAATAATAATAATAATAAATTAATTTTTAAAAGATTGTACAGAGAGTGTCTATTACTAAATAGGAGAAAGGACTTCATATTCAGGATATTTAGTTAAAATCTTGGTCCTAACCTGCCTAATTATTTTTTGTATATATTTTAGGTAGTGTTTTCTCCATATTGTGGTGCTTTAATAAATTACTTGGAAAAGTAAGTGAATTAATCTATTCAAGTCATCAGAATGGAACAAACACACAATACCAAACTAACATGATGTACACTATAATAAAAAACTAAAATAATGTGAAATAGAAATTGAAACAGATACTACATGCACATAGTCATAAATTGGTAATGAATAGATAAGAAAAATATAAAAATCAAGTGTTTTGTACCAGGATGACATACAAACAAACACAATGTGGCATTGTACATTCATCTTAGTATCAAAATAACTATTTCTGTGATATTTACCATCAATAAGGAAACGCAACAAAATCCCTAGAAATAGTGAAAATTCAAAACCTGTCCAGATAAAAATTGCTTTTATATTGATGCTATCTCTAGGGAAATGTTTGGAATTGAAATTCTTGTTTTGATCACCCTGACATTATTGTTCATTGGAATGAACATGAGAAATTGCTCATCAAAGACACATAAAATTCCTTCAAAGCTTGGAATTTAAAACTCATCCCCAGAGCTTGTCTTAATATTAAAGCAATTTGATAGCTGGGGTTTGAATTTAAGTCCTTATGGATTTTAAGAATTGTTTTCACACTGCTTATACAATAGAATAGGAAGATTAATATATATGTCTCTACTGATATTGAGGTTAGGAAATTCAGATTTCTAAAGGTTCACATATTAGTTATGTATTCCTGCATATTTCTGATGAACAGTATTCCATTTTCATGATCAGCTTTATAAAAATAGTTCGTGGAATTAAAAATACACATTTTATAGAATCTTGGGTTTTTAAATCAATAATGGCAAAAATGTAACTCTGATATTTCTGTCAGATACAAAAGTAAATGCAGAGCAGTACTCATTTGCTTTCTTTCTTGAAATTTTAAGGAACCCACAATATCGCATACTCCATCTTTATATCATGCATAATAATAACATAATTACTATTATATTAAGGTAATATATATTCTAAGATTATGGTCCTTAACACTAAATAGTAAGAGTGAATGAAAGTATCAAGAATATACATTAGACCTTTTTATGAATATGTTCTATTTTGTTTTTTGTTTTATTCTTTTTTTTTTTTTTTTTTGGTGGTACTGGGGTTCCTGGAAGCCCTTCTACCTCCGGGCTACACTCCCAGACCTATTTTGTATTTTTGAAACAGGGTCTCTTACGCCAGCGCGGCTGGCTTCAAACCTTCGCGATCCTCCTGTCTCTGCCCCCCAGGCGCGGGGATTACAAGCGTGCACCATCACGCCCAGCTGTTTTATTCTTATAGATACAAATTTCAAAGTATGCGATCAGTGTGTCTCTGTAAGAAAAGGGCTTGAAGCATTGCTTCTCCAGGCCATTAAAATGAACTCAATCATTAATTCAACAAGTATTTCTTAAACATATGCTAGACAAATTTACTATCATGGTTAACAAATGGAATTAACACAAAGGAGAAGAAAGGGGATAATGTCATTTCTCAAATATTTCATAATAAGCCTAAACAAAATGGAAAGGATTATAAAGATATTTTGCAGGAAGAGAGAAGATCCACACACTTATCGATGTAGGAACAAGGGAAGTAAGCAAGGGGGGGTATATCTGGACTGGAACATAGCCAGAGAAAGAGAGGCTGTACATCAAGAGTTCAGAGAAACTCATGGGCATAGTTCACACAATACCAGAAAGATAGATACTGTCGTGCGTGGTGGCTTGTAATCTTGTGCTTGGGAGGTGGAGATAGGAGGATCGCGCGGGTTCGAAGCCAGCTATGCTGGTTTATGAGACCCTGTTTCCAAATCAAAAGTATAAAATAGGTCTGGGAGTGTAGCCCGGAGGTAGAAGTGCTTCCAGGAACCCCAGTACTACCCAAAAAAAAAAAAAAAAAAAAAAAAAAAATAGCAGTGTCCAGATGAGAGAGAAGGTAAAATCATACCAGAAAGAGTTTGTCTCTCTTGTTGAAGAAACCAACAGACAGCCTGAGAAGACAACCTTGTCATTTGTAGACACAATAAACAAGCCAGCAGCCACCAATTTATAGTCCCCAACCAATAAAAAAAAAAATCATTATTTAGTTGCAATAAGAAGTAGCTGTCTTTTAGGAAGGAGTGGGGTGGAAATTGGGGAAGGGCTGAATGAGGGATGTGTGCCTGTATGCCTCTAGTATATTGTACTCCATTAAGATGTCTGACTACAATGCACCAATAAAAATTTTTTAAAATGTTAGAAGTTTTATAATTCACTTTTAATACAGTTGAATCATTTAAAAAGCTTTTTAGTTCTACTTTTTATTTATAAAGTAATTATATTTTTAGTATCAAGGAGGACTCATGCCATTCTGAACCTCTTGGTTGTTTAACGATTCTTTGAATGTTTGCTGAGCCTAGGGGCATTCTACCTCTGAGCTACACCCCCAGCCCTATTTTTTATTCTATATTTGGAAACGGCCTCACTAAGTAGCTGAGGCTCTCCGTGAATCCAGATCCTCCTGGCTCAGCCTCCGGAATTCTGGAATTACAAGCATGTACCACCATACCTGGCTGAAGCAAATCTTTTAAGCTTGTTCCATCATAATATTTTTAAATGGTTTATTTATAATTTATATATGTTCAAATTGAGCCAATGGAATAATCAAGCCCCCAAAATACAGTAACTAAAATGTCAAAAATTTTAATATTTTAATAAAATATCAAGATAGTGTTTTACATTTTGTGTTGTGTGACCTATAATATAAATATGCCTGTCCAAGTATTAAGAAAGGAGAACATTCAGCAAAAGTCCTAAGGGTCAAATGCAGGTGAAGCAAAGTCAAAGCAATTGCTTCACTAACAATTCTGAGACTTCCTCAAGGTTCTGGCGCAGAGAGCCAGAAAATGAGAGAATGTGCAATGCAGAAAAATGGAATCTATAAATAAGAACCTGAAAGTATCAGAACATACAGTATTCTAATCATGACTTCATCTCTTCACTTAGTGGCATAATCACAGACCTATAACTACTTAACTTTCTGACACTAATCTATGTTACCTGTAAATAACCCTTTTTCCTGAGCAATACTAATATAAGTTTTTTACAAAGCTTTGCAAAATGTAAACATAATGTCATGGTACAGATTTTCAAGCTATATATAACCTTTGGGTAGATAGGTCCATAATTCAATATCTGCTTACAAATGGTAATCCTCGTGATCATTATCATCATTATAGAAAACACAGGTAAAGATTTTATACCAAGATTTCTCAACCATTTGTGTGTGTGTCTTTGTGTGGTGCTGAGGGTTGAACTCAGGGTCATTCTACCTCTGAGCTGTACTCACAGCCATATATATATGTATGTATACTAACGGTGACTTGCTAATTTACCTCAAACCCGCAATCTTCCATTGTAACCTGTAAGTTTATTTTATTATCAGATTTCTGCTTTAGTTTTCCTCAAGGGGTAGACTTAATGAAAATTAAATAATTAGGCTTACTGACAATCGCACAAGGAAAAACAGGGGACTAGCTATTTCAGCTTTTCATGTTTTGTTGTATTGTTAGTTTATTGCTCAGAATTAGCCTGTCTATGCTCTATGCCAACGTTTGTTTGCTGTTTTATATTTTGGTCCATTAAGTAGCTAAAAACTGAAAAATACACTCGTAATATTTATTCTAATTCTTTTTAAAGTATGTCTAAATTTTATCTTTAGACTATTATTTTCTTAGAAAATAAAGACTTATGGTAGATCCTCAAAATTTTAATTTTTTGATTGTGTGTGCGTGTTTGTGCATTTGTGTTTGCAGGCTTTGAGTTAGTTTGCCTTTCATGTACATGCCCATGAATGTTGAAATTATGTACCAGCACTCACATTTTAATGTACAATAAAAGCATTATTTAGTAGGTTTACTGTAAAATGTAATTATACCTCATGTGGACACTGCTGATCTATGTCAAATATTGAGTTATATGCTAATGTTTTAACCATATCATTGTTAGGAATGGATTTCAGGGAAGTAGTAAATAAGCACTCATAAGCTCAAGTGTAACTTGCCAAGGCACTTTACTTCTGTGCAGAAGGATGCATGCATACCATCAAACTGGGGAACGCACACAGCAGGGCCAGTGGACATATTCTTTAATCCTCTAACACATAGCCCACTGTGTCATCCCCCATTGGCTGGGGTAAGAATTCACAATCTAATCTGATTGGCGGGTTTCCCCTGGCCAAGTTATTTTCTTTTCTTCTTTAGGAAAGGAAAAATAAGATACCTATACTTCTGAGAGTGAAGCATTTTAGTTCCTGAAAGTGGCTTCACTATGATGGAAGAAGCATTTTAAAATTTGGAGAAATAAAATTTAATTAATTTATCAAATAAAAGAATTCATGTGTTTAAAATGTGCTATTGTAGTTTAGTTGCTGCTATAGTTTGTATCTGCAATGTCCCCATAGGCTCATGTGTTGAAAGGTTGATCCCTGGCCAATGATAACTACTGGGAGGTGATGGAAACTTCAGGAGTGGGACCTAGTTAGAAGATGTTGGTCAGTGGGGATGTGTCCTCTGGGGGTATATTTCATTCTTACTCCTTCCCACCTCCTCAATTCCCTCTGCTTTCTGACTAAAATGAAGTGAACAGCTTTGTTCCACCCAAGTGCAGATGTGTGCACCATGACTGATTATCTCAAGTGTTTTATCATGGCAGTGAAAACCTAACCCAGATTCACTTAAAAACATTTAAAGTTTAAATAACTAGGCATTGAATTGCAGTCTTTGGTGTCTTTCAGGCCACTGTCTCCATTGGGGAAACATTATTTAAGCATGGATGTCGTTCTTTATGAAACTATATTTTTGTAAAGTAGAACCTACTTGAAACTATTGGCACATTAAAATGTATCTAAAATTGCTTCTGTAATTAGATGATAGGCATTTTAAAATGTTACCCAGAGACTCTGAGGGATGAGTTTTTGAAATTCTGAGGTTTGGATTTCTGAAGAGCAGCAGTTATCTGCCTCATTTTGTTACTTCCATAGTAAAGATCAGTTTTAAGCAAATTTTGGGGGAAGAAGATTTTCTTCAACATCCCTGGGTCCCAACACCTATTCCCCTACAATGAATGAATGAATGAATGAATGAATGAACGAACGGACTAACTAAAAATAAAATCACAAATTATCTCCACCCCTAAGGTGATCAAGCTTTAACCTCACTCTTCATTCAGCTTTGTGGCTTTAATTTCTAAGAGTGAGAATGCTAACTTTTAGAATTTAATGCATATATTGAACTGGTAAAATATCTAACTTTTCCTACTCATACAGACATGTAAGACATTGATCTGGAAATCTTTATTGCCTTATAGAATTTTGCTATATATTTTAAAAGAAAAATCTGAATCCCTACTTAAATAAATAAATACAAGCACAAATATATATTTTTACTATTTAATACATATGGTAGAATTAGATAATCTATTTTTTAGTACATGTATCGGTCAAATTTGTCCAGAAAAATCCAACCAGTAGAATATATTAATATTTGAAAAACAAGCTACTCTGAAAATTAACCTAAGAGGCAAGAACCAGAACCTCCAATATCCAAGGGCAAAATATTTGTGGACCTGCTTGTGAAGAGAGAGGGTATTCTTCCTCCAATTTTGTTCTAATTTTGCCCAAATCAGATTGGATGATTCTGGCTCAGTGTGATGAGGGTAGATCTTCTTTACTCAGTCTACTGATTCAAATGTTAATTTTTCTGCAATTAATCTCACAGTCTCAATAAAAATAATGTTTTTCCTATCTTCTGTGTATATTTTAGCCCAGTGCAGTTGATGCAGAAATTACCAGAAAATTTTTAAAAATCATTAAATTGGTTTATAACTTCGTGAATATATTTTGCCCATTTAATGTACTTAGATGTAGTAAATATTCCCAAATTATCCAGCTGATATGGTTTATGTCCAAAATTTTTGAAGAACACAAAATATTCTATTTCCAAATTTTTCTAACGCAAAATACTATAGTACAAAATCCGTTTTGTAAGAAAGCTAGATTTTTTTAGCAGTTGAAGAAAAGTATTTAATTCTTTGCAAAATTTAGCTATAGTTATTTAATAGCAAACTTTAATTTTTGCTCAGTTTAAAAAAATTGAGTGGTAACTATGAAATGTACTCATATGTAACAATACAACATAAGAAGACTAAAACTAGAAAGCTTGATGATGGTTAGAGGGGTGCGAATGTGGTGCTATAAAATTTAAATTTCAGCCTGGTTATTATTTCTTTAATTCATCTTTAAGAAGTTGCTGACAAATGGTTTATATATTTGAGAAAACAAAATAAATTTAGAAATAATAGTTTGCTTGAGGCAAAAAGACTGAGACATTTCCAGTTGGCTCTGAAATATTATTAAATTTAAAAAGAAAGAACAGCATAAATTTGTACTTAGAATATATACGTGGACTGTAGTAAAGAACAACATACTTTTATCAATTAAAGGAAACATTTGAAAATCCTAATTTTTTTGTTTGTTGGTGTGTACATGTGCATGCATATGTGTAAATAAGAATTTTATTTACATACTATCTTTTAAGCATGTTCTACATATCTCATGTATATTAACTATATAATAGCATTGATTACATCAAATTTGTTTAGCACTGTATGTCAAAATTTCTTATGTAAAACAAAATTTTCAACATAATGTCATTATTTTGCAGATCTTGTGCTTTTATTGATGTGTGTGTGTGTGTGTGTGTGTGTGTGTGTGTGTGTTTGCACAGCTTGTACTTACAATATTTTCTGTGGCATGGTTTTCCTTATTTCTGACTTTGTGGTGTCCCTCTTATCTTTCTATTCCCCAACAAGTCTCTCCCTTTGTTCTGGATGAGTCCCTGAATTGGTCAAAGCCCATAAAATATTTGCTATGCAGATTCGCCAGCCATTTTGTAGCTTATTCCACAGAACTCATAACAATATAGGCATCTCTTTGCTACAGGTGGGATAGAAGTCAACATGTATTCCAACAAGTATGGAGACAATATTTATTCTCTAAAAGCCAAGTTACTCCAGAACAAAAAGATTTGCTCTTTAAATGCAAATATTGGAAACATAAAGAAAGTTAAGAACTTAGGGAAATAAAGTGAGGAACAACAGCAACCAAAAAAAAAAAAAAAAAAAAGGAAGAGAAAGCTAGACATATGTCCTTGGGGGAAATTGATGCTAAGGGCGACATACTATCTTTTCTACCAACTATAGTCACATGTAGAAAGAGAGACATAGACCCTTCCTCAGGCTAAGTGGAGGGGGCTTTGCTCCTGGCTATTCACTTCTTATCCTAGGCAGATGTGGAACATCTGTTGCTTACACCTGAGAAAGTTAATTAGCTAATTAAATTCATAGGACTGGCAGGAAAACAAGCCTGGGGTGTGAGATTTGCCCCAGCCGAGTGGTATGCTATTCTATCAGAATGAATGTGAATTTTAAGCTCTTTGACTAAGAGGAAGGAATGTAAACAAAGATTTTATTTCAAGCCAGAAAAATTTTAGAAGTTAAATACAGAAAAGGAAAATTATATGTATTAGCAAGGAGAAGAATGCATGCTTCCAGTTTCTTTTAATCAGTGTTATTATTTTAAATGAGTTTATATCTATTTGTGGCAATATTACTAAATCAGGCTTACTAAATAAAATAAAAATTTATAATTATAATTATCTTTAAAAATTGTTTCTGATTTTCTAACAGCATTTATTAGGGCCTAGTCCAGCTGTTAATTCAGATGCCTAAGGTCAGAGTCCACACGTTGCTATGATTAGGTTTTGTTTGCTGGTTCTGTAGAAAGTATATTTATGTGAATCACATTTCCCATTCATAATTCACATAATTGTGGCAAACTCAGAATGCTAAAATTACCCTAGCTACAAGGTCAAATATTATTTTAAACTATAGTGTTTGATTAGATAACTTGTTAATGCAGATTTTTTATATATAAAAATCTTATTTTTGTATGCATCATGTAGAGCTCTTAGGTGCTTGCAGAATAACGTAGCTAAAGAAGCTTGAGCTGCAATTCAAATAGTAGAAACTTTAAAATACAGAATATTTGGCCGGGCATGGTGGCGCACGCTTGTAATGCCCACGCTTGGGAGGCGGAGACAGGAGGATCGCGCTGGTTTGGAGCCAGCCGCGCTGGCTTAAGAGACCCTGTTTCCAAATAAAAATATAAAAATAGGTGTCTGGGAGTGTAGCCCGGAGGTAGAAGAGCTTCCAGGAACCCCAGTACCACCAAAAAATAAATAAAATAAAATAAAATAAAATAAAATAAAATACAGAATATTTGTAATTTTGATTAAAATATATTTTAACACTTAGCTTTATTGGAAAGTGATTGTACTCAACAAATAAAGCTTTAAACACATGTATTAATACTTAGGTGCAATTTGTGAAAGAGGAAGAGATTACATTTGTAAATTGAAAAATAATATATATTAAATACACCTACATTGTATCTTAAAGAAAAAGAAATGCTTAATTATCTTATAAATGAAAATTTGAAGTGATTTTTTAAAACTATATTTTAAATATTTTCTTAGGACCACTTGAAAAATATTTCTTTTTTCCTTATAAACTGTAATCTAATCACAAAGATTCTAAGAATTATGAAGTAAAGAAAAAGAATTATACGAAAAGAATAATTGCTTGGTCATTAAATAATATATTCTTGGAAATGAGATGCAAAATGACTCAATGTGCTTTTAAGTACTTGTACATGACTCTGTAAATAGCAGTGTCTTTCATTTGTGAGATCAATAAATCTGATATAAAAAGAGATTTTTTTTTGTAACCTCTTAAGCATCATATAGCCCTTACACAGAAACATAAGTAGTTATTATCTCTACAAGCCATAATTGACCACACAATACATACATTTAAAGACACAGTTTCAACCCCAAAATAAACTATTTCTTATAAGCTGGGCATGGTGGTCCACACTTGTAACCCCAGTACTTGGGAGACTGAGACAGGAGGATGATGGGTTCAAAAGCCCACTCAGTTTCTTAGCGAGGCTCTCAGCAACCTAGTGAGACCCTGTGTTCAACTAAGAAATAAAAAAGGTCTAGGGCAAAGCTTGGAGGTAGAACGTTTCTGGGCTCAATCCACAGTCCTTATGTCTCTTAAGCATAAATCAGTCAACAACAGTGTGACTATTCTTCTAACTGCAAATATAAGTGGATATTCTTCAGAAAAAATAGTGAAAAATCATGTTTAATAATGTGAAATATCAAAAGTACAACATTTGTGATTATTTTAGTACATACTAATGTTTATATCAAACTTTCTAATTTAAATACTGTAAGTTATGCTAGCAGCAAGACAATTACAATACCGGTGTAGGTTACAATATGATATAATTTTCCTGGAAATATAAGTAATTTTATCCTGGCAATTGTCATATGGATTTATTTTCCATAAAATTTGCTAATGGAAGCTTGTTTTTCAATAATATGGCTAGCATCTCAGCAATGTAATTGATGTTCCTGGAGTGTGACTGAGGTGTAGAAGGAAGGAGGTTTTATTTACCATTGCGTTCATGATACAAATTGAACTGGGAAATTATAGTATATTTTATATATTAAAAGCCCTGCCAATCTGGCTTATTGTTGCATGTAAATCTACACAAGACTCATTATCATGTATTGTCTGGGTGCCATGAACTAGCTTATCTTTCTGGAGATTTTTAAAGACCATAACCTTTTGCAAATACCCCAATATAAAATTATATTAAATTGACTTTTAAGTCTTTAGTTTTACATGAAATGTGGATTCTGCAATGTTTTTCAAGTTAAAGTGACCTTGGTAAGCCATTAACTTCCCAGAGCTCAATTTTCCTATTTCCAAGATGTGATAACAATACCTGCCCCTGTTTACTTTCAAGAATGTGAAAATAACAAAGATAAGGCAAATTCTCCCAGGGCCTAAAATATCTCCCGATAGTGAATAAAATATAGAAACAGAACGAACATTTGCCAGCCACTAAATTTTAAGTTACTGTATGTATCAAAATTATTATAGAATTTAAAAAACAGAAGTACAAATGCAACATAAATATTGAATAAAACTTTACTTTGATTTGGAAATACTAAAGACTGATTTGCTGTATTATAAACATTACCTCAAAAGTAAAAAGGCAAATGGAAAATGTCAGTGTTAAAAATTAATATTGCTAAATAATATTATTTTATGGAGCAGTCTTTCAGTTCATCAATATTATCATATATTATATTCAATGCGATTCTCCAAATAACCCTTTGAAATAGTGTTCTATGGTGGGTTGTGGCCATTTTTCCATCCTGTAGCAAGAAAATGAGTGGCTTTCATCTCTCTCCATTTGAAACATGTGCAAATATGGTACACCAAAAATGCATGTATTGATGTCAAGAAATTCTATTTTTAGGGAAAACCATGTGATTTCTTCCAGACTTCAAATGATAATTAGGTTTAGAAAAGCCTAATCTCAAACATAATTGCAGTAATTTAACAATCTTCATTAAAGCTTTAAAAGCAAATCTTGACCATCGGGAATAATAGAAAATAAAATAAAGGCTAAATCAATAAAATTACCAGTTTCGTGTTATAGAAAAAATTAGAACAGGGTTAAAATTAATAATCAGTTTTTATTACAAAATTCTCTATATAATTTTAAACTGTTACTATTGCAAAGACTTCTAGATATTAACAAAATAAATGTTGCTAAATGTAAAGGGAATAGGATATTAGGGAATTTTACTCTTTTTATTTGGGAAGATCTGATGTTTAAATGGAAAATTTAGTTTTTTGGATGAGATTATGCTGCAAATATAAAGATTCTTTTTTTATTCATGCAGAGTCATGTATAAACCACTTGAGATTTGGATAAAAGAGATGTACGATTCCTCCTTTCCATTTAGAGATAATTGTTTTAATAACTTGCTCTCCAGTTTCTCTTCAGAAAAATCAGCTTCCTAAATTAGTTGTACATTGAAGGTCCTCAGGGGTACATAATATCAAATTTAATATTAACTGAAATGCATTTCCTATCAAAAGAAGAAATTTCATCTGTATTCTGTTTCCATGCACTGCTGCTGAAATATATTTAATCTCCAAATCTACATTGATATTTAGGCAAATGAAATGGACAGAACTTCAACTTATAGACTCTCTCGCTTCTCTGTCCGATGGATGTAGAACTCTCTGTAAGTAGCCGGTCACTGCTACCTGTCTTCCATTGATGTTATACATATATCAAATTACCAGTGCCCATTTCCATGTCATGTACAGGAATGGGAGGGAGGGAGTAAAGAAGGATCCAAGTGTGTGTGTGGGTATGTCCCTACTACACTATAATGTGAGGCTATAAAGCACCAATAAAAGTATATCAAAATAAATTATAATATGCACATATATAGTATGAACACATTTGAGTAGTAGTGTTTTGTTCTATTGTTCCAAGGTTTTATTTCAATCACATTCCAAACTCATTTAGTTATTTTTCACAGGTATGAACTACACTAATGAAAATCTTTCAGACAGTATTTGACTTGACTTGAAATATGAAGACCCAGGAACCTTTGCTTGTAAGGATGACTGTTCCTCATGACTCAGCTTATGATCACTGTCTTGCTACAATCAAAATTTAAAGCAGAATAAAATTTACCATGCAGCGTTGATGGCTTTTGAATGTTTCCACAGAAGCATACCAAGTAAGCACATCCATCTTGGATGGTCTAATTTTTTTTTTTATTATACACAGAAAATTCAGAATGTCCCCTTCACCTATCTTTCCAATAACTGTGTTCCTTTTTTCTCTGTTTCTGATTCTATATCTCAGCCTTCCCTCAATAATGCATTAAAAATTTGTAGTTGAAAAACTTTATTGTTTAATGTGATCAGATATGAAAAAGGACAATCATGTAGTCATATGCAGCAATTTGACTCCTGATGCACACTAAGCATTTAGTAAGATAGTTATATTTTATTAGTTGTTATTTCCTGTAAAATATCCAGTATTTTTCCCAGGCAAGATAACATTAGCAATTTTTCTATGATAAAGCTACTTAAAATGTAAAAAACTATCAAATTCATATTTATAGGAATCCAAATCAGACAATTTTCTTCATTTATAGATGATATATCACTAAAGAGAAAAACAGGTTTTATTTCTCATAAAGTTATGATGCTCTTGTTTTACATATGAATAAACTTATCATCTAATTTATTCAACTTTTAGGACGATGCTTTAAAATAGTTTTTAGCTACATAAAAGTATGAGTCACTGAATTCTGAAACTACTCTGGACTAAGAATCTAAGTTACTTTCTTAATTCTACAGTTCTACATTTGAAGATGTACCTCTGAAATACAATTTTTCTTAGACTCCACATTAACTGTACACTTAAGTGAAAGGACAAGGGAGTTAGTCCCTGAAATTGTCCTTTGCTTTTAGAAAAAGAGCGATGATATTTGGAAAACTACTAAGCAATTAAAATGACTTATCTTAGCCAGGCGTGGTGGTACATGCATTTGGGAGGCTGAGACAGGAGGATCGCGGTTTGCGGACAGCCTCAGCTACTTAGTGAGGCCCTTTGTAACTCAGTGAGACCCTGTTTCAAAATAGGGCTGCGAGTGTAGCTCGGAGGTAGAATGCCCCTGGCTTTCATCCCCAGTACCACACACGCACACACACACACACACACAAAAAAAAAAAAAAAAAAAAAACTAAATTATTTATCTTCTAATACACTGAAATTCTAGGGTGGATACAATATATAGTAAGAATAAAAATATGTTCTATGTTCAGGTTTCAACATGATATAGTATAAAGCACAGTATAGATCAAATGATCGTTAGAACAGAATATGTAATTGACAGATAAAACTATGATTTACCTTATAAGCACTTGAAAGTATATTCTAGATAGGTGAATATCTTTCAAGGAAAGATAGTATAAGAAGACTGACAGAGTAAGCTACTGTTTTAGAATTAAAAATGTTGATAACCATAATATAAGGGATTATAAAATGACTCCCAAACAACCAAGAACAGAAATTTAAATGTGATGCCTATATAATTAAGAGTTACGTGGCCGAGTATACTAAGCTAAAAAGCCAGTGACAGGCTAAATGACTTAGAATCCTGCTTGCCCTTAAGTAATCACATGTCTATGTTTAGAATACATACAGTTTCTGAAAACTACTTCTTTTTCCTAGATATCATACAAAGCAGCTAGATAGTTGATCTATCAACAATGCCTAACTACAAATTCATAGGTAATATGTTACATCTTGTTCTATATCCCAAGAAGGAGATACCACCTTTATATCAGGTCAGGTGCTTTTAGGAGTTACACCATTTATCCAGATCAATTATTGCCAGGTCTTTCAGTTTTCTAATGTTTCTGTGTCTTAAACAAAGTTATTGAAGGAAGACAAAAGGAAAAGAGAACTGTCAGTTTTGATATTTCAAATGCATTTTCTCCTCCTCCTCTTCTTCTTCCTCCTCCTGCCCCTCCTCCTCCTCCTCCTCCTCCTCCTCTTCCTCCTCCTCCTGCTCCTCCTCCTGCTCCTCCTCCTCCTCCTCCTCCTCTTCTTCCTCCTCCTCCTCCTGCCTCTCCTCCTCCTCCTCCTCCTCCTCCTCCTCCTCCTCCTCTTCTTCCTCCTCCTCCTGCCTCTCCTCCTCCTCCTCCTCCTCCTCCTCCTCCTCCTCCTCCTCTTCTTCCTCCTCCTCCTGCCTCTCCTCCTCCTCCTTCTCCTCCTCCTCCTCCTCCTCCTCCTCCTCCTCCTCCTCCTCCTCCTCCTCCTCCTTCTATTCCTTCTTCTCTCTCTTTCTCCTTTCTTTTGAGCAATTGCCATGAACTTTTTCATAATGGCGGTGTTATTTTACATTCTATGTCCCTGGCAGTAGTGTACCTGTGTTCAGGGTTCTAATTTCTCCTCCTCGTCAACACTTGTCTTCTCTTTCTCTTTCTCCTCTTCAACCTCCTTCTCCCTTTCCCCCTTTGCTTTCTTTGATGATAGCCATCCAAATATATGCAAGGTGATACCTCCTTGTGGTTTTGACTTGCATAACCCTCACTGGCAAAGAAATGTCATGTTTTCCCCTAAGCTAGACTCTTTAGTAATAGATCTGTCACCTCTTGATAATAAGTTGCTACCTCATATGAACTAGATAGAGACTGTGATAAAAAAAAAAGGAGAGCAGTCAAAACATTCTCCAAGGTTTCTGGCTCGTGTATTCATAAGAATTGTAGAAACACATGGCCAGAGAATACAAAACATATATATGGAGAATAATTAAACACTTAAATCAATGACAATATTAGCTATTTCCTACTCAAAGGATAACTAATAACGTGTCCAGACGTAGGTTTTCCCTATTTAATCTTTACTGCTGGAAGCATTTCTATACATTAGGGGTTTATCTACAAGACATTTTTTCATCTACACTGTCTGTAAAATGATACATTTCTGGTGTGGATTAGCATAAAGATTTTTTTTCACATCTGTTTCTTCACTGAATATGATTGTAGATTAAGACCATCATGCTTTGCTTATATTTTAAATGAGTTTTCTTGTTCTTATTGTGAAAAAACTTTATCTTATTAGACAAGAGAATCCCTCTGGAGAAGCAGCATGGGTCTCCCAAAGAAGCACTATATTTGATTGCTGTACAATCAGTTCATTTGGAGTCTATCCTCTTATAAGTGATAGTAATTAGTCTTTTTGGTGAATGTAATTGGACTAAAAATAATAATTTTTAAAGTTTTGAGCTGCAATATGATTTGGAAAATAATATTTAAAATGATAATGCTCTCTATAACATTGTTGCTTTTTTTCTGCATACAAAGCATAAATTTCTTCTCCCAGGGTACGATTCAGTATATTGATATTAATGTGTGCAAAAGCATTTGATTTAATCACAAATTAAAAAATTCCAATCAAATATTTATGGCAACAGGGGATTACCGAGTACATGAAACCTCCGCCCCTGCTTCAGTTTTCTTACTTGGGCATAAAAATTCAGAAAATGCAAAACAGACCTACTGGCAACAAGCCTGACTGAGGAATTAAAAATTGAAACACAATCCACAGGTCACCAAATCCTACTGGTACTTGTGAAGAAAACTTTATATGACAAACTGTGAGGCAAACTAGGCTGAAACTCAGTACCCATACATTCAGGTTCCCATGGACCATGACAAGATCACTGATGTACTTACCTGGCTCACTAACATGACAGAACTCACAGGACACATACATGGAAGAAGGGGATTTCTCAAATCAGCTTACAGTTCAACACAGTGTAGTCCCAAGTTGCCGCTGCATGTGCAGTGTCACTGGAAACAGCAGCTGGTTCAGCAGTCAAAGAGCTGGAGTCTCAGATTGGGAACAAGGACTTAATTCAGTTCCAGTCTAAGATAGACTAGGAAATTCTCTAAAGAAACAATGGTGAAGGTCCAGTTGTAAGCTCTGAACGGGGTTATCTTCACCTTCAAGTAGCTTTCTTCTCCTTTGATCCAGGTCCTGTGCCTATCTGAACTCCATTGCCTATATTCAGGGCAGGACTTCCCCTTCAATCTGCTATAATTTCATCAACACACCCAAAGTCACATCATCTTAGGAGTTTCATGATCCAGTCAGGCTGACAATCCACACTAACCATCACATGAACCAAGGGTGACCTACACAGAATCAGACTTCTGAAAGTAAGGAAATAGGCTCTCATATTTGCTTGGTGGTTTGGAATTTCAAATCGAGCCTGAAGGGAGCCCTTCAGATCTCAAATGTGCATTCATAGATGCTCATGAATCATTCAGTAGATCACCTGGTTTCCAGTCTCTGTTGGTACCACAAACAGATAAAACTGTGTTTAGCCTCTCATATGCTATTGATAGTTTGTAGTGACTGGATTTTTAGAAATGTAGGTTTTCTAGAGGTTAGACTCACACCTTCACTGTCATAGACCAATTTACTTTGCGTGGTAACAAGAGCCAATATAAGAATTCTTTCCCATTCAACTGCTTAAAGCACTAAACTAGAAATTATTCCAGTTTTCATCGGGAGTAGAATAGATTCAATAAATTTTGGTATGTTTATACAATGACATATTATACAATAATGACAACAGGAAGCTACAACACAAACACGACTATATCTTACAAATATTCTATGTGATCTCAAGTACTACACACATATCACTTTTTATTTTAAAAATTTAGAAATTGAACATGGCACATGCTTCCATACAAATACTAAAATGATATTTGTTATTTTCTGATTATATGGGCATGCACTGACTAAGTTTAAAAAAAAAATTAACTTTGCTGAAGCCACATTCCCTCTTTCTTTCTTAAGCCATTCTTTATCATTAAAAGTAAAATATGTGTTAAGATTTTTGTCAAAGTCCTTCTATAAACTAATTCATCAAATCCATGATTACCACTTATGTGAAGTTCTCAGATTCTGTATTTTAGACAATAAAACATACACCGTTAACCTGTTATATCTTACAGTATTGTTAACTTCAAAGTCTTACCTATCTAGCATGAGCATTGGTTATTATAAGCGAAAATGTACATTTTATAAAATATTGCACTTAAAATTGTCATAATTATTTTGAATGTTATGGTTTTAAAATAGTCAATGTGAGAACATCTTTTTCAATCAAGTGTATTTAGAAGTATGCTCCATGAAACAGAAGTCAAATTTGTAATAGATCACGGAGGTGTCAAAATCTAGTTACTACAGAGCCATTAAAATGAGCACATTTTTAGTTATTTAGTAATTGATCATATGACCACTTACTGCAGCATTGATCAGTTAAGTAAACAAAATTAAGTGACAATTGACTATTAAAAGGAGCCTATAATAATTGTCGTATATAACTTTGGAATACTCAGATACAAACAAAATAAACTCCTTAAAGGAAGTAAAAATAAATCTATCTAATTAATTGAAACATTTGTAGCAAATATGACAATAAAAATTCTCATCTTTTCACTTACCTGGGAAACAGTTTTTTTGGTCCTACTGTAAAACATTTCTAATGTAAAAAATCATAATTCTATTTCTTAATTTTTTTCAGAAAATATCACGTTATGATTTTTAGTTAACTTTAAGAAAACAGTTAAGAGAGTCATCTACAGATTTAGTATAAAGAAATATTTTAAAATTACATAATTGTTCAGTTTACTCTATGCAACTTAACAAATTTTAAAAATGAACTTGTTACATTCCTAAAGCTTAGAAATGTTAATACTTAATATGCCTTGATTACAATGATCTTTTTATGAAAATACTACATTTTCTTTATCACAGTGATGGAATACAAAAGCAATAAAGTTAAATGAAATTGTTTAAAATGAAAAACAGCAAGTTATAACCACACAATGGTTTATGTGTGACAAAATTACTAAGAGAACAGCTTCTGTTCACCATAGTAACAGAAACTTCTGGCCTAAGCTTTTGCAGAGATGAAATGAAAGAACTATCTTTTACCTTTAATTATTGCCTAATTGACATTAATTTGTACCAGTTTTCTAAATCTCCCAGCTATCTTCACTTTAAGTTTCACTTACTGAATGGAATGTTTTATCTCCAATGGAAAATGCAAATGCTTAATAGGATAGAGTTTAATGTAGGATGATGTTCCTTTTCTCTCCCAAATCATTGTCTGCTCAATTGGATTCCGGTGGCTTTTCGCTCACTGGTTTTCTCAGTTTCTGAGAAGAGGGCAGCCAAGTCGCTGAGGTATCAAGTTAAGGATAACATATCCTGGCAACATCATCTCTTTCTAAATGAAGTCGAGAAGTCACTGTAGTCCATTTGCCTGAGAAGCCCTGTATTTCCTTCATATATCTTGTAACAGCACCTCATAAATTACAGCTCATCAATATTTATTAAGCATCTCCCATGTATCTAAAGTCAGATCATGGGTAAGCCAGCTGAGCAGATGCACAGCCTGTTTTTGTTTATTTTTTGTGTGTTTGTTTTTGTTTTATAATCAAGGTACCAAACTTTAGCATCAATTGCTGTAAGATAAAATATACCTCATCTGGTAATTATAAAACAATAACAACAACAAACCTACTGGTTATCTTATGATTAATTGATTGGCTAGTGAATCAAAACTTTGCAGCTGAACTTACCATATTATTCAGTGATGTTTATTAGTAGTAAAAATCTTGTTAAACACTGTTAAATATGTTTCAAAAGGAATTGCCTCAAAAGTCTTTAGGAGGGAACAAATAGGAAAAAGAGATTGAAGAAAGGGACAAATGGCTATAATCACGTTATTTCTTATTAAATAAAAGCAAAACAGCTTTTAGAAGTATCTCATGATTAGTAAACGTCTACCACTAACCACTTTTCTTAGCAATGAATAAGGGTAGCTGCTTATCCATAATCTAAGCCATATATTCATCCACCCATCTTTTTCAAATGTTCACAAAGACAGTAAACCAATATGATACTTATTTGCTTTAAGCTATAAGTCTTAATTGTTTATTTTAGGTGAATTGCTTATTAATAAACTTTTATACTAAAAATTATTCAAGTAATCCAAGGTTTTAGTATAAAAATTTTAATTTTGAAAAAACTAATAAAATAATTTATGAGCTTGCAACTTTTTAAAATTAAAATAAAATGGTGCTGGGATGTAGCTAAGAGCTAGAGTGGCTCTTAAGTTCAACTCCCAGTGCCATTAAATCAATAAGTAAGTAATATAAGTAAGTAATAAATTTCAGTGGCTGAGTTTGATATGGAATAAAATCTAAGAAATAAATTGTGAGCTTTATCACTGTTGTCTGTGTCCCTATTACCATGAGTAAAAATATAATTTATTTTCCCTCAGATGCAAATGATGATATAAATTAGATAAAGAAAGGGTTTGTTTTTCTTTGTAGTGGTATAGTAAATGGTGTCTAAAAACCTATTTTATGAAATCTATGATATGCTTGTGCCAGTGTAGCATGCAGAGACTTAATTTATTAAACAATGGCTTCTAGTAACCACATCAAACACTGTAGTCCTTAGTTATATTACAAGGGTCTTTATGTAGAGGGGAGAACTAGATGATGATGTGTTAATTTTATAGAAAGTCTAGTGGATTAAACATGACTTTTACCTCTCTGCTATTTGTATAGAGTAAAACAGAGTTTGAAAGTGCACTGATAAAAGTAAATTAAATTGAGATGCATACAAAATTATCCCCCATTCTCATTTTTTTTCTTATTTTTCTCTTGAAAAGGTGTTCTGGTAAGTTTTTTTGATTCCCGGTTAATGGAAAAAAATGAATTTGGGCTTAGAAAAATCACACACATTATATTTGTCACTCGATCTGCATATATACTTATATGGAGATAGACATGAATATATATATATATATATATATATATATATATGCAGTTTGAGTAACATACATGTTATATATCCTATATATGTATATATATATATATATATATATATATATATATATATATTGATGTTAGTAATTGAAGTAAAATGATACTTGAAGTAATTCAAGAAATACAAATACATAAAGACCTATAATAGTCATAGTAACATCATGGTTTGTGGGGTAAATTCCTACTATCTACTGATTCATTCAAATTTTCATGTTTATTGAATATTAGAAAATTTATTCTTGAATGTAAGACAAATAATGATAGTATACTCAAGAAAATTTTCTGGCAAGGAGCTCTTGTCCAGTGTAACAGATATTCTTGAAGGACAGAGACAGTGAGGATTCAGACAACTGTCATATGGACTATTTCTTTCCTGATAGTCAAAGTAAGAAAGCAGGTGACAGATGTAATATTCTATTAACATGATAAAATAGTAAAAAAAAATAAATTTTTTCTAGTCATACCATTACAGTATGGATTTATGCATGAATACTATGCGGAGGAAAAAAATATTTGCTAAGAGATCTATTTATTTATTGATCCATATGTGTCTAAACACAGATGAGAAAAATGTAAACTCTGCTGTTCTTTCTAGTTTTCTGAGAGTTTTGCTATGTTGCATTGGCTATCTTAGAACCGGAAATTCTCCTGTCTTAGCCTTCCAATACTAGAGTTACAGGAGTGCACTACCATGCTTGGTTTAATAATCAAATATTTAAACACAAGTGATTTGCGAGTAAACAAATATATGCCAACAAAATGAATATTTTTTTTAAAAAGTCATACAAGTAAAGGATGTGCAAGGTGGTATGCTGGTTTTTTGAGAAAGGGCTGATTATATTGTCTCAGTTGGTAGAGGATAGATAGATGGATAAATAGGAGATAGGTAAATAGACACAGAAGTGCATAAATGCATAGGTTGCAAGTAGTGACAGTTTTAGTGAGTGAGATACTTAAGCATGCCAGCCATGTTTTCCCATCACAAGGGCATAACCAATTTCTCTTACTTGATTTAGCATTAGACATCAGGCAAATGAGCTAGGATAGAAATAGATTTCTTACGTGATGGACCAGCCAATCTCTTTGAGGTTGTCCTATACTTGAACAGTGAAGGTTATTATGCTGTTAACTAATTACTAGTCATAAGTAATGCAAACGGAAGAAAGAACTGCTCTGCTTATAAAACTTAACGTACAAAAGGATGCAACCTATAATTTTTTTAGCAATGTCGTGAGTGAATAAGAACATATAAAACATGTTGAAGAGGAAAACATCAGTCTTAAGCAAACTGATATTTTAGGTGTCAATTTCTTTTACACAAAATTAATGTGCAAAAAGAATAACAAATTTTTGCCTCTCTACCTGAGGCTTTTCTTTTTCCTCTAAAATTTATGTCTTAGGTATTTTAAATAAAGGATGCATCCATCAGTGAAAGCTATAAAATAATTTATATCCCAATTTCATTTTCTGGTAAATATTATAAACACTTTTATTCACTTTTTTCTAATTTTTTTCTCTCATTTTTTGAATATATTTCTAATTTTTTTCTCCTAAGTTTTTTGTTATTGATGTCATCATAGTCATTGTTGCTTTCCTCATTTGAAGTTTCTGTTTTCAACTGTTACTATTCCACTATTTACAAAAAAATAGAGTGCCCTCCTGAACGTGAATGTCCAACCTATAGGGAGAACTTTTAACTACAAAGTGAGTTGGTTCAAAATATATGAATAAATATATATATTTTGCCACATTAATAAAGCTAAGAAAAAATACATGATAACTTCAATAAATGCAGAAAAATAGTTTGACAAAATTCAACAGTATTTTATGATAAA
Organism: Muscardinus avellanarius; assembly: GCF_963383645.1. NCBI lineage: Eukaryota > Metazoa > Chordata > Mammalia > Rodentia > Gliridae > Muscardinus > Muscardinus avellanarius. The sequence goes on along the minus strand of NC_137791.1, from coordinate 8,010,176 downwards.
AATATAGAATAAATTAGGGGTAGAAGGAATCTACCTCAATAACATAAACACTCTGTATGATAAACCCAGCATTATGATGAATGAGATGATTGAGTGAATGTTTCTTAAACTCAGAAAAAAGACAAAAACAACTACTTTCTCCACTTCTATTCAAAATAACACTTAATACTCTAGCCGTAGGAGTAAAGCTGAATAAGGGAATTAAAGTAATACAAGTAGAAAAAGAAAAATTAAAATTATTTTTGTTCAATGATGACATCATTCTTTACTTTGCAAATCAGAAAACCTCAACCAGAAGACTTCTACAAATGATAAACAGCTTTAGCAAAATATCCAGATGCAAAGTCAACTTACAAAAATGACTAAAAATTTTACACACAACTCATGAATATAATTAAGAAGAAATCTAGAAAACAATTACATTCACAATAAACTCAATAAATATGTAGAATAAACTCAATAAATATGTAGAAAAAATCTAGCCAAGGAAGTAAACACCTCTACAATGAAAATTATAAAACACAAAAGAAAGTAAAGATCTTAGAAGACTGAAGTATCTTTTATACTCTTGGATAAGAAGAATAAATATAATCAAAATGGCCATCCTACTAAAAGTGATCTAAAAATTTGGCACAATTCATGTTAAAATAACATGGTTATTATACACAGACCTAGAGAAATCATCCATATGGCTTTTATGAAAAAACAAAAGGCCCAGTATACCAAAGAAATTCTCAGCAATAAGAACTATGACAAAGGAATCACGATACTTAATTTCAGATTATATTGCAAATTGATAATAATAAAAACAGCATGGCATTAGCACAAAAACAGACATCTAGACCAAAGAAACACAAACATACTTAGAAATAAATCTTCATATTTATATTCAGCTGATTTTAATAAAGATATAAAAAAGAATGTTCTGGAAAAAATATATCATTTTTAACAAATGATGTTGAAAAAATGATTATTTTTTTATAGAAGATTTAAAATCCAACCTCTCACCCTGCACAAGTCAACTTAAGATGTATAAAAGACCTAGAAATTAGATAAGAAACTTAGAAACTGTTAGAAAAGGGCGTAAAACAAATACTTTAATGTAGAGCTACTGATAGAAATTAACTCATTAAAACCAGAAAAGCTCAGGAAATTAAAATAAAATTGAAAAATAGTGTGTCGTTAAATTACAAAGCTTCTGTGCAGCAAAAGAAACCATCAAGAGTCTAAAGAGAGAGCTTAAAGAATTAAATACCTTTGCCAACTACTCTCCTAATAAAGAACTTTTATCTAAAATGTTCAAGGTATTTAAAAGCTTCACACATGCACACACGTGCATGCGCACACACACACACACACATATACACACACACAATCATTAAAAATGGGCAGTTGATCTGAATTGTTACTTCCTAAAAGAAGGAATACAAATGGCTAAGAAATATATAAGAAATGTTCAACATTATTAGCAATAATCAGGAAAATCTAAGGCAAAAATATCATTAGAATTTATCTAAATTAAACTGATGAATAGAATGGCAACTAACTGAGCTATTGTCCAATTTTGAAAGGAATCATCTATTCTTATCATTTATAATTAGAATTAATATTTTTAGGATAATAAAAAGTTAGGCAGTTCCAAATTATTCTACAGTCAAATAAATGGAAATCAGACTTTCAGGGGTTTTCAATGCCATACTGCCAACATCAAGGCTAACAGTAACTGAAAAAAAATATTTCTTCATAGCCATTACATTATTTTACAACTTCTCAATTCACAAAATTATTTAAATATAGATATTGTATTTGCTATTTTTTTGCATTTTGAATACTCTGAATTTACTTTTTTGTCATTTACCATTAAACCATTATGACAGATGTCATCATAAGGCCTTTAGTTTGACACACTGTTTTGTAAAAACAAATATAAGAAAATAAAAAGGCTTTCTAAATTTATTCTCTGAGAATATTTCAAAATACAATACAGTTTTACATAATGTTTGACCTGAATTCACAATTATACACTCAGAAAATGTACATGGCATTTTATCAGAGCCCTTCTTGTCATTTATGTTATTGTAGAGAAACATAGTGTCACCTGTTATATTTCAACAATAATCTTTCAACCTTCACAAGAAAATAAAAAACATACTTAAAAATGAAGCAGTAGAATATCCTTTATATGTATTTCATGATTGAGATTTTTAGAAAAAATATTTACACAAAATCTATCACTATAAATGTTTGTAGCTATTACTTTAGTAAAAAATTTTAAGCAGTTCTTATTAATATATAAAATATACAAATGTTTACTACTTACTGTCTGCTTTAGAAAAAATTGATAATAATGATCTTCAGTTAAATTTATTAATAAAGATAGAAATAGAAATTTATATTATTTTTGTTTTTGTCTTGATTTGATCAATATTCAGAGATAAGATTTAACATTCTGGTCAGAAATAGAATGTCCCCTGAGAAGCACAGTTTGATAGAGTTAAGTCATGGGGGTTGTAATCTCACCAGTAGAGAAATCCATTACGATGGATTTATCTGAATGGTCATTTAAGCTGAAGGAGTGTGACTGGAAAAGGTGAATGTCTGAGGGTATGACCTTGGGGATTCTCTCTCTCTCTCTCTCTCTCTCTCTCTCTCTCTCTCTCTCTCTCTCTCTCTCTCTGTCTTTCTCTAGCTGTTTTCTGACACCATGCTCTGTACTTCAGGCCTTGGCCTCACATAGACTGAACCTAGAATCTCCAAAAAACTGAGAGCAAATAATTCTTTCTTCCTCTAAGTTACGAGGTCAGTCCTTTGAATGATACCAGTGAAGATGTTGACTGAGACAGAAATTGGTATCAGAGAAGTAGGTTTTCTTCTGTATCTGAATTACGAGCATGTGTTTTGTGAGTCTTTAGAAATGCTTTTAAGAGGAAATTAAAAAGGCCAAAATGTGGCTAGAAAGATGGATGGGGGAAACTGTGTTCAGAAGATTTTGGAGAGCAATGAGGACTCTAGCAGATAATGGGATGGAGGCCACATGTGTTACATCTGGCAAAGAACTTATTGGTATTTTTCCCATGTCTTGAAACTTTGTGAGAGGATGAATTTAAAGATAGTAGTCTGAATAAACTGGCAGAGGAAATCTCAAAACAGCAAAGTATCTAAACTATTATAAATATTGATGTCTTTTTGTGAGTGGCTCAGAGGTAGAATGGCCCTGGAATCAGTTCCTAGTAACACACACACACACACACACACACACACACACACACACACACTTTTTTTTTCTATAACATGCTTTTCTATTTTTGGAGAAGTATATATAATTTTGGGAGATTACATATGTCAAACATTGGCTTGCAATTCTTGAAAGCAAGGTTCTGAGTTTAATTTTTAAAGAAGAAACTTTGTCATAGTTTCAATATAGAATGTGACTTGAAGAGCTCATGTGTTGATGAGCTTAGTGTTTATATAATTGAGTTATGATAGCTGTATTCTCATCAGGAGATAAACTTATTGTAATGGCCAGTGGACTGTGGCTAAAGAAAGTAGGTCTCTGTAGATGTGGCCTTGGAGATTGTATATGGGTCCTTCCTCCTCCTGCTCATTCTCTTCTTCATGTGTCTATAATGTGAGACAACATAATCTTGCCCTTGTCTCTCTCTGCTCCCTGCACCATGCTCTGAGCTCTGTCAGTGCTGGCCTGATATGAATGGAGCCCCTGAAATCTCCATAACTGTGAGCAAATTAATCTTTCTCCCTCTAAACTGTATGTGATCTGACTTCTTGGTTCATAACAGTGCAAATGCTGACTGGAAAAGAATTGTAGGGAATTTCAGAACTTTTAGACATATGTAATTTCAAATAATCTTTGGGTTGGAGCATAGGTCCTGTACCTTCGATTTATTATTATGTTTTAATGAGATAGATTCATAATAATGTCATATGACTACATATTTATAAACATTTTCTTCTCCAAACATGTCATTGCATAAAATATTCCTAATTCTTCTGGTTATAGTCTTAATCTCTCTAATCACTTTTCTGTAATACTGTCACGATTTAACTTTTATTTTGACCATTATTCTTTTGCATATGTGTTATATACAGCACTATAAAGGTATCATCTTTATTCCTTTCTCAAGGATATTTTTAAGGAATACAGAAAATTACATTGTATTTTTTAATTCTTTGCATTTGAAGGTTTATTTTAATCATACTAAAATAAGAAAAGTACAGAATAGCTAAATCACTTGTTTTTCTCAGATCATCATTCTCCAAACAGGTATGGGGAATTCATCTCTTCCAGTTTCCTATTATTGCCTTGTATCATATTTTAATAGGTTGATAAAAAAAATTGGATTCTGTGAGTCAAAATTGTACCATTTCAGGAGGGTTTTTCCGTCAGCCAAGCACTCCCTAAATCCTTTAGCATTCCTGAGAATTAGCGTTTCAACATGGGAAAAGGAAGCAACCATTGCAGAGATTTTAAGCCAGATGTCACAAGTGAAATTTATATAAGACAACAAGCAATATTACCACCATTTTGAGCAAGTGTGTCTTAGTTGCAAACCCAAGTAAGGGCTGAAATTACAAGTAAATAAAGCAGCTAAGATTTATTTGAAATTTAATTTTCTAATATTAAAAAAACAAAAAAGGCACTTATTTGAATTAGATTAACAACAACAGCCAAAAAAACTCAATAATTGGGACAATGTAAAATTTTTGTTATTCATTCAATAAAATCTTGTCATTCTCCTACAGACAAAGTTTAAACAATATATAAGGTCAAGGAGAGTGTGGAAACAATCATTCAACTTATCATTGAATCTCTTCAAAATATAACGGGTTTAATTACTAGCATTTAACATAAATATTTAGTTTAATGCTAAATTCTTCATTGTATATATGTATGTTCACATACATTTTTAAAATAATACTGTTTATATTACATTTTAAGAGTACAGTAACCATGATTATTTTTTAAAATTTCTTTATCCTCTTTTGAAAGTGCCATGAGTAGATGAACATTAAAATAAATGCTTCCATTATTTTTCATATGAATAATGATTAAAAATGTATAAAAATATTTTTCAGAAAGTAGACACATTTTTTTTTGTGGGATATCTTTTGTGAAAGTCTTCTCTGGATTTTTTTTTAAGTGGATTTATAGTTGGTTTACAGAAACATTTCTGATTTTTTAAGATTGGATTTGTACCCAGACACCGTGCTAAATATGAATTTTTTGGTTGAGTTTGTTGGGTCTTCTTAGTATCGTGTCATCTGCAAATACTGACAGTTTTAGTTCTTCTTTCCTTTTTGTACTCCTTTGATTATCTTTTCTTGTCTTGCTGCTCTGGCTAGAGTCTCAAGTACTATTTTGAAAAGAAGTGGTGATAATAGACAGCTTTGTCTTCTTTCTGGTTTTAGAGGGAATTCTCAGTTTTTCCCCCATTTAATATGAGGTTGGCTGAGGGTCTATTGTAGATTGCCTTTATGGTGTTGAGGTATATGTTCCTTCTATTCCAATTCATTATGCTAAGTGAGATTAGTCAGTCACAAAAAAATAAGAAATCAGATGCTCTCCTTAATATGCAAAAGCTAGTGAGAAAATGAGTCATAAGAGGAACTCTAGCCAGGCGTGGTGGCACACACTTGTAATCACAGCATTCGGGAGGCTGAGACCAGAGGATCGCGGTTCGCGGACAGCCTCAACTACTTAGTGAGGCCCTCTGCAACTCAGGGAGACCTGGTTTCAAAATAAAGAATAAAAAATAGGCCGGGGTCTGTAGCTCAGAGGTCGAATGCCCCTGGGTTCTGGGTTCTATCCACAGAGCTGCCCAAAAAAAAAAAAAAAAAAAAGAGGACCTCTAGATGAAGAATGAGATACTATAGATGAGCAAATAAGGTGACCTGAGGGGATGGGAAGTGGGAGGAGGGAAATTCTCTAATGCACATGATGTACATTCACAAACATATCAAAGTCAATCACTAAATCAAACATGAGAAGGAAGGAGGGGGAGGGAATGGGGCGGTAATTGTGCGATTTGTGCATGTATACCTCCACCATCTTGTATTCCATTAAGATGTATGGCTACAGTGCACCAACAAAAAGTTAAAAAAAGAAAGCCCGACCCTTGTTAAAGAAAACATGTGTTCTGTATATTAAAATATTCTGATCTGATGCTATGATGTTCTACTAATTAAAAGAATTCTCCATAATAGTAGTTTCTTTTAAAATATTTTATAAGAGGGTACTTCAATAATAAATTGTTGAACTTGTCAAAAATTGCTTTAATAAAAACAAAAGATCAGAATACTTTGCTGAACAGTACACATATATTTTATAATTTTAAAATAATTTGAATTATACAAATTTAATAAAAAGTTAATAAATTTTGACATAAATTGAAATTAATATATTTCTTTTATTATAAAAGATAGAAAAAAATCTTCAGCAAGGGTAATATATCTTTGAGATTTCTTTGGCAAATAATTTTATTTTTATCTTAATCATTAATTTTTAAGTGTGCAGAATTATTCTCATTTGAAATTTTGCTTGTTTTATTATTCTGTCATTCTCATACTATCTCATCCAAAAAATATTAGGTGCGTTAAATTATAAGCTATAAATTGCTTAATAAGAGAGCAAATACATTTATTTAAACATACATTCCTTGAGTATATTTAAGTATATACACACGACAGTTTATACTGACTAGGGCTTTTCTATATCAATCATTTCTCAGTAATTACCTTCTCTACTTTTCACATTTTAAAACATTTTATGGAAGCACCATATAGAAGTTTAAAATAATCTGGTAAATAAAAGCACTTTAAGCATACTACCTTTATCTTTGTATAATCTTTTGAAAGTTTCAGATATTTTATGGAAAGAAAGAACCCTTTGTCAGCTACAGAAATGCTGTTTCTGGCTTTTAAAGCTTCCTATAAATAATGCTACCCTTTTATTTTATAATCTATTAGTGAAAGAAAAAAAAATCATGCAAATGTCCTTGTGACTAAAATGTAATGCTTGGCATACAGAGAAACTCAAATTCATTCTATTTATGGCAACATATTTTTCTTCCAATACTTACATAATAGGTTTTCAAAATAATTATGCTTAATCTTGTTTTTCTGTCATTCTGAATAGTAGTGTACATATTCTGTGGTACTTAAAATAAAATGTTAACATTGATACTTTAGAAAACAAACACATTGTATGCTTCAATTTGAAAGCGTATTATATACTTCCAAAGAGTTTGAGAAATGCAAACTCCTTGGAAAACTGAAGTTGGTTTATTCCAATGGCCTGTCATAGTGCCATCAACATGTAATAGAATTTAATGCTACCAAAACCAATTGAAATAAATTAGGCCATTTATATCTGCTTATAACACAGAAACTGTTTTATGACAAACCGCCATTTAAAATCCACTTTTATTTTTATAATTAATTATATTTTATATTATGATAAAAGCTCCATTTGTGTAACACTATTGACAACTGTTTGTTATCCTGTTGGATACAGCGTGCAATATTGTACGGAATGCTTAGTTAATGCTCTTTATTTTGTGCATAGCCAAGAGAGAGGACGGTAATTGAGAAATAAAGAAGTACATAAACTTCCTGTTAGACATTGTAGTATGTGTGGGTCCCAGCCTCAGTTCACTCTCCACAGGCTGTTTGGTAGTTTTCTCAAAAAGATTGCCATGGATATCATTATTTTCCTATTTCAAATGAAAATACTTAGATGTAATCTAACATTTTGTAAAGGAAAAAATTAATAAGAAGAAAAAAATGACTAAAACATCCTAAATACCTTTTGAAATATCTGCCTGTTAAAAAAACACGTCATTTCTTCAACATGATACTTGTCAAAAACCTTTGACATTTACCTTTCTAATCTCTCCTAAATTTTGGCTTTATTTACACTCGTTTTTATATTCAAATCCTTATTTTTTAAATTAAAAAACTGTAATGCTATTGCCACTTTGAATCTATTTGCCTTTCCTTTCTCTACTCAGCTATTATGTCCATATACAATATATCATATATATTGCATTTTACTATTTTATTTATTTTATAAAAGCAACAGATTGAATGATGTTATTTTCTTCTTCCTGTAACATTATTGAATTTTCTTGGCAGACATTGAATGAATCTTGTTAATCTATATTCAGAAACATCTGCAATCCACTTCATCAGATTCAAAGCTTGGTTTCATAAAATCCCTTCTTAAATTCTACAGCTCTTTCTGATGACACTATGCATGTTTTTAATTCTCCTACTTGACTTATTAATTCCCACATATTTGTATTATCTCATGTTACATTTGTATAAGTGGTTACGAAAAAAGAGTTATGCTCCTTTCTAATTTTTGTGTTTTCAATTCCTCTCATTTTTAAGAGCACAAATAAATCTATTCTTTTATGATATTCAAACTGAAAATGTTTCTTGGTCAAAATAAAATATACTAAAGTAAGCACAAAACAAAATTTTACAGTAATGGTTTTAGATGAAATTTAAATTAAAGGTTTTTAGAATTACATGTAGGAAAAATGAAGCAAAACATCACAAATATGCCGGGCGTAGTGGCTCACACTTTTATTCTCAGCATTTGGGAGGCTGAGACCGGAGGATCGCGGTTTGCAGACAGACTCAGCTACTTAGTGAGGCCCTCTGCAATTTAGTGAGACCCTGTTTCAAAATAAAGAGTAAAAATTAGGGCAGGGGGTGTTGCTTGGGGGTTAAATGCCCTGGGTTCCATCCCAAACCAGCAAAAAAGACATCATAATAATCATTGCATTAACAATACAATTATGCAAATACACACATATGTATACATAAATATTGTAGTAGTTATGAGGTAGAAAAAATTTAAAATAATCAGCAAAAATGTTGCAAATTATAAAAGATTAATAAAAAATAAAAATGAGCAAAAATATGGTCAAAATATTTTAACAGAACGCTGATTTGTATAAAACGAGTTTTCACTGGAATAGTGTAATGCCGAGAGAGAAGGTTTTGGTTCTTTTCTTTCTTTTTTTAAAAAAATGTTTACATGATACTTTGACATATGTTACGTTTTATTCTGGCAAAAATCACTTGATTGTGAGTATTACCAAATATATCCCAGTTGATTATTTAGAAAAAAATTTTTTATCAACATCCAGAAGGAAAATTGAATTTCTTATGAAAAGTGGGTTTAGGCTAGTTTGGAGTGCAAGTGATAAGTCTGAGTTCTCAGAAGACACGTTCCATTGACCGTATCCAGTTGCTCATGAGAGCAAACATGTCCTAAGAATTCTTAGGTAAAGAAAATAAGATTTTAGATATATACGTACAGTTACAGAGTGATTCAAATAAAGGGAACATCTAACTCTCTCGCAACTTGAAACAGTATATGTAGCCATACTCAGAAAATACGAGAGAATGGGACCCACAGAAGCTGAGATATAAATGGAGCGGCAATTTTTTATGAGCATTGATTTATTTTTATTTATTTATTTATTTATTTATTTATTTATTTATTTTAGTGGTACTGGGGGGGTGAAACCCAGAGGCTTTCTACCTCCAGGGTATACTCTCAGACCTACTTTGTATTTTATTTGGAAATAGGGTCTCACTAAGTTGCTGAAAGCCTCACTCAGTAGCTGAGGCTGACTTTGAACCTGTGTGATCCTCCTGTCTCAGCCTCCCAAGTGCTGGGATTACAAGTGTGCGCCACCACGCCCGGCAATGAGCATTGTTTTAAGATATCACGAGTAGAAACACTGAACCTGTCTTATTAAGAAGGCAAAAATTATCTATACTTTAAATGTAAAATAGCCGGGTGTGGCATGCCTGCTTGTAATCCCAGTACTTGGGAGGTTGAGACAAGAGGATCTGGGTTCACAGACAGCCTCAGCTACTTAGTGAGACCCTTTGTAACTCAGTGAGATTCTGCTTCAAAATAAAGAATAAAAAATAGTGCTGGGGCATAGAATGGGTAGAATGCCCCGAGTTCCAACCCCAGTACTGCCAAAAAATTAAATTAAAATTAAATTAACATATTTAATGCATGTGAATTTACATTTTGTCAATCTTTGACAAAAGTCAAACATCGTACCTTATTTGTATATTAACGTCATTTCTTTGCACACTACCCATTATGTTATAGGGCTCAGTTTCATGGACTAAATTTTAATTTATTCAATGACTTTTCACTAAACACTTTCTCTTCTGCATTCTGTTTAGTGCCAGGAGCTCTGTGGGTATTTAATAAGAATTAATTGGTACCAATGTCAATAATGACTCTATTATCTTCTTGAATATTGATACCATTAAGAATGTGATACTTAAATGGTTCTAACTTTATTTGTAATTTTTAACAATGGATAGGCTTACTGAACATGAAACAGGCATTTCAAGTGAATAAAAGGAAGAAAATAGCATATAAAACAGTAATAAGTACAGTGTGACAGAATCTTAATAGAGTTCTAATTATTTAGACCAGTCCTTGGTGAAGCAGAGTTTGTAAATAATCAAAGGCATTCAGGAAAATCAAATCATGTGATATATGATCACATTCAAAAAAGGTGAATATGGTTTCTTAGTATCTTTGGTATGTTTGAACTAGAGACCTTATAGCTTTTTATTGATATCAATTTATTTCTCATATAGTAAGAGACACGGAAATCAAGGTGAGCAAATTGTCTGGAGGAGCCTCTAATTTATAACTGAATCCTCCTATGGCCAAAGAAGCCAAGGTCTTTCTCTGCTGTCCCCCTTTTAAAGGCACTAGTCTTATAAATAAACTACCTGTCTTCATGGTATAATCACCTTCTGAAAGGCTCACTATAAAATCTAATCACATGATGAATTATGCCTCAATGTACGAATTTAGGGGAACACCACTTTCAGACCAGAACATGCAGCTCAAATAGCATTGGCCTTGACAAACCAATTCTGGCTCTAAGACTCAGCTCTATTATTTTATGTAATAAAATATCACCTTATATAATTATGTAATAAAATATTGTTTTATATGATTAAACATTGTTATTTTATATAAATAAAATATTATCTTATGTAATAAAACATTATTTATGTAATAAAATATTTTATTATATAAATATATTTTATAATATATATTATTTTATGTAAAAGCTGGATGTTCTTGACCTTATTCAGACTTTAGACACATTTATTTATGTATTGGTAATGTAAATAAGCCAAGTCTTAATCTTCATCTTTAAATAAATTATATGGTAGATTACTATGTGAAGTAAAAGGTAGAGCTATATTAAATTGTAACTAGAAATATTAAGATGCTATAGAAAAACAACAGGTTGCCCTGATCTTGAGAAGGAGGGAAGAGGGTAAATACTTTGGACTGGCAAATAAGGTAAAAAAAAATTTTTTTTGAGGACCTGATACTTACTCTAAAAATAAAGAAGAATAAATAAAATAAGATCACCCAGTCACATAAAAAGCTTTATGCAAAACTTCCACAGCTAAGAGAACAGGTAGGGAAAAAGAACCAGTATGAAGAGAACAGATTATTTGAAGAACAAATAAGGAGATTCAGAAGAAAATGGAAAAAGCAGGGCTAAAAAAGAACCAAAAGGACTGCACAGGATACACGCAAGCAAAACTGAGATGGAGTCTTTCCAGGGGAAAATTTCAGAAATCACGAAAATATAAAAAGTCAAAAGGTTCTTTAACGACGTTGTAATGAAGCTCAATAGTGATGTCACTGGTGAGGCCAGTTCAAAGAGAAGTTTGGGATGGAAGGGTGGTTTGATGGTTGGGATGGTAAACGTGTCACACTGAATCCTGACGTTGTGCAGAATGGTGGCAGCTGAAACTATTTAGAGCTGAGTGTGTGAAATCCACTCCAACAGGCAATACATAGCAGTCAATATAAAAATGGAACCAACTTCTCTTCAGCGGTAGCGCATGTGCGCTTATCTTTCCACAGAAGAGAAGCATGTCCCAAAATTCTTAAGTGAAATCTAGTATTTAATCTGTTCAGTGATGGGCTCAGGCGTTAGATTTGGCTTAACTAGACAAGGAACTTGGGACTTTGTATGTAAGTAAAACATGAGGTTCATAAAAGGTAGAAGAGCATAAACTATAAATAAAGCCTCAACTTTCCAATGCCTAATTTTCAACTAAAGGGAAATACTGGCCCACTCTAGACATAATAAAAAGCAGATTTTTTTTCTCTACCTTTGAAGTCTTCTGGATTTAAAAAGTAATATCTGTATGTGAACATTGTTTTTGCTATCATATACTGACCAAATTCTGGGTCCCTCCAAGAAAATACCCGGGTTGGTCAGGAGGCAAAGGAGGAGGAATTTGAGAACTAGGACATTTACTGTAGTTTCTGAGAGAAGGAAAGATTGGGGCACAGTAAGCACATTCAAGTTTGGCCAATTTGTATAATTTCAGTGGACACTGGGACAGGGAGACTGCTTCTAGTTTTTGACTACATGATCCTGAAACAATAGGCAAAGTGTATAGATTTTAGTCAGAATCTGATGAGTAGGTTAGAAAGGGCTACAGATCTGATTACTTAAGATGGACAGTGGTTGACTTGAAAGAGGACCCTAAAACTGGTCAAAAGAGTTTTTTTTAAATAAAATTATATTATAGTCAATGACAATATACCCCTATAATATGAAATTAAAAAACACAAAAGACAAGAGTAAAAATCTCAAGGGACTCAGAAAAAAAGAGAAGTGGAAGACAAATTATATCCCAACATAGGTAAAATAACTAGTATTGGTCAACTCAACTTTCTATTAAACTATAATATGAAACCAAGAAATAGATGAGTGCTAAAAGTACTGAGACTTTACCACATGCTAGATATTTTAAAGTATTACATACATTAACTGAAGCAGTACAATAATCATTTAAAATTGATTTATCAGTGACCTGATTTTCTAGACTGAAAACTGGAAACAAAGAGATAAATCGACTAAAACAATTCCTAAATCACAAGCTTTTAATTAATTTTATAAATACATTCACAGATGGACTGAGTGAAATTGCCTTAATTTAAAGATTATGACTAAGCGCTGGGCATGGTCATGCACACTTGTAATCCCCACTCTTGGGAGACTGAGACGTAGGTTCTAAGCCAGCCTCGATGGCTTAAGAGACCCTGTTTCCAAATAAAAATATAAAATAGGTCTGGGAGTGTAGCCCGGAGGTAGATGGGTTTCCAGGAACCCCAGTACCACCAAAAAAAAAAAAAAAGAATCATTACTAAAGATAATATTAAAGAATGTATATTAAGAAGTAGAAGTAGAAAATTATTCTCAGAAAGTAAAAATAAATAATAAATTGAGAACAAAGAGTAGTATATATAATCTTGTTTACATTATCTTGCAATCATAAATTATTACTTTAGAGAATTTGACAAGGCAGTTGTTAAGACATTAGGAGCTAGAAGTTGACCATCATAAAAGAATTTACTCTAAAGGCGTCAGCAACACTTAAAAATAATAGGTTTTTCTCTACTGAGTATCAGATGCACTGGGAGAAAGCACAATGATTAATTCCTATGAATGACTAACTTTTATAATTTTATTAAAAGACATGAGTACGGAACAATTGCTGTCATGAATAGTGTACTATAGTATGTACTCTAGGAATAATTTCTAGATGGAATACTTTAAAAGATGCTTTGAAGAAAATCTTCAATTTTAACATTTTGCAAGTGAAATAAAATATATAAAAGTATATACCTGGGCTGAGTAAGAGAATAACTGTCCACATGATTTGTGCACACCTAATACTCTATCACACTGATTAAAAACATGAGCACCATACCTAAGTAACCTATGGGTGCTATATGCAAAAGACCTTCACATTCATCTTGAGGTCAATTTTCAAAATGCATTCAATCTGTGTCTCACACTGCTGAGGGTCATTTGAAGTATGAGGAGCTTTGTCTCTTCTAAGTACCTGTGTCCATCTTGTCATTAATGAAGGTCTTTGTCTCTTCTCCACTGGGTACCTATTTTTTCTTTAAATGTCGAAACTATGCCTGTAGCTATATACCTATTTGCATAACTAATTCCTAACCATTTTTCTCATTCATTGCAGTAGTTCAGATGGTCATACTTGTTTAAATTAAATGATGAATGAGAATTTTCCAAGCCTTTTTTGTTCTCTATGCACTCATTATCTTATGCATTGCTCCATTGTTAACACTTTTCATGTTTAATGAATCCTTCTTTATTTCTTTCCACACACATACAGTAGATTTCTACCTCTTTTTAGACTTCCTTAAAAAAAATCACTGGCTTTCTATAATCATTCTTTCATGCAAACCAATTGCAGAATGTATATATTCTATCTATATTTGTTTCTCACTAAAGCCCAGTAATAATCTTGTTTAGGTTTCTTTTTAAAGTAGAATCTTTAGAATTTCTACTTGTTGGCTTTCAAAAGCATATTTTTTATTTAAATTAACAAATGATATAAAACTAATATTTTATTTCTTAGGAGTAACTTGCTTTGGTTATTACCTAGAAAATCCATCCTAAACCTTTTTATACACTGACCAAATAATATAATAATTATTTTATTTCTAAAATTAACAGATGTGCATTTCATATGGCAGCTTATTATAGAGGTTATGAATGCCAGCAATGAAAATAGAACTGTTGAGTTAATATCAATCTTTGCCATATTTTAGTGTTTCTTTTGTCAAGTAACTGGTGGAACTTAGACCAAAGATTTTCAAAGTATTGGAAAAGAGCATAAGAAAAACTCTCCAACACAAAGGCACTGGTAGAAAGTCTCTCAATAAGACTCCAAAAACTGAGCTCAGAAAGTTAAAGTAATAATTAATAAATAGGATGGCACTAAATTAAAAAGTTTTTGTTTGGCAAAAGAAGCCATTAAGAGTCAACAGAGGCAACCCACAGACTGGGGGAAAGATCTTTTCCAACTACTCTTCTGATCGAGAACTAATATCCAAAATATTTTTAAAAACTTGAGACTTAGCACTAAAAAAATACAAATATCAATCAAGAAATGGGCAAATGAACTAAATAGACACTTCACAAAAGAAGAAATAGACCTGGCCAAGAAATGTATGAAAAGAAGTTCAACATTATTAATAGTCAAGGATATGCAAATCAAAACCACATTGAGATTCTATTTAACCCAAATTAGAATAACAATCACCAAGAAATCAAACAACAATAAATGCTTGTAATAATGTGTGGAAATAGGAAATGATCTGCACTTTTAATGGGATTACAAATTAGTGTAACCACTATGAAGATCAGTGTAGAAATTCTCAGAAAAGTGTATATTGTCTTCTTTTCAGTATTTAACTTAGTTCTACCAGTCTTGATCAACTACTTAGATGATACAACATTTATTGAAATATATTACCAAACATAATTTGGCAATAGATTTATTGATGAGGGGAAGACAGAAATATATTTTGCTATACTTATGCATTTTAGTCTACATTTATCAGTAGTAGAAAAAATTTTCATTTTAATCCTTCAGATATATATATAAGATATGCTTAGAAATGCAAATTATTCATTAATATTATGTATTCTTTCTACTTAATGTTATCCTATATTGCCCTCATGTGTTTAGTCTACTAATAGGCTCATTCTGATTTAGGCACTCATTTATTTCTTTGTTTCAGTTCTCATAGAGACATCAAGTGACTTACAGTTTTTGAGGAGATGTATTTTTAAATTAAAATACACTAATCATTTACAAAAGAAATGAGCAATCCATCTACATAAAAACCTGTATGAGAGTTTAAGTTCCTTTCTGTTTGGCTAAACACATGAGGAAGATGGGACTGCAGACAGGCTGTATCTGGTAAGATGGAATTCAAGAAACGGTAATTGCATATGTAATAAAAATACACCATCAACTCTCTGAAAATAGCTCTTATAAATATTTCTATAATATTTTAGTCTTTCATATATAGGACATATTTGATTTAACTGACAATGAAAAATAAAGAGTAAATACTAGCACTACCTATTAGACAGCAACTTTATTTCATACTGAAATTTGATCTGGGCAAATAACCATTAAAATAAAGAGTCATGATTTTATTTCCTTCTCAGAAATTGAATATGACAAGAAACTGTGTTCATGAAATACTTTTTTTAAACTCAATTTTTATTTTTATGTATATATTTGATTTCTTAATGTTCTAGTTAAATTTGCTTTTAGTATTATACCATTTCTATTTTATGTGAGGAATATGAACTTCAAAATAATCTAACATTTTTCAGGCTATATGTTATGAGATTAAAAAAATTATATCTCTCTTTAGATCTAATTAAGTAATTTTGAAAAACCTTTCTTTGTATTGAATAGAGATAAAGCAGCTCTCTAAATATAAAAGACGGTTTACTACATATAATCACATATTTCTTCAAGAGTTTTCATGAGGTAGGATCAATGAGCCTTCAAACTACAATTGTTCTTTCCTCTCTGCAGTAGAGAAACAAAATACAGGAGAAATACTTAATAATACTTCTGCCTTAGGGTATTCTTAAAGGTAGAGTAGAAAATTTCTTTTATTATTTATTTTAAAATAAAAAAAGATAATTCAAGAGCATAAACTGATTAAACTAATAAAAAATGTAGAGTGTACCAGGATTGGGAATGGCCTAGGAAGATTTGAGAAAGTTCTGATTATTATATTTCAAAAATTGGTGAGGGGACTTGGTTTCTGCAAAAAAAAAAAAAAAAAAAAAAAAGCAGACAACTATTCCAAAATAAATTAATGTAGCTAAGGTAATTAGCAAGTCCATAGGAGAGGGGAACTAGGACTCCCTCATCCTCATTCTAAAGACAGGTTTACATAATTGGATAATCTAGCTAGGATGGGAGGAGGGGACTGACCTTCAAACTTAGTGACAGGAGACACCTTGGTGGGGGAGGTACCTTATAGGGATGTTTACTACGCCAGAATTATGTGAACAACATGGAGGTCATGTGTATAAAAAGTCTGGATCCCATGTTGTATCTCTGGTGAATTAGCTCAAACGACCCCCTCATGTTACCCGGTAACATGAGGTTGTAACTGTCTTCTGTATTTCTATCTTTTAATAAACTCCTTTATATCTTCAGCACAAATCTGGGCTATTGTATACTTATCCTTAGCTCAGGACAAGAACCTGCCCTTTTTATCTTTTAATCTTTTTGGGGTTTGAGGGAAATTGTGTCCGGGACCCTAATAGGGGTCCCCGGGGACAGTTTCCAAAACCAAACCATAACATCATCTCTTCAAGTCCGTAACAAAGAGTAACTATTGAAATAGTAAATATTTTTTAGGGCTGATTGTGTTGGGCATGATTTAGTACTTTAAATAATTGAGTCAATTCTAAGAACACATTAATGTACTGGTTACTATTGCTACCCTCATTTTATAGATTATAGATCAGGAGTTAGCATGGGTAGGGTAGTTTTAACAAATACTCCATTAATACTGTAAATTAGCTGTGCCTGAGTTTCCATGAAATTAATAGAACACTGGGCCCTTTTTCTTTACCTTACCCTTCAGCCAAGTCACTTTTCCTGTTCAAATTCCTAGTCTCTAATAGTCTCTATTCTTAGACTCTACTAGTCTCAACCTCCCTACCCTTGATTCTCTAAAGAAATAGTTTATTAGTTTTATTCAAGCCTAATTCTATATGTGCCATACAATTATATACTCATGTAGTTATTTAGTAATGAGTTTCTGGATATAATATGGGGATTAATTATTTGAGATAGTTTTGGCTAGCCTCTAGGTATACAGTACTAAACAAAGCCTCTTTGTATCTGGACCCAGGAAGTTGGTAATTTAGCCAGACAATAGACAAATAAATAATTGCATAAATAAAAGAATTAGAAGAAAGCTAGAGGTTCTCAGGTAAAAACCAATTAAAAACTTTGAAGAATAAAGGTAAAGATAAATGAACAAGAATATTAAAAATTTACAAATTAAACTCATTAGGATTTGGGTTTTAATATTGCATATGTGCATCTTGATTTTCTTTTGGTTTTAAGTGACCCAAATGATTGTGCATATTTATGAGAAACAGTATGATGTTTTAACACATGCATATATTACATAATAATAAAATCAAAACATGTAGCACATCTATCACCTCATACATGCATTATTTCTTATGGTTGAGAACATTTGAAAGCCTCTCGTAGCTAATTTGAAAGAATGAACACATTACTGTTCATTCGCTGAACTGTGCCAAAGACAGACCAGAACTTACTCCTCTTACTAACAGCAGCTTTGTCTACATGGACTGTTTTATTTCCAACTCTTCTACCTCTTTTCCAGCTGCTAATCATCAACATTTTGCCCCTACTTACATGAGAACGGCTTCTAGATTTTAGATAAGAGATTTTGCAGTATTTGTCTTCATGTGCCTTTCTTATTTTACTTAGCACAAAATCCTCCAAGCTCATCTGTGTTATTGCAGATGACAGGATTTTATTTTTTTAAGACAGAGCAGTATTTTATCGTGTGTATATACATTTTCCTTATGCTTTTATCCAGACGTGGGCTCTGAGGTTGATTCCGTATCTTCACATTTGTGTACACTGCTGCATTAAATATGGGAATGCAAATCCCTCTTTGTCATTCTGGTTTTATTTATTTTGTATGTATGTATACCCAGCATTGGAATTTCTGGATCATAGGGAAATGCAATTTTTAAATTTTTTTATGGAACTACCATACTGTCTTCCAAAGTACATTTGCTAATTTATATTTCTGCTGACAGAGAATATGTAAACTCTTCCTTTTCCATTTCCACACTGGCGTTTGTCATTTTTGTCTTTTTATTAATACTCATTCCAATAGGAGTTAAGTGATAACTCACTCTAGCTTGGGATTGCATTTCCCTGATGATTCATGTTGTTGAACATATTTTCATATATACCTTGTCTGTCAGGTTCCTTTTCCAAATTCTAATCAAACTGGTATATTTAATGTCTAGTTTACTCTAAAAATGGTGTACCTAGAAAACAACAATTAGCATCATGTGTTTTGTAGCTACAAGAAAGATGTTGTGGAGCTCCATCCAATGCACGCATGTGTGCATGCATGCGTACATGTATGTGTGCCCATGTTTGTACATGTATCTTACTAGAGATTGAACTAATGAATATTCTACCACTAAGTTATATCCCCAGTCCTATTATCATTATTATCACTATTATTATTTATATAATTATTATTAATTTTGAAACAGGGTCTTTCTAAGTTGTTGAGGCTGTCCTTGAACCTATCATCCAGCTGTCTCATCTCAGTCTCCCAATTATAGGGATTACAGATTTAATGAGTTGCATCACCATGCCCTGCTAACTTATCTTTATTGAAAAGAAATGCCTGAGCCTTTATCAAGATTGAGAAAATGGACATAGATTTACATGCTTTAAATAAGAAGAAAATTATTACAAAGTGTTTCCTTAAGAGGGTAATATATAGCTAAGACACTAGTCTACAAGATACAGGCAGCATACTTTTTTCTTTCTTAATTACTTGTCAAGTTTCTGAGTAGCCTAGAACTTGGAAAAAGATTGCGTAATATCTTGTATCGGAAATCCTAGATCCTACACTGTTTTCATAATTCTGCAGCTCCAGTGTTTCTCTTAGCTTCTCTTCTCCTTTCCCTTTCTCTGCCATAGTACAACTCTTATCTCTCATTTAGAGTATAATTCTAGTCCCGCTGCAGGTACCTGAGGATCAAGCCACTGTCCTCTCCTTTGAAACTTGAGTCGCAAAATCTCCCATATACATGATAAGGGAGATTAAGATCCTGTTAAACTTTTCTACCTTGTAGATTCTCCTTAGCGTTTACTTTTTTGCACCAAGGTCACTAGAACTTGTGTTGCTTCTTGGGACACTTAATCATTTAATTTCTTCATGTAGAATATTCTTGCTTTACAGCCTTAACTCAACCATAGTATATAAAACACTGTGTTTTATACACACAAACGTTTCCAAAGAAATTACCCAGATAACTAGCTCACAAATTGTAAGACTTAATTGTGCAAGCCTCTTTACGTATGCAGAAAATATGTTCTTAAGTATTATAATATCAAAAGTTTTATTTGTTTTAATTTCAATTTATTTATTTTTTTATTTAGTCATTTATTTATTTATTTTGGTACAGGGGATTGAACCCACGGTCTCACTAAGTTATTGAAAGAACCCACAGAGTCTCACTAAGTTATTGAAAGTTTCACGAAGTTGCTGAGGCAGGTCTTGGATCTATGATCCTCCTGTCTCAGTCTCCCGACTATTAAAATTATAGGCATGCAGCACCATGCTTAGCTAAAAGTTTGTTTTATTTTAATATAACTGAAATAATGTGTCAGGCTTGGGTGAATAAAGAGTTAACAGTTTAATATGAAACTTTCATAAAAATAACAAATATAATTTAATTGGAACCTTTTCATTATTAATAGGCTAGAATTGCATTCTTAATTTCACCATGTAGTATGTTAACTATGGTCTTCTGGTTAAATAAATTTAATTTCCTGAGAGATAAAATTACTACTACATGCCAGCAATATTTGAATACTTCATATTATTATTTCTAATTTCATACTTACTGAATTTGATTAATGGTTTACTTTCATTAATTTTATTTTCTAAAAGACAGAGTGGATACACTTTTTTAACTATCAGCACTTAAACAGCAGCAGTTAGTGAAAAACTTCTTTGTTACTTGAGTATTATATGCATTACAAAGATGAAAATATTATTTTAAGACTTTCATAGTTTTTCCTGCAGGCTTGGAATATTTTTAAAATAAAATCATTACTAAAAAGGTTCTAAATTAAATGTAAATAAAGTATCAGGAAGCAAAGTTTTCACAAATATGTCAACAAAGAACATAAAATACATTTCTGAGAAAATTTTAGCAATTTATATGGCTCAAAATGTTCTCCTCTACTCAGTCTATTTCAATCCATAAACTCCAAGAAGAGTGCATCAAAATATTCTATGATGCTTTAAGCCTCTTTGAAACAAGTATTGTTAATTAAACTAGCTTAAATTCAGAGTGACTATCAATTTCTCTTTAATTTTCTGTATATTTTAACATTTTGGAGTAGAGTAAAAATTATTTAAAATTAACATACATATTATTGAAATGAGTACTAATAATTTACTCTCTTTGGATACATATGTATAAATAAACTGACATTAGGTTTTGAAACTCAGCATATGGCACTGTTAAGTAGACAGACCTTCAGTTAAGATTTCTGTTCCCTCCTCAGTTTGTAGTTTCTTGACTTGTGTGTGTGTGTATGGGGGAGGGGGGGGTGACAGTGGTTATCAGGTATTAAACCCAGGGGCATTCTACCTCTGAGCTAAAGCCCCAGCCCATTTTATTTTCTGTTTTGAGAAAGGATCTCCCTAAGTTGCTGAGGTTGGCCTTGAATGTATGATGCTCCCATCAGCCTCCCATCCCTCAGATGTTTTTAAAGTCATAGATCCAGCCTCACGGCCTCTTCACTCCCCACTCGCTGTAAACCCATATGCATATATTCATTAGTCTGCGTCTACATCTTGTTATATACCCCAGTATTGTTTAATCACAATTTTTTGAAAATGCTTTGAAACCTGATGAAATCCTAAGAACTTTCTTATTTTCTATATTGTTACACTTAATTTCCTTGCGCATTTAGTTATTATCTTAAATGGATAAATGAGAAATGAATTAATCTTTTCAAAATATAGGAATATGTTTTAAAATGTAAGTCGTGATTAAATTTCTAATAATTGAGAACTAATTTGAGTATTATAAATATTTCTTTTAATAAAAATTTTTCTTCATATTTCTTATATGATACAAGTTTTTATACTCCATAAAAGTATAATATACTTACAAATATGTGAGTCAAGTTCAGTTTTTTTGCAAATAGTTATTTCTTACTTTTCACTGTATGTGAAGACGCCAACATCTTCTATGAATATTAGTAAAGCAAATGTCTTTTTGTAACCATGTAGACATACAATTTACCCATTGTTGAACGTTGATTATCAATCATCTGGTTGAGAAAAATTGAAACTCTTCAGATAAGAAAACACTAAGTAACAGGATTTTGATGTTATCATTATTTTTTTAGGTATAGAAAATATAATTTACCAAAAAATCTAGGTAATTGCCTTCTTACAGTACATTTTTTCTAAGCAAATTCACAATAAATTGCTGCATAAATGAGTCACCATAACAGGTATATTTCCAAGAGCTATATACAAATCAGATATTTTGTAATATCTTTCTTAATATCAGGGTTCCCAGAATGCATATTATATTGAATAAAAACATTAAACCTGTTAAAGAACACAAAATAGGGGTGTTCAGTGGTCATCATTCCTATTCAGATGATCATTAAGGAAAATTGTAATAATTGTACATATTGATTCTCTTCTTTTAATAATAATTTATTATCACTTCTAGTATGTAATTTCTTTTACCCGTCCTTTCTGTTCCTCCTCTCTTTAGATTGATATTATGAAAATATATAGTAAATTATTAAAGTACAAACAAAACTATATAATATAGAAACTATTTGTTGATATATTTAAGAGCAGCATGAAGGTTCTCATTGTTTAGTGAACATTCTCACTGCCATAATCCAAAAGACCTGATCACACAACTTAGAGGAAAGAGGATTTATTTCTTCACATTGCATTTTTGGAGATCTTTGGGGTTCAGTCCATGTGAGATCAGGCTGTGAAATTTATGGCATGGTGGTGGGAAGTGAAGGAAAAAGGAGCTAACCACAAGACTCTGCTCTCACACCATGGAGACCTGAAGAGAGAGGGAGAGGGAGAGAGGGAGAGAGGGAGAGAGGGAGAGAAGGAGAGAGGAGAGAGAGAGAGAGAGAGAGAGAGAGAGAGAGAGAGAGAGAGAGAGAGAGAGAGAGAAGTAATGGAATTAAAAGATGCCACACCTCCAGGGACACACCTTCTTCAACTACACCCCATGTCCTAGGCTGTCATTCAGGAGACTACAACCTTTTTGACTCAGTTACATGAGAGTTATCTCAATGATAACTCTCCAACACAAACTCATTGAGATAACTCTTCAAAGAAGATTTTCTATCTAACTATAGCAAACTTTTGAAGATGATTGAGACTGAGTCTAACTAGGTTCCAATCCTGTCTTACTGAGATATTCTTTTGTCATCTGGCTGCTCTTCATTTGTGTGTGTGCGTGTGTGTGTGTGGTACTGAGGGGTGGAACCCATGGGCTTTTCTACCTCCATGCTACATACCCAGACCTATTTTATACTTTATTTGGAAATAGGGTCTCACTGAGTTGCTGAGAGCCTCACTAAGTAGCTGAGGCAGGCCTGGAACCTTTGCGATCCTCCTGTCTCAGCCTCCCAAGCTCTGGTATTACAAGTGTGTGCCACCATGCCAGGCCTATCTGGCTGCTCTTGAGTAAAATCATTTCCCTCCATGTTTACAACCTACACATATATATACACACATACATATACATATATACACACATATATAACTTATATATTTATAAATGAATACATCAGATATAAATATAAGTATATAAATAGACAAAATATAATTTGTACATTTATATCTATTATATTATATATAAAATATAATAATATATATTTTTTGCTAAATATATCAATTGTCCCTCTCATGTGTGAGTTTCATCCAGTGTCTTAAACAAGTCTTTCATCCAATATCATAAACAAATCTTTTTATATTGGTGGGGATCTTTGTTATTTCTCTATTTGATTTGCTAAGAAGAGTCTTTCCAATCACCATTATAGTTTATTGTTTATTTATTTATTTATTTATTTATTATTTTTATTTTATTGCTGTACTGTGGTAAGAACCCAGGGGAACTGTACCTCTGAGCTATACCCCGGCCCTATTTTTTAGTCTTTTTATTTTTGAATCAGGGTCTCACTGAGATGCGAAGGGTCTATGTAGCTGAGGCTGTCTGTGAACCACAATCCTCTGATCTCAGCCTACTGAATGTAGGGTTAGAAGCATGCACCACCACGCTCCTCGGCGCTTTTTTGTTTGTTTGTTTGTTTTGTTTTTTGTTTTTTTAAGTGTCTCACTAGTGGAGGGCCTCACTAATTTTTTCAGGCTAGCTTTGATTCTCCTGTTTCAGCCTCCTGAAATACTGAGATTAGATGTATTGGGATTACAAACGTATACCACCATACCTGGCTACTATTACATTGTTTATTTGACATTTTTTCTTATAGCCAGAATTCTTTCTTCAATTTTTTATGTAATCTATTGCAACTTCAAAACTTCAGGGTATGATCACAGTAACTTTAGCTATTTTTTCATTTTTCATAAAAAATATACTGTTTGAGTCCAATTTCTTTGGGGAAATTTAGAGACTTTAAAGCCAGCACTTATGTCTACATCATCTAACAAAACATTTAGCATCCTAAAATACTGCACATTCTTGATGACTTTTAATAGTCGTATGATCAGAAATAGGCATCACAGACTGTTGATGAGCAGTAGAGCTGGAATTATTGGGATAATAAAGAACATCTCTTATTAAGCAAGATCAATGCCAAAATAAAATGTTCATGGACTTCCATGCTTAGAACTTCTTCTAAAAATATTAAAAAGCTATAATTCTTGGTTTAGACATACAATATAGTATATATTGTATATATTGTATATATTGTATACATTGTATATATTGTATATATTGTACAATATAGTATATATTGTATATAGTATATATTGTATGTATATACAATATAGTATAGTATACATATAATAGTAGTATGCTTTGGACTTTGTATTATGCTTTTGTTATAAAAAATATTTTGTGAATGAAATACTTTACTTAAGGAAAGCCACTATAAGTCTCCTGGATTGGTCAAATGGAATGTACTTTATAATTAAAACTATGGAATTTATAAATGGAAAGTTTATTTTATTATAAATAGTTCCTAGAGACTGGGAAGTCAACATAATATATATCATAGAAGTTATGAATTAGGGATAAATATATTCAAATTTTTTGCAAAATTGGTAAAATTTGTAGTGGTTTGCTTTATTCTTCATTTTTTCTTTCTATACCTCTTCAAATCTAATAATGTTGTCATACATGTGTCAAAATATTTTCTTTAATCAGACAGGTATATAAATCAGGTAAATAGTATAAATAATTTTATTCTGTCCCTTCCTTAGATTACTACCTTATTCCAATTACTACCTTATTCCAATATAGATGTTACCATACAGATGGTCTTTTAAAATATTATTTTATAGTCAACCTTTATTTGATCTTGAAAATAGAAGCATCATCAACATAATTTTGTCAGAATATATATTATTATAAAAATAAAATATGAATGCAAAATAAGCTTTACTTGTGCATTTCTCCATCCTTTCAAGTTGATCAGGTAGATAGATGGCACTTTAGATAATGTGTTAAATTTAGAAAATACATTAAATAGCAAAAGACATCATAGAAAACAGAGAAGAACTTCCATTAAGGGTTCAGATATAAAATGTTCTATTCAGACACAAACTAAACCTAAAATAAAAAGTTTTTTTAAATGAAAGAGCTAGAGAGTAATTAAAGGTAATTGGCATGTTATTATTCTTAAAAGGTTCCTTTTTCTGTACTAAGAATACCAGAGAACAATTGAATAGATAAAAAGCAAACTATAAATGGCCAAATAGTTATTTTGTACAATTGCACATTTCTTGATTAGACATTTCAGACCCATAAGCGGTGGAGGAGGTACATTTTCCTGACCGCCATGCTTCTAAGTGCTCACAGTGAAGTTGGGGTGGATTCTTAAACTCACAGTGTTATAAAACATCTTAATGGGTTAAGAGGAAATCAAGAGTGAGTATCATAATCCTAAGGAAAAACAGTTGGCAGAATTTAACATTAGGCTAGTGGAAAACTACTGGATAAATGTGATAAAAAAAATTGAGAAAAGAAAGTACAGTAAGAATTATCATTTGTAGAATGATGCTGCTAACAGTATTGACCTCACTAGGGAACCCTCTCTCTTGCTCTTTCTCTGCTCAATTTCTGCATATTTTTTTCAGAATCAGATCAATACAAACTCTCATTATGAGGCCATTTGTTTACTACTCTATTACTCAATGAACTCTTTTTTACAGAGTTCTCTCCAATCTACAGTCAATACAGTGGCACTCTTCCCTTCTCATATTTAGTTTCTTATCTCAAAACCAACTCTCTTTGAAACTTAACCTAATTAACCCAATCTTAATTGAATTAAAGTATAAACCTTTGCACATTTATTCTTTTTAGGAAGTCGTTTCCCTATAAATTTCCCATATTGTTTAAATAACTGTCTTGTGTTTTTAGTATTTTTTTTCTACTTTTTGGGATGACAATTATGTTTTATTCCAATTTTATAAACCCAAAACATGACTCTTGAAAGAGTTTATCTTCAAGACTCAATGTTGAATTTGTTAATGAACAAAAAAACTAATTAACAAGTTTTTGTATTTATTACTTAAGGATCTATTTTTAGCTATATTCTAGAACTGTGCTGAAGCTCAACTTCAGTATTTTATACCCATCATGATGAGGCCCAGAGGCTGAATGTGAATTCCAAATAATTAAGAAACGGTCACCTAACATCTAACATGGGCATCTACTATTCATTCTTTCTTGCCATAGTATTATTTATTAAAAAAAAACTAAAAAAAATAATTATAAGAGGGCAGTGGACAAACACGTGCATCAAATTTGCTCCTTTTGGTAATCTAATTATAAATACAGAAGATAATTTGTATGCTATTGAGAAAACGTGGGAAGTGGAAAACCATGAGCAAATCATATGATGAGGGGGGAACCTAAATACAGTCTCTATTTCACCTGTTTAATGACTTGTTTTCAGTTGACTTTAAAAAATGACTCATGTTGGAAGCCACAGAGGGGATGGATAGATAATGAGTCTGGGTCATGGGTTATGGTGACAATGGTTGCCTACTTCTCAGGGAGTATAGAACGGTGCTTCTGTGGAAACCACCGACTCTTCATATAGGGTTAATTAGTTGTCCTCAAACAGACTCAAACAGATCTCATGATACCCAGATGAAAACAATAGATACATTTTTAAGATTTAAAAGGTAAGCCAGGCATGGTGGTATAGGCCTGTAATCCTAGTAGTTGAAAGGTTGAGACAAGAGGATTGAAGATTTAAGGCTTGCTTTTGATGAATTGGTTTAAAAAATAAAAAATAATGGTGGAAGAAAATGGTAACTGTGAGACACAGCACATGTCAGTACCTGTAACAAACAAAAATTAATTACAGAGAAGGCAACTTTTTTGAAAAGAAAAAGCAGTGAAAATACATATGAATGAAAACACAAAAGAGGAAGGCACAGTGGAATAAACTTCAACAGTCAAAATGTAAGATTGATATTGCCTTCTTTACTCTCTTTCTTAGGAATAGTTGGTTCAAGTGGGTTTGGGGCTCCTAATACATTAATGAGAGATTTCCTTATTGGTCACCTCGATCAGAATTAATAATCACTAAATATCTCTGTTATTTTACCTTGTTTTGTATATAGAAACTAATCTACCTCCCATTTGGAAAATGCAAAAAAAAGCAACCTACAATAGTTAGCGATGAGGCCGGGCATGGTGGCGCACGCTTGTAATCCCCGCACTTGGGAAGTGGAGACAGGAGGATTGCGCTGGTTCGAAGCCAGCCCCGTTGGCTTAAGAGACCCTGTTTCCAAAATAAAGTATAAAATAGGTCTGGGAGTGTAGCTCGGCGGTACAAGGGCTTCCAGGAACCATCCCCGCAATAAAAAATAGCGATTTAAAAAAAATGAACAGATTTGCAGACATTGTGTTAAGCTGATCTAATCAAAACATTGTTACATGCAAATAATCATGATAGAGAAGAGTTCAGAGTTAGACCGAAACATATACTGTCTTTTTTTTTTTTACAAAGCTTTTAAGGCAATTCAATTGGAAAAATAGCATTTGTGACAATTTTTCTAAGACAAATGTATTCATAAATTAAAAGCAAAACAAGTGTACTAGGTTTTTTTTCTCACCTAATACACAACAATTTAGTTATTTTTAAAAATATTAAGACTTTCGTTGATACATTATAGTCTCATGTCATAAGGCAGTCCATGGGGTCAATGGCATATATGCACAGAGCACTTGGTGGGCTTCCCCTGCCTCCCTTTCTACTTCCTCTTTCTCATACAATGTAATTGACATTGGCATTCTCACATGTGTATATATATATGCCAATAGAAGTATATTCTTCATTAAATCTCTCTAACCCATAGACCACCTTCATTGCTTCATTGGGGTTTCTCCTTGGTTTTGATTTTGTAAGGGACCAACTGTAACAAATTATTTTCTTTTTTCCTGCATATGAGAGAAAAATCTATGACCATTTGCTTTATGTGTCTGACTAATTTGAGTTTTTTTTTTTTTCCTTTGTAGTACTGGGGATGGAACCCAGGGACATTTTACCTCTGAGCCTCATCCCCAGCACTATTTTTTATTCTTTATTTTGAAACTGGCCTCACTAAGTAGCTGAGGCTGACCTTGAACCTGCGATCCTTCTGTTTCAACCTCCCAAGGACTGGGATTACAGGCATGTGCCACCATAATCCCCAGGTCCATTCTTTTTCCTTCAAATGACATAATTTTGTTAAGTTTTGCTGAGTAGAATTCTGAGCTGTGTAAGTCCCATAATTTTGTAGACCATTCATCTGCCGATGGATATCTAGGTTGTTTTCATGACTTGGCTATTATAAACGTGCTGCTACAAACATGGGTAAATAGGTACTGTGGTCTCCATAGCAGCTGTACTGAAGTGCAATCCCACCAACAGTATAAAAAAGCTCCTATTTTCCCACAACCTTGCCAGCACTCATTGTTCTTTGGCTTCTTGGTGACTATCATTTTAATTGGGGTTAGGTGGAATCTCAGTGTAGATTTGATTTGTATCTCTGTGATTGGTAATGATATCAAACCTTTTTTCATATACTTATTGGCTACTTTTATTTATTTTTTGTGAACTGTCTCTTTAGTTCTATTGCCCATTTCTTGACTGGGTTATTTTTATTTTAGTGTTAAGTGTTTTAGGGACTTTGTGTATTCAATATATTAGTCCTCTATCAGAGGAATAGCTAGCAAGATCTCTCATTCTGTAGGCTCTCAATTTAGACTCTTAGACTTTTTAGTTTAATGCTATTCAATTTATTATTTCTTGCCTCAATTTTCTCATCTTTTGGGTCTTATTAAGGGAGTTATTACCTCTGCCTATATGTTGGAGTGTCAGAACTATGCCCTTTTTGAGTAATTTCAAAGTCTCTAATCTAATTTTCAGAATTTTGATGCATTTTGAGTTGACTTTCATGGAGGGTGAAAGGCAGGGATTTAATTTCATTTTTCTACAAATAGATAACTAGTTTTTCCAATGCCATTTATTGAAAAGGCTGTCTTTTCTCCAATATGTACTTTTTGGCATCTTTGTCAAAAGTCAACTGGGTATAGGCGTGGATTTCCAAATCAATGCATGTAATTCATCACGTAAAAAGAGCTAAGGATAAAAGTCACATGATCATCTTAATAGATGCTGAAAAAGTATTTGACAAAATTCATCACGCCTTCATGTTAAAAATACTGCAGAAAATCAGGATGGAAGAAACTTACCTCAACATCATAAAATAAATATACATAAAATATACAATAAACCTGATTGAATCATATTGAATGCAGAAAAACTACAAAACTTACTTTTGAAACCAGAAAAGGCCAAGGGTAGTGGCACACAGTTGTACTATCAGTACTTGGGAGGCTGAGATAGGAGAATCACAGGTTTGCAGCCGGCCTCAAACTTGGTTGTAGCCCTACACGACTTATTGAGACCCTATTCCAAAATAAAGATTAAAAAAATAGGGAGGAGGATGTACCTTGGAGGTAGAATGCCCTTGGAGTTATTTCCAGTACGGCAAAAGTAACTAACTAAATAAATACATAAACAAACCAACAAACCAACAATCAGAAACAAGACAAGGATGACCACTGTCACTACCTCTTTTTAATGCAGTTTTTGAGATTTTAGAAAAAGCAATGAGGAGAGAAAGAAATTAAAGGATACATATAAAAAAACAAACGCTGAAATTATTTCTAGATGACATGATTCTATACTTAAAAGACTCAAAAAGCTCACGAAAATACATCTAGAGTTTATTGAAACATTTGGCAAAGTTTTAGAATACAAAAATCGGAAGTTTTTCTAAATACCAACCATAAATCCACTAAAAAATCCAGAATGCGAGTATATTCACAGTAACCTCAATATTTAAAGCAGGTATCGATGAAAAAGCCATAAAACATTTAAAGGAAAATATCAAATAACATCTTTATTTATTAAAAATTAACAAATTATTCTAATAGAAGTATGAAACATAATAAAAGAAAATTTAAAGCCATAGGCTGGGAAAAATTATTTCAGATATATATGGGAAATAATGGATGCTCATTCTATTTAAATTACTTTTAAGATCCACTATATGCATAAACCTTGAATAAATATTTTACAAAACAAGGAATGCAAATTATTTAAGACATTTTAAAATGTAAGCATTTAAAATGCAAACACTGAATTTAAACATTTACAATGGAAATAAAAATATTTAAAATGTAAAGAAATATAAAAATGTAAGCAATATAATTAGATAAAAGGAAAATGAATGCAAAAACACAATGAAATCTTATTTCAACACACTAGAAGAGCTAACATTAAAAGAAAAAATGCTAATATCAATATTGGCAAATATGCGGAAAAACAAGGAATCTTGTCTAGCTTATTTTGTAAAAGTATAAAATGTTACAACCACTTTGGAAAATAGTTCATTTGCTTTGTAGTAAGCTGAACATATGTCTCCCATATAGTACAGCAATTTTACACCTAGGAATTTATCTAACAAAAATAGCAACATATGTTTACACAAAGACTTATTTGGAAATACACATAGGTCTTTAGTGTAAGAACTAATCCTAAGAGCTATCTGAATATCCACTAGTAAGAGAATGAATAAACTTTGACAAATACATTGGAAAATCAGAAATAATAGGAATAATATGCGAATAATACAGTTAAACATGGAGGTAAATCTTCAATTCTTTTGGCAGAACAACAACAAAAAAATAACACACATGTGTGATCATGTGCTTTGTGCTTGCATATAACACACACACACACACACACACACACACACACACACACACCATTCTGTAGGAATTAATTTTAGGAATTAAAAGGCAGTCAAAACTGGTCAATAGTGAAATAAATTGTCAGTCTCTTGACTCTAAGAAGATAGGAAGGTAACGTGAACAAGCACAAGAATATTTTTTAGATCAGAGCAGAGTTTGAGGATGTCAGTTCATTAAAGTAAAACAAACTGGGGATTCAAAATGGCTACTGCGGGGCACGGCTCATCTCAGTAGCTGAAACAAATAAAGTTCAACTACTGAGAAGGCAGTGTCTTAATAAACAAAATAAATATAGCTCACAAACTAAAACAGATCCAAGAATTACGGTGGAAGGAATCCAGTAACTCTAAACTGCGAGATCTACTGCAAATGGCCGAATGCATGACTGATCTGCTGCAGTCTTGGCTGGCCGCCTGGGCCCTCATGGGCCTTGGCCCAAACGCAGGTCCTAGTGGGGCAGCCCCAAGAATTTCAGAAAAAATCCCAAGAGTTTGATAGTAGCCAGAGAGCTCCGACATCTTAAGTGGTAAGCTGCACCCAAGCACCTGAGCGGGGCATCATTTGCTCACCAGAGACGGCCCCGCAGCTGGACAGTGAGACCTCCAGAGACCCAGAATGGGACCAGGTAACCGCGTGTGCCCAGAGAAGCTGTGGGAGTAGGCGGCCCAGCAAGCTCTCCAGAGCCCCAGATCAAGGCAGCCAGGTAACAGGGGTGCCTAGGTGAGCCACTTCTGGAGCTGATTATAACCAATTCAGCAGAGTTGCAGGATACAAATTCAACCTAAAGAAATCAGTTGCTTTTCCTTATGCCAACAATGAATCCACAATGAAAGAAAGAAGGAAAACAATTCCATTCACTTTAACCTCAAAACCAATAAAATACCTAGGAATAAACCTAACCAAAGATGTAAAAGACCTCTACAAAACAAAACAAAAAAACCCCACTATAAAACATTAAAGAAAGAAATTGAAGAAGACCTTGGAAGATGGAAATATCTCCTGTGCTCATCAATAGGGAGAATAAATAGCATCAAAATGGCTATTCTGCCAAAAGTGATCTATAGATTCAATGCAATTTCCGTTAAAATACCAACAACATTCTTCATAGACCTAGAAAAATCAGTCATGAATTTTATATGTAGAAAGAAAAGACCCAGAATAGCCAAAGCAATAAAGAATAAAAAAATAGGGCAGGGGGTGTAGCTCAGAGGCTGAATCCCCCTAGGTTCTATCCCCAGATCTTCAAAAAATAAATAAATTAAATAAATAAAATTAAAAACAAATAAGAAATGTATGAAAAGAGAAAATTAAATAGGAGTTAAATGACTACTGAAGAAATAAGAATTTGTTGAATGATATTTGTGATTTGGTTATTTGTTCTTATAAATTTTATTATAGTGTCATAAAATCTCTCTGGCAATGAACTTAGCTATTAAATTGATCAACTGGAGATAACAGTTATAGAAATACATGCCAATGTCCCTTGCTTTAGTGAGGACCAGAGCTGAGATTAATACCTATTGCCTTGATACATACATAACATATGTGGATATATTTCCCTGTATCATATATAGTCTAGACAAATTCAATTTTATTTTGGTGTATTATATATTTTACTATATCATAGCAAATATTCTTTGAAAGAAAAATTAAGCATAATAAAGTATAAAATAGAGGAAATAACTCTTTCATATAGATTATCATTGTACTTGATATTGATACATAAGAAAATACATGAGTTACCCCAAAATAATGTAATTCAATAGAGAAAAAATATTCTTTGTGGTTTGGAAGGCACAAATAGTCACCTAATTTCAGAACATTCCAAGGAAATTTTCATCCACAGGCACATTTATCAGATTTATAACAAAAGAAAAGCTCAGCAGAAAATACTTTATCTGTCAAAGAATCATACTTTGCTTTTAGAGGCTGTGTTTGTACCTTATCGCTTCACACAAAAATATGTTCCAAAACCAAGAAGAGAGAAAACAGAAAGTTAAAAGAAAAAGGCAAAGATCTACTTTTGAAAGTAAAATATTTTCATATAATCATAGTTAGAAAAAGAAGTGAAAATCAGTATGTGATTTTATATGATTGCATATTTTTATAAACCATTAGGGAGAAAGTACATCAGAGCTTCTCCTTTCCAGGTGCTGAGAGGTTTGGATTCTGAAGCAGCATCTGTACAGAGAGCTGCTGCTCTTGTTGGGATAAGTCCTTTAAAAATCGAACTAGAAAGTAAATAGTCACACGTTTTAAAAAAATACAAAGTTTTAAAGTTTATTTTTGAACAGCTGTAAAGGAATCAACTTTACTGTGGATTGCAGAAATCTATAAACACTTTAAAACACATTACAAACTTTTATTTTGTAATACTGAATTCCTTTAAAATTAAAACAAAAGAAACTGGATGCATAATTTACTTTAAGAAATAACTGTCTATATAATTGTCTTTATAAATAATGTTTAACAAAAAATGAAAAGAGAGCCTAAATAACTAGGCATGTAATGAAAATAGATTATTGAGAACGACTTCATAATGATTACACTTTTTAAATTATTTTCTAATGGAATGAGGATATACTGCAAAGAAAGATATTCCGAAGAAGTCAAATAGGGATCCCTGAGTACTACTTTCAGGGGAATAGTTCATAACTCTATAGTTGCCATTGGAGAAAAAGATGTAATTACAACTGTTTCTTTATGTGATCAGTATATTTTACACACACACACACACACACACACACACACACACACACACACACACACACATAGTTTATATATCTACAGTAGTTTCCAAAGGGAATTTGTGAGATTTTCACTTTGAATTTATCTATGAGCCGTTTTGGCATGTATCTGTGAATATTTTGTCTGTTTTATCAAGTTTAATATGTTTTATTTAAACATACTGTAAGAATATAAAAGGCTTCCATTGAACTAAGGCCTAGGCATTGGATAAGAAGAACAATCATTAACAGAGGCAAAGGTTGAGACATGGAAGTCTTTGCCTAATTTTACACTGCACTAAATTGGGAGACAGAAAAGTCAATGGAAACAGGTCTTGTGTTAGCTGGAAATTGGAGTCCATATATCACCTCAATATATTGAAATATTTCATTAAAATATTATATGGCTGAGCAAGGTGACACACATCTGTGATCCCAGTACTTGGGAGGCTGAAACGGAAACACCAAAGTCTCAAAACCAGGCTCAGCAATTTAGCAAGACCCTCAGGAACTTTGTGAGACTGTTTCAAGACAAAAATTAAAAAGGCTGGGGTGTAGCTCAGAATGAGAACACTCCTGCATTCAATTCCCAGTATAAATAAATTAATAATAATAATAATAATAATAATAAATAATATTGCATAACCTATTCCAGCTTCAGTATATTTTCCTTAATTTAATCATTTTTTGCTATAATTCTTCTGTCTTTCCTTCCTGTCTCTGCCTGTTTTCATACATTAATTTATAAAACAATATTATATGAATAACTAATGTTTCCAATAATTCTCTCATTTCTGGGGATACAGTAATATATAATTTTCACAAAATCCCTGCCCTTATGAAATAAATATTACAGAGAAGAACTCATTATATAAGTCAATAGAAATGTGTGGGAGGAACTCTAGATGAAGTAGAAACCATAGATGAGCAAATAAGGAGACCTGAGTGGGATGAGCGGGGAGAAGAGAGAAATTCCCTAATGTACATCATGTACATTCACTAACATATCAAAGCCAATCACTAGGCCAAACATGAGAAGGAGGGAGGGGGAGGGAATTGGAAGGGCTAAATGAGTGATGTGTGCATGTATGCCTCTACCATCCTGTGCTCCATTAAGATGTATGACTACAATGACCCAATAAAAATAAAAAATATTTTAGCATAGTTGTAATTGCTGTATGAAAAAATCAGGAATTGAAGAATAAAAACACAGATAAAGAAAAATTTTAAATAGAAAAGTATGTTGATCCTTGAACAAAGGAAGGAAATAAGATGTACAGAATCCGAAGGAAGACCATTGCACTGGGCAGCGCACAGACTGTGTAGTTAAAAGGTTTTGTGTGTTCCAGGAGAGCAAAAGGGTATTGTGTTTCGAATTGAATGAGCAAGAGGAAGAAAGGTACAAGATGAGTTTAAGTAATAATCAAGGGTCAGATCAGCTTTAGCATTGCCAAAGCTGGGATGGAGGATGAATTTTAATCTAAAGTAGAAGAGATGTGACCTGGAAAATTGCACGATCTGATTTTTTGCTTCAAAATAAAGATGCATGCTGCTAACATGGAAAGATGACTGTAGCACAGGCCACAGGATGGAAAAGAAGAAGATCCGTTTGGAAGGGATCTCAGTGCAACAGACAAAGAAAAGTGGAGAAGCTAAGACAGCATTAGAAGAGGCCATGGATGGTCATCCCGTTGGGGACATTTTTAAAACCATGCACAACAGATTAAGAATATGTTATAAAGAAAAGGAGAGTGAAAGAGAATGACATCTAATGTTCTGCACGTGAGAACTAGTAATTCAAACATCAATGCCATTTTTTGCTTGCGTTTATAGTGCTGGGGATTAAACCCAGGCATTCTATATCCCCCACCATTTAAATCATTCATTTTGAAACAGGTTTTCACTACATTGCTATGTCCTGGCTGCTAACCAGTCTTTCTGCTTTAGCCTTCCAAATATTGGGATTACACACATGTGCTGTCATACCCAGTTGTTATTGCCATTTTACAGTAGATTGAAATGAAAAATAATGATGATTATTTGAAATGCAACTTCCAGTGTACAAAGACACTTCTTTATAGGGATGGGGATTTCATGAGAGCCCAAATTTGAGATTCACCTAATCAGTAGTATTAGAGCCGATGGTCAAGACCAGCTCACCATTACCTAAGATGAATACATGAACATAGGAAAGAACTGATATCTGCACCACTTTATTATACAGAAGTAGTTCACAAAAAGGAGAAAGGTGCCAAGGATGGTGGCACACCCTTGTAATCTCAGTACATAAGAGGCTAGGACAGGAGGATCACACATTCATGGCCACCCTCTAGCTACTTAGTGACTTTGTCTGCAATTTATTGAGACCCTTTTTCAAAATAAAGAATAAGAAGTAGAACTGGGGATGTAACTTAGAGGTAGAATGCCCCTGGATTCAATCCCCAGCATATAGAACAGAAAAGGAGAAATTTTTCAAAAATTAAGCACAAAGAAACAGACATTGACACAAAAGAAAAAGAGAAGAGGGTAGAATCTAGGAACCTAATGAAAAATGTGAATAGAATGGCAATTTGTTTATAGGTGCATCTTGTCAAGACATCATATGGGCCATTAGTGATCTAACAATACCTCTCAATAGGGAGTCAACCCTATTGTAATTCTGCTTGATAAAACAATAAGAAATCATTTGTGAAGAGTAGTAGTAAGTATGCTGTGACCGTGGTGTCCTTTTGTTTATGGAGAGCATACATGTGGTAGAGCATCTTCAGTATTGTAACCTTGAAATAGTTATTCTCTGACCATTTTAAAAAGTTATTACTCGACTAACTTGTTTATACTTTAAAAATAGGCTTCAACCTGAACAACTTAAATACTTTCCAAGTGTAATCCCAACTGATAACATTTTATGATTCAATTTGTACTAGATTGAGTTCCCTGTTTTTCTCTACAAAGCATACTCCAATAGGCTATTAGAGAAAATTGTTGTTATATGTCAAATATTTTTAATTTTCTTCAGTAAGTTTGGTATTACAAGTTATTTTTAGACAAAGAATTATAAACTTAAGTCACAGAGCCAAAGAGAAACTACCAAGTTTTCTTTGAACATCTAAAAATTCTAATAAAGCTTATTGAATACAATTCAAATGTAACTTCATTTGAGGATAACCTCAGGCATTTTATGTCTGTTTTTCTTGTAATATTTTACGGGCTATTGGAAACTCATTCAGTTTTGCCTCAAAGCACCCACTAACCTCAGACCAAAAAGCATAAAACAATTACATAATGTTTAGCCTTTGTAAGCTGGACACATTAGATATATAAAACTACATCATTATAACTCACAAAAAGAAAAAAAATAACCCCTCCATTAAAATATTTAGGAAAATAATTATTTAACTTAAGAATGAACTACAGAGTTGAAACAAGAATTAGCAAACACAGTTGAAGGTGGTCCAAATAGATTCAACTTTATACTTTTTAAAATAATTAAATAATTATTATTATAGCAGAGTTTGTGCCTTACTATTAGAGAGCAGATATTTTGATTAGTGAGACATTTTCACTTGTGTTTGCATTCTTTATAGAACCTATTATAATGTTTTATATGTTGATAATCTTTCATTGAATATTGTTGAGTTGAGCTACATTTAGTAGTAGCTGAAATGTATTTTTAATAGAGAACTAAAAGATATAAGATCATTTATTACTAAACCACTTAATAATATAGAGTATCTTTGATCGAGGTAAACACTAAAATGTAGGAGTAAATAATAATGAGGTAAGTTCAGATTTTGGAATTTGAGAGAAAAATGTAGATTCTAATAATTGGAGGCCTAAAATACAACTTTGAGATAAAAATTATTTGTTGAAATGTTGATTCAGTATTATATTAAGAATATGCAAATATTTCACAACAAAGAAAATATACAAGTGAGAGATTGGTCAAGAATGCATAGATTTAGCCATATATTTAAGGCTAATGCACAAAAACATACACCAAATATAAGCAAAGCATTTTTTTTATTTTATTTAAAGTTATGTTTATCACTAGATACATAAAGCAAACTTCTAATAATTATTATTGTTAAATATATAGCATAATAAAGAAATTTGTTTCTGTAGTGGATGGTAAAGTTGGGATTGTGTAAATCATTTCTTTGTTTCCTTGTTAGCATTTCTATGATGCCCACATGAAGTCTTATTGCCACAAAGCACTCATTGCATTATGATATCGTTGATGAGGCCAGTTGAGACACTCCTGTTACCTCTATTTCAATTTGCAAAGGTAGTTAAGAATTGAGTTTAAAATACAGAATTCTTGTGTATGGATCACATCATTGTCCTTTTATTATATATCAGGGTAGAATATATATAAAACAACTTTGGTTTAAAACTTAGGCTGCTCATACTTGAAACATTAAAACAGATGTGTGCATGTAT
Source organism: Muscardinus avellanarius (assembly GCF_963383645.1). Lineage (NCBI taxonomy): Eukaryota > Metazoa > Chordata > Mammalia > Rodentia > Gliridae > Muscardinus > Muscardinus avellanarius. The sequence continues at coordinate 7,971,739 of NC_137791.1, read as the reverse complement.
GACTCTACCATTTTGTGCTCCATTAAGATGTATGACTACAATGCACGCATAAAAAGAAAAAAATTAAAAATAAAAGACCAAAGTGACATTTCAAAGCAAATTAGTCCAGGTTTTGAAATGAGAGATAGAACTTTTGAAATATATTGTGTCCTACTTAACAACTCTTTTCCTGAACACAACTAAGAAAACTGTCAATTATTTTCTCACCCACACAAAGCTTGCACACGCAAGAGGTTCAGCAGAAAAACTGGATTGATGGTTGGGTTGATAGCTATGCCAACTAGCTTGATAGAGAACTTCAGAGAGACGGTGAAGCCCTATTATTAGGCCAATAAGTTCTCTCAACTGACAGATCTTTTTCTAGTAGTTTTTGAATGCACTACTGTTTTTTTGAAGCTAACTACCATATTTGTTATTACAATCATCCTCCAAATCAAAACAGGGATCTAATCCTTCATAACTCTATTCTAGAATAATCAGAGGTCTGCAAATTTAGATGTTTTCTTTTTCTTTCATTTATTTATTTATTTATTTGATACCCAGGGGCATACTATCTCTGTGCTACACTGCTACCCCTTTTGTTTTTTATTTTAAGACAGAATCCCAAAAAATTTTTGAATGTTTTAATAACATTTTTATCATTTCTATCACTAGTGGAAGATATATCATTTTTCCATTTTGATAGTATCTAGTTTGGATATTTTTACTTCATTGCATGACTATATTGAATAGATAACTTTTTAGCATAATTATGTACATGGGAAATAATTTTAAGCCGAGCATGGTGGAGCACACTTGTAATCCCAGCATTCGGGAGGCTGAGACTGGAGGATCATGGTTCGTGGACAGCCTCAGCTACTTAGTGAGACCCTCTGCAACTCAGTGAGACTGGTTTCAAAATGAAGAATAAAAAATAGGGCAGGGTCTATAGCTCAAGGTCGAATGCCTCTGGGTTGCATCCCCAGACCCACAAAAAAAAAAAGAAAGAAAATATTAGCCTATTTTTTTTCTATTTGTGTCATGTTACAGATTGAACTCAGGGGCATTCTACCTCTAAGTAACACCCTCAGCTCTATTTTTTTGTAGTTCTGATTTTTATTTGGAAACAGGGTCTCACTAGGTTGCTGACAGCCATGCAAAGTTGCTGAGATTGTCTCCCAACCTATATCATTTTCTCTCAGCCTTCCAAGCACCAGAATTAAAGGCATGAACCACCACACATGGCTTTAAACTTCTTTTGGAACATGCTATGAGAAACACAAAATTTATCCCAGCCTTTAGGTCAGTTATTCTTCAATTATACCATTTGTATTTATATTTTATCTGCAAAAACAGGTTAGAAATTCGTACTAAAACAAAATTTAAGGCCAGGCATGGTGGGTGCATGCCTGTAATACTCATACTTGGGAGGCTGAGACAGCAAGATTGCAGATTTGAGGACAACCTCAGAAAGTAGTAAGACTTTCATCAACCTATATTTTGTTATAAAAATTTTAATTGATTCTTAAAAACTCACATTAACTGAATTTTAACAAAATGTCAGTTCACATTTATTGTATCAGTCAGTTCTGGTTATATGATTTGGCTATTCTGATAAGATTTTTTGCAATTGCCTTGAATCATTTTAGGTTTTAAGATTCCAATTAACATATATTTAAATCAGCATGTTATAGAAGACTTTATGTATCACAATTCTATTACTGTTTTGTTTTAAAGATTATATTCCAGGGTGTTTTATGGAATGATTTTAATTGATAATGTGCACTGAAATCAACCGTAGTTATTAGATTCTAATCTAAACCTCCAGAGTCCATCTCTCGGGTCTTGGCCAATTCATCTTCATTCCATTTAGGAGCCATGATAATTCTCGCGTACAACTGAGTTTGAGAACTCTGTCCAAAACAGTCAAAGCACTTATAAGACCCAAGGTCAGGAGAAAGCAAATCAGCCACCATGTCAAGCCATGTAACTCAAAACAGTAAAACGAGAATGCCAGTGCTTGCTGTATTCTTGAGAAAATCTTTTAGCTTCAATTGCCCATACTTATCTGCTCAATAAAAATTCCATAAGAATTCATGTTTCAAGAGATTTTTGAAACAATCACATATGACCATACATGCAGAATTAATAATCCATAAAACATTTTATGCAGTATGATGCTAGAAATCTACTTTTAATTAATGTAATTCTCTATAAATTTAATTTAATTTAATTCTCTATAAAAGAATCAGGGTAGAGTACTTTGAAAGGAAATAATAGGATATTCCACCCATATTCTGTTTCAACAATGTAAACACTTAGAGATGTTCTGCCCTCTAATTGAAGTATCCCCAGATTGAAAGTTTCTTTTTAAATCTCCTGAATGAATGGCACCACTTGCAGATTTCTCTGACATTATCCACTGTTTGTAATTGGTAAGTAATATTAATAAGATAATTATGCAAATCTTTTAATAACCAAATGGAATTCTTCCCTGAACAATTGCCCAGATGTTATAGCTATTGCTATCTTATTAAATATTTAATGCCACCTACTAAACCCTATGCAAAGTCAAATAAACTTGCATACACTAATATATAATATAAAACTAATAAATTTTAAAAGTTATAAAGCAGAGGGGAAAAAGAACATTTTAGAATAAAAAGACTGAAGTTTTCCCCATATTATTTGATAAAATTTAGGGTGCAGACTCAAGAAAACATTTTTCCCTTCTGCATCAGCTCATTTACGAACCAATTTATTTTTGAAATAGGCCCCAGGGGTAGGCTGCTGGGTGACTGTAATGGGGGATATCTGACTGGCCACTCAAGGAAATTGCTATGGACTTTTAATCTTATTTTGATTAAGTTCTGTGTAGATTGTGTCTGCCAGGCTAGCACTAAGATTACTATTTCTGAGATCTTTTGGCTGCTACTGGAATGAAACTCCATTTTTTTTAACTTTTCAAGGTTAAGTTGAAACAATATTACCCATGTCTTATAAACAGTATATGTTTTGGTTTTGGATTGTTCTAGAATCTGTGATGCTAATAAAGACACCATATTTAATAAATTACAAGTTTATAAAAGACTTTCTGAAAAAAAAACAGTTTTAGGTTTAAAAGAAAAGAAAGTAAGGCAAATGCATTTAAGGGAAAACATTGTATTTTTAAGCATTTGTAGTTTTTAAATGAGAATTTGCAAATAAGTAAATAAATGGAAGCTTAAAAATAAATAAAGATAATTTTTTAATGTTGTAGAAGGGCGTGGGCATGGATCAACACCAGGAGGTTTTACATTAGTGTGTGTGTGTGTGTGTGTGTGTGTGTGTGTGTGTGTGTGTGTGGTGCTGGGAATTGAATCCAAGGAAATTCTACCTCTGAGCTACACTCCCAGTCCTAGATTTTATTCTTTATTTTGAAACAGACTAGTTGTGAAGGCCTCACGAAGTAGCTGAGGCTGGCCATGAAACTGCCATCCTCCTATCTCTCCCTCGCAATTTCTGGGATTACAAGCGTGCACCACCACACCAGGCTTTATTTCATGATTTTAAAGAAATCAGAATCAAAGGAACGATGTGTTCCGTTTCTGGACCAGAAGTGTACAAGCATATGATGCTGCCTTTGATTTTTTATTGGGTGAGCCTAACCATCCATCCATCTGGTCTTCACTATTAAATCATAGCAATATGCAATGTCTTCTTCATCAGCAGTGCCGCTGAATCAGAAATCTCAACACATCCCCAAGAGAGAGGTGTATCCTGTATGGTCAGCCAGTCGTGGGCAGACCTTTGCCTTTGTTTACTCAGAAGCTAAATAGGAATCCCAAGCTTACACTATTTAGTCTTACAGACAGATGTTGGCTCCTGAGCCTCAGAAAGGTGACCTATTCAGTTTTAGTCAAACAAAAGAGTTGAAAGATCTTCTATTAATGAAATTTATTGTCTGCTTTCTTCATACGTTGAACAAAGCTTGTTTTGCCAAGTGTTCTTATCAGCAAAGACCAAACCCTGATATAAAGAACCTGGAAGTTTATCTTTTTGGGGATGTAATTCCAACATTTCTTTATTGTAAGGATAATCTGAGAGTTCAGACTTTGGGGGCCTGTCTAAAATCGTGTAGACATGGCTGGCATTCCCAGTCACTAGCAGGGTGATTTCAGAGCAACAACCTTTTTGCTTTTCTCTAAAGCAAATGTAGGTGAAAGATGTATTAAAGGGAATCCTGCTTCCAAGTAGTGAGACATCAGGTGGTCCCCAGCTAGCCAGTCATTGGGAGATGTGTGTGTGTGTGTGTGTGTGTGTGTGTGTGTGTACTATTTTTTAGCTGTAATCAATGTTCCATAACTATCATTAATTTCTATGAATAAAATACTATTGAAAATGGCAGTAAAATGCTGGTCTAGAGGATATGACCTATAATTCTGAGCAGTTGAGTGTGTTGTAATGAATTGGGAAGAAATATAGAAATATTCTGGTCATCTCTCCAACTGTTGTCATTTCAATTATGGCCCATGTGAGGACAATTTTTCCCTGTGGTACTGGTGGTTGAACCCAGGGCATTAAGCCCAAGAGCTACATCCTAGTGCTTTATATTTTGTGTTTTGGAACAGGGTCTTGCTAGGTTTCTGAGAGTCTTACTATGTTGCTAAGGCTGTCCTGGAACCTGTGATCTTCCTATCTCAGCCCCACAAGTACTGCATGATGGACATGTGTCAAGAACTCTGGCTTCAAAAACACGATTTTAAGTCCGGGCGTGGTGGGCACGCTTGTCATCCCAGCATTCGGGAGGCTGAGACAAGAGGATCGCGGTTTGCAGACGCCTCAGCTACTGAGTGAGGCCCTCTGCAACTCAGTGAGACCCGGTTTCAAAATAAAGATTAAAAAATAGGGCAGGGGGTGTAGCTTGGAGGTCGAATGCCCCTGGGTTCCATCCCCAGACCCGCAAAAAAACAAAACAAAACAAAACAAAAACCACAATTTTAATCCTAGTCTGTTTAGTAATCCAGAATTTTTTGAAGTTTAAAAAATGTCTATAGCTCCACATGAGCTTATATACAAGTCTTCATTTAAAGCTTCAATAAACAATATTTTGCATAAGTATGTTTAACTATGTAACTATGTTCACTAATTATGTAAAGATTGAATAAAATTTTCTATAATAGTTTTAAGTTTCATGATATATTAAATTTATTAAAGTATACCCCATAAACTAATATGATACCAGACAAAATAAGATATTATTTATGATTTATTCTCTAATAATTGCAAGCCATTTCTGAATTACATACTTGCTTCTTAAAAGCTCTTCCCAAGTTACTTTTAAAGTGAATCATTAGCAAGGCCCTCCACAATTTAGTGAGACCCTATTTCAAAATAAAAATTAAGTAGGGCTAGAGGTAGAACTCAGAGGTAGAACATCTCTAGGTTAAATCTCCAGTGCCACACAAGTAAATATAAATATAAATATTAGCATAAATAAAAATAAATAAATAAAGTAAATTTTCTTTAGCTGACAATACTGCTGCATGCTAGTAATTCTAATACTTGAGAGGCTAAGAAAGGAGGATTTCAGCTTTGAGGTCAGCCTCAACAACTTAGTAAGGTCACTCAGCGACTTAGCAAAACCTTGTTTCAAAAATAAAAAAACAAATAGGGCTGGAGGTGTAGATGAGAGGTAGAATGCCCCTAAATTCAATCCCTAGTGCCAAAGTCAAACAAACAAACAAGCAAAGGAAATTATTATAAGAAGGTATATTAGTTAATATGAAATTAATAGGTTCTTAACTACTGACATTTTCATTAAGACAAAGGAAGAGGAGGATATGTAGAAAAATCCTTATTTTAGGCAATGTATATTTATGGGTGTAAAGTAAAAAAATGCTTGCCTTGGAAAACTATTTCTGAATCTATTTTACAACATTTTTCAAATCTATCTGCTTATAACTTTTTAATAGATTAGAAGACATACATGCATCATTATAAGCATATTATTAATTCAAATTAATCAAAATAGATGAAATATCAAAAATTAAAATAAGCTTCACAGCTCCTGGGGCTACATTCTTAAAGGAAATTTCTGTATTGGGAAGTGGGAGAGGTTATTAATCATTATACTTCCAGTCTGCTCTATAGTTTTACTACTAATCTCATGGTTTTCTGATTTTCTTGTTGTAATCTCTCTTTTCACCTCGTTTAGTTTTAAAGTGTAATGTATGCTTTACATTTACTTAGAAAGTCAATTTGTTTATTCATATCAGAAGTGATACTCCACACACACACACACACACACACACACACACACACACACAGCCACACATACACACACACACTCACACAATTTTTCTCCATACCTTTCAAACTCTCTTTATAGATAAAGAAGAGGTTGCCTGAGAAATTTTCAAAGACTGACCTGAATTGCACCTGACTGTGAATACATCCCCGGGGTCTGGATTCATACTTGTGCTTGGCAAAGTCATCACCACCTGTGTAATCCCTTCTGTGATTTTTTTTTTTTTAAAGGAAAACACAAAGCTTTTCTTTTGATTTCTTTTAACATGGCAAGATAGGCCAGAACTCATAGAATTTACTGGGAACCCAGATAACAAGGGAGAACAAAAGCAATAATCATTTAAAAACAGATGTTGGGGAGTGCATTTACAAATGAATGCTTTTGGGGTCAGGTAAAGCTTTGCGTTTACCACCTTCCTGGAATTGGCTCAGTTCAAAGGACTTCAAGGGCTTGCCCAAACTGCATTCTTCTAAGTCATCTTTTATCTCTTAGTGTCTGTTAGTATAAATACCACCAACTTAGTAGTACAGTAGGATTTGTGTTTGTCTTTATTCTCTGACAAATCTTACCTCTCTCCCAGCTGTCAAGAACTCCTGGAGCAAAGTATACTCTTCTGCAGATCACAGTGGTTGCAAAGTTTGGATACAGTTTTCACTGGAATAGGCCAAAACCCCAGCTCTTCCCATAATCCAGCAGAGGGGCCAAGGAGGGAGAGACCGAGGGCAGACTACGGAGTTGCCAAAGCTGGCTCTTGACTTGGTCTCTGATTCCTTCCTGATCATCTTTCTGCTTCTTGTCACCTCTGAGAGCTATTTTGCTCCTTTCCAGTGCATTCATTTTTCCTCGCTTAAAATTACAAGTAATTTCTATTGCTGTCAACCAACCGATAGTGCTAACTAAAATGATGGCCAAATACATTCCAAAATGCTGTATTAAATGAACCTAAACTGCTTCCCCTGCTGTAAAGATTCCTCAGTCCTTTTAAATATTTAATATGCATCATGAATCTCCAGCAGAGGCAGTACACAACAGATTGTGGGAGATATAATCTACCTGTTGGAATCTGAAAGTGGAAAACAGATATATTTGACAGTATGTAATTTTCTGATTTTTCAAAGCCAGGAATAAAATTAAGCTGTTATTTAAAACAAAGGAATTTAGACATGTTTATTTACCTCTCCCCCCTATTTCAGCTGTTACTTCATTTTTGTGAATCTTTTATCAATTTGTTGATTTCCTTTTCTCAGGATGTGCACTACTGAAACTATTTGGTTTTTTTGAGGGCATTATGTCACCATGTTTTTTTTTTTAATGTTTTCGGTGACTCTACATTGGTATTTATGAATCTGGTATATCAGTTGCTTATATTAAAAATATAGAATAGTGTGTGTGTGTGTGTGTGTGTGTGTGTGTGTGTGTGTGTGTGTGTTGCTGAGGATTGAATCCAGCGGTATTCTATCTCTGAGTTACACCTGCAACTTTGTTCTCTTTTTTATTTTGAACCTGGATATTGCTAAGTTACTGTGCACTGGCCTCCAACTTGACATTCTCCTATTTTAGCCTCCCAAGTACAGGGAGTCTAAGCATTCACCACCAGACCCAGTTGTAGGACAGTTTTTGTAGTAAAAGGCTTTTTGTTTTGCTGATGATGGACCCTTGTGAAATGGGAGGAAACCCAGCGAGTTCTTGTCTACGGTGAGCGAAGAATGACACCCGCAGACTTCAGGAGGGGAGTAAAAGGTTTATTGGAAGCAGCAGGGAATGGGGAAAGGGTGGCTGAACACCCCCAAAGGGGCTGGAACTCTGGGTCCAGCAGCTGCCTTCAGGACAATACTTGGGAGTAGCCCAAGCCGAATTGCCTTCAGGTGCAGGCTGCTTTCTTCCAGCATCCGCACAATCTGCCAGAAGGGAATAAAGAGAAAAGTGGCCGAACACCCCATAGGGACAGTCGGAACTCCGGGGTGCAGTAGCTGCCTTCAGGGTCACTACTCAAGTGTCGCCTGAGTCAAGTGCCCATCAGTTGCAAACTATTTTCTCTCAGAGTCCACGTGATCTGCCAGAAAAGAGGTGCAGGTCACCCCTAGGGGCTTGGTCAGCCATGATGTCCAGCAGAGGCCTTCAGGTCACTACTCGAGAGTCGCCTGAGCCACGTGCCCTCGCTCAGATGCACTCTGCCTTCTCTCAGAGCTAACATGACCTGCGAGAGAGAGAACAGCTCCCCAAAGGGGAGGGGGTCCCGAGAGGGAAAGTCCCCCTTTTGCCATCCGGTCAGGCCTTGCCTGACCGCTTGCAAGTCCACTTTTGGTTAGGTTGACTTTTGGGATTCCAAGGAGAATTTGCATAGGGTATTTGCAAGTCCTTTGAAGGGTCTCCTTTCAGGAACGCCAGACTTGGTTTGTTGATTAGTAAACAGATGGCTTTGTGAAGCTCTGGCCTTCTTATCTCTGAGCCTTTGGAGTTTCAGGCATTTGTAGCCCCAGGAAACTCAGGAAATTAACTTTTTCTACCAAGGCCCTTTCTCTATCTGCCTATTTCCTTTCTATCTCCTCACCTGGGTGTTTGTTGGATAGGCTGTGTTGGCTTTGGTCTCAGGTGTGCACTCCAGTGTAGGGTCTGTGTAGCTCCTTGAGCTAGAGTCAAGGTTGGCAATGCCTACAATATCCCAGGACAAAGGGAGGGCAGGCAGAGTGTAGCATGCTTCTCAGTGGAGTGGGTGAGCTTTGGAAAATAGGCTTCTCAGCTGTTTTGGGAGATGGAGACAACAGCTGCATCCAGTGGATGAATTCACAGTGCTTCTTAGTTACTTCATGGGGTGTGGGGTCTTGAGAGACTGAACAGCTTAGAAAAACATGTTCGGTTGCTTACTGGGATTGGGTGTGTGTGTGTGGAGACACTTCTCTGCTTTCTGAGACTTTTGTTAGCTCACAGAAGTCTTCTTCCTGCTCTGAGCAGGAAGCTCATTAGGCCCTTGGGAAGAAAAGTCCTGGTGTTCTTGTTGGGCTGAGCCCCACAGTACTGGCTTCTTGGCTGCTTTCAGGACACCAGGATGGGTAAGGGGGCAGTTATCTAATTTGTGGGCATCTCTGTGAGCTGAGCTTGTTAGGCTGTAGTGCCCAAGTGTTTCCTGTGGCTGTGGGAGGGTGTCAGGGCCTGTTGGGTGGGTTGTAGGGCTGGATTGGCAGAGCTGTTGAGGGCAGATGCCCAGCTGCCTTTCAGGGTCCCAGGTGGGTAGTGACTCAAGACAGTTACATGCAGCCATAGCCTGGGTGGAGGACTCAAAGTAGGCTGGGCGCTTTCTCCAGGGCAGTGCAGCAGTGGGGTGAGCCAGAGCTCCCCAAAGTGAGCTAAGGACCGCAGGTTCTCCATAATCAATGCATCGGATGACTATGGCATGAATGAGTCCTGCTGGTGGACTCCCACTGAACCTTTCCCTGCCCAGCAAAGCCCTCTGGGTTCAGCGCTGATCTCAAGAGAAGGAACAATGGATGTGGTGTTGAGTTCAGTCTCCTTCACAATGCCATTTGCATCTGTGCTCTGGAATATCTCTGCCATACTCCTCCTTTGTGCTCCCAATCTGCCTCACACTCTCCACTGAGATAGTTTGGTTTTCATTTGCTGGGGTCCCGTGTTATGGAGAGAAGTCTGCCAGGCACTTGTAGTCACCTGAACTGTGGATGTCACTGTCCCCAACTCTGCTCATATTAGTTACAATCTGTGCTTTTCGTTTTTATTATATGCTATGATTGTCCTCTGAAGTCCCTTTTTAAATTTAAATTATATACTTTTAAATAAGTATAATATTATATAAGCTTATTATATATAATACAATATGTATAATATTTTATCACTAAATTATATAATATAACTATAATATGTTGCTATATAATATATACTATTATATTATTATACTATATACTATATTGTGTAGTATTTTATTTAGTGAAGCTTTATTCTGGTAAAATCAATAATTTACGTATCTTAAATTATAAATGCTGTATCATTTTCATTATTAAAATTAGATTTTTATACTCTAGGTTAAACCGAGATATATCCTACTTCTGAGCTATTCCATCAGTCTTATTTTATTTTTTTGAAACAAGGTCTTGCTAAATTAATGAGTGCTGCTAAACTTGAAACTCTGATCATCCTGTCTCAGCCTTCCAAGTACTGAGATAACAAACTATTGGAATATATTTTTGATGAACATAGAATTCTCAATTTCTTAACACATTTCAGTTACTCTATCATATTTTTTTTTCTGGTGATAATAGAGCTGTCACTCCTATTGTTGCTTAAGGGTTTATATCTTTTACTTCCAGGCTGCTTTTAAGCCTTTTCTCTTTGTATTTTGCTTTCTTCGTTGTATTTCTCATATTCTACCCGGAATTGGTTGGCATGTTTAAATTGGCTTTTATTTGTCTCTCACTGGTGCTGAAAAAGTATTATCCAGTATCTCTTTAGTTACTCTTTAGTTATTATCTCTCTCTTCTCCTGGGAAAGTTGAGATAAATACTCAAGCTGGGAGTTCTGTTCTCTACATATCTTAAGTTTTCTTCAATATTTTATATTATTTCTCATTACTGAATTTGAATGACTTTCTAGTAGGTGCTATTTTCCCCAGGCTGTCCTGTTCACATTTGTGTTTTTCTGCATTCTTTCTTACTTTTCTCTTTTGCTCTTTTAACTACTGTAGCATAGTATTCTTTAATATTTCTCCGCTAATTCCAAGCCGTACAGTCAGGTTATTTTCTTAAGGCTAGATTAGCATCTCTGCTGAATCATTTTTGAGATGATCTGTCATTGTTAATGACTTTCTTCTCTCAGCGTCTCTTTCTGTCTATGCCGCTCTCTGTCACTCTTCAAATACATGTTCAGGTGTCTTCTCTTTCTCTTTCTCTTGCTCTTTCCCTCTCACGCACAAATATTTTACTGCTTACGTATGATTTTCAACAACACTAACTTTTTTATTAGAAATCTACCAGCTAGTTACTCTTTTGCTCATTTTACACTTGAGAAAATTGAGAATCATCAAGAGTAAATGCCTTGGCTAGTTTTACACACCTAATGTGTGTAAGCAGAGCCTGTCGAAGATCCCTGTTGCCCTCTACTGAGGAACCTTCTTTTTGAGACTTAGCTTTTGCAGGGCTCGCCCACACAAGTCTATTAAATCAAGGTCACAATCTGTGAGTGTCTGCACAGGGCAGACTCCACGGCAGTCTGCAAGTATGCTCCAAGGTTGGCTCAGGCTTATTCCACTCTTCATTAAACACAGTTCCCTGAAGATTCTAGTTTAGAAATGAGTAAGTCTCTGGCCAGACTCTTAGTCTCTTGTCAGCCACAGGATTTAATTTGTCTCTTTCATCCATGGGTTCATGAAGAAAAACATTACTATAAACTACATGGGAAAATGTCCTCTTTTTTTTATATTTATGTTCATTGAGGTCCCATCTTCTCTAATTTTACTTTTTTTAATTTGAATTGCTGGAGATTAAAAATTTAGAATTTTGGGCATGGAAAGAATGCCCTGTGCCACTGGACTACATCCCAGCCCTTCTGAGGCTTTTCCTGTATCATCTGAAGGTTTTTCTTCTTCTTTTAACATCTACTAAAATAGTGGATTTTTTTCTCTTTGTTTTAGATATTCCTGACTTAAAATAGATTACCTTTTTGCTTCCTATATTGCACTAATGTCGTTTATAAGTTCTGATTTCCTTCCTCACTGTGTAGGTCTTTTTTTTTATTTACTAGTATATGTTTTCATTTGCTTCAATATAGAAAATGTTTTTTTTACATTTATCCCTGTGTCATGAGTATATTAATATTAATCTTGCTTCCACATCTACTTTGTGATAGGAGTAATACATAAAGTCTGAAAATAACCATGGTCTTTGACTCATCTGAACAAAGAAAGCCCAAGTCTGCTTACATTCATAATTTACCTACTGTTCATTTCTTTCCCTATTTTCTGATGCTTTACAAAATACATAATTTTAAAATTTTTTGAATTTTAATTTTTTAAATTTAATTTAAATTTTAATTTTTAAAAGTGTTTCTAGAGCTGGGTGTGGTGGTGCACGCTTGTAATCTCAGCATTTGGGAGGCTAAGAAAGGAAGATCACTGTCCTTGGACAGTCTCAGCTACTTAAGTGAGGCCCTTTGCAACTCAGTGAGACTCTATTTCAAAATAAAGAATAAAATATAGGGCTGGGGTATAGCTCAGAGATACAATGCCTCTGGGTTCCATCTCTAGTACTGCAAAAACACAGTGTGTCTAGCTCCTTCTTGTGTTTAGAGAATTATTCCAGAAGTATAAGAAAAAAAATCACCATTCCATTGCTTCCCTTTTCCATGTTCTTGTTTCTAGAGTTACTTTCAGCTATTCCTTAGATCGTTTTATTCTACCTTTACTGCCTTCCCACTTCTCATATTTTTTTGGTTCACATATTATATAATAAGGGGGCTGTAAGTTGTTCTTTAAAGTAGCCAACAAAGCCTAAAATATATATTATCTGTCTCTTTACAGAGAACTTTTCTAATCTACGATCAAGAATAATTTCGTGTCTCATTTGCCAAACCCCAGAGTATCAAAGTTCATAAAATTATTTCTATGTTAATTTGTTAGTTTGATGGTTCATGATCCAAGGTCATATGATTTAAAAGTTTGAAGCCAAAAAATGCATTATATACAATGATGATGCCGTAGATTCTCAGGGAACAATATACTATTTTTCCTTCCCATTGCTTTACAATTGACAGGCAAACCTCATTATCACACGTTGATTAATGAGTATTTTCTTTGACTTTCCTTTAATTATACGCTCCATTATATCACACCTTCTTGTTGATGAGTTCTGATGAAATTCAAATTTATAAGTTGCTATGCTCATCTCCTGCCATAGAGACAAGTCACTGGTCATGCTGATTCTAAGTGTTGCTTGTGTTTCTTGCACAGGTTATTTTCTGAAGTTTCAGGTATACATCTATTATTAGATGTGTGTGTGTGTGTGTGTGTGTGTGTGTGTGTGTGTGTGTGTGTGTTACTGTGGATAGAACCTAGGAAATTCTACCTCTAATCTAAATCCCAGCCCTGTTTTTTATACTTTACTTTGAAACAGGGTCCCACTAAGTTGCAGAGGGTCTCACTAAGTAGCTGAGGCTGGCCACCAACCTCCGTTCCTCCTGTCTCAGCCCCCTAAGCACTGGAATTAAAAGCCTGGACCACCTCACCTGGCTAAATCTCTAAAATTTTCTAATACAGTACTTGATTTTGAAATTTTTATGTTAATTGGCTAGCCAAATAGCCTAAATCTGACTATAATTCCAAACTACCCTTTTTCAGATAGAAAACCTGAGTTTCTTAAGAAGCATTATAAAATGTTTGAAAGAAGACTATTTTCATAATCATGGTTAGACAGCATTCACTAAATAAATACCCACTGAATAATCAATCTGAGTTTAGTTTGTATGTATAAAATAAAATGACAACCAATAATTTCAATTTTGTATGTCTTTTGTACTGCAGATTGAACTCAGGGACATTCTACTTCTGTGCTACACTCTCAGCCCTGTTACATTTTTTATTTGGAAACAGGGGCTCACTAAGTTTCTGAGGGTCTTTCTACATTTACTGACTGGCTAAGAACCTGCAATCTCCTATCTTATTCTTTCCTCAATTTATGAGATTACAAGATTATGCCTCCATGATATTGTCAAATTTCAATAAAATATATCAAAAATAGTACCTTGAATAATCTAATCTAAATACTCCTATTATTTGTAAAATTCAACAAGAAGTAAGGCTTTTATTTACATATGTTCAAACAAATGTTGAATGGTTTAATGCTTCTTTTAACATATGCGAAAAACTAAAGGGACTGTATTAGCTATCATTATAGGAAAATATGTATAATATACATATTTTTAAAAAGCCCAGTGTACAAGAACTTATTTTGATTGGTTTTGAAATAATAATTTCCTGACACAGTTTCTCAGCATGTTTCATTTACACCAGAGAAATCTCTTTAATTATAAGATTTTTAATTTACTCTGGTAATTTCATAAGAAAAATGATTAATTACTTTGAGCAATCAGTTTTACAGATAATCATAGTTCTTAATTTAAACCACACAAAAAAAGAAAGCAGATAAGCTAATGCATAAAACATAAAGAAAATCTCAGTCATTTAATAGAAATGAAATCACTGTTGAAATTTTCTTTCCAGTCAGTTGTTTAAAATCTGCCTATTTTTGCTGAGTAACTAATAATTATACTTTTAAGTTCAATTGACTCTTGACATAGCAAGAGAATGTAAAGCAAACACTATGTTAAAAAACAAATGGTATATTTAGATTATTGACATCTAGAAAATGCAAGTTTTGTGAAATGTGTAAAGTGCTTTTGAATCATAAATGCTAAACCAAATGAATGAAAAGATCGTATTTAGCGGAATAGAAAAAAGAACATTTTTAAGTACTTGAAGGCCCAAGGCAGGGTTCTGTTATAAGTGGTTCTCTTTTAATCAAAATTATAGCTTCCCAAATTAAAACTAGTTCAGCTAGTAATGTGTATTTATCTTAAAGGTCTAACCCACAGATCGCAACTCTGATTTAATAGTAAAACCACACGACGATATTTTAAATAATGTGAATTTTTCAATCCCATGCTGGCCCAACTAAAAGGACAGTTTTGGGAAAAGGGCATTGGTAGTTTACACCAAGTGTTAAGTGGACGTATGTCTCACTTCAAACCTCACTATGATGTATAATGTAAATAAATAACAAAGTATAGAAAGCAAAACAAATGTCCCACATCTAAGATGTAGGTGAGATTAAACAGGACACTGATAGGCTACATACTGTAAGCACCAACCATATGTATTACAAATGCCTAAGAAGGAATGAGAAAAATAAGCATGGAAGTGACATAACTGCAACAGTTTAGGCATTTCAAGATTTATTTATTTTTTACTCTTGAGGATAAACTTAAAATTCTGAATTAGAGAATCTTATGAAATAAAATGGTATCGATTAATTTTAAGCAAAATGTATAGTATTGAATCAAATATTTAAATTTGGCTTTCAGTAATAATAGCTATTTTCAAAAATTCTTTACAAAGCTTAAGGAAAAGTCAATATTGGAAGTACATTCTTATTTTCTATTAATGCAGTAAAATATTTTTAAAAATTTGGATGAGTAATACTAAATTTTGAGGTAAATGGACATTTCAATACAGGACTTGCTTTTTGAGCCAAATGTGAATTCTTATTTACCATTGTAGGCCTCTCCTTTGGACGTCATTTTCAGTGACTTATTAGATAGCTTGGATCTATTATGAATAATTTCTTACTTGGAAAGGTTTAGCTTTTTTACATATTCCTTATTTTATTATTTGTTTTCATATTTTAAAAATGTCTTCTTTCACTTTCAAGATTTTTACCATGTTCTGGTAGAAGACTATTAATCACATCCCTGATTTTTTAAGAGAGACTTTTTATTGCTCTGCTAATTTGGAAATAAAAACAAGCAGTAATATGGTTGCAAAATGCTAAAATTCCACTTCAGTAATTCAACTGAAAATAGCATTAAGGATAAACAACATAGGCTGTGGCAACTCTTGAAAATAATATAGGAGGGTGTCAACAGACCAGAAAATTGATGAATTTCAGAAGAGATGAAGCATATTGTATTCTCTCGTGAGAGAAACTAATAATTTTCTGTTATTGAGCTTAGGTCATGAAGCCTACTGCCTGCTAATCTGCAAGTTGGCAATTTCTCTAAGAATTGCCCCAAACATCATGATCTCAGAGGGAAATTTACTAGCAGCAAAGGTATTTCTGGTTAGCAGAAAAATAAAAAGTGGTTGCTTTCCATCTACCAGGATCAATATTCTTTCATTTAACAGGCAAGGTTCATGTTTCTTTAAAATTCAGGTTTAAAATGTGGGAAATTACTTGACAAGTAGGAAAATATGCTGCCATCTACCTGAAATGAAAAAGCAAGGAAAACAAGAAGGAAATATAAGGGAAATATATAAAGAAAATAACTACACAGAAGAAAAATTCCTGAACATGTTTAACCTTTTCTAGGTTTTATAATTATAATTTTCTTTCTTTTCCAATACATATAAGAATGTTAATTAGCTTAGGTAGTGAAATACATTTGATCTTGAATGTCCCTTAAACCTCATGGGTTTTTGTTGATTTTTTATTTTGCTTTATTTTGTTTTTTTGTTACTGAAGATTGAACCCAGTATTCTACCTCTGCCAGTCCTATTTATTTTTCTTGATACATTACTGAGACTGCATTAGATCTTGGTGATCCTCCTGTCTCAGCTTCCCAAATATTGGGATTACAGCTTTACACCCCCCTGCCTGGTAAAAGCCCATGTTTTATGACTAGGGCCTTAGGCTGGCGCAACCTCTGAGAAGCAAGGACTTAAGGAAGATCTTTAGGCCACTGGTGGCGTGTCTTTAAAGGGACTCAGGGACCACAGCCCCTTCCTTGTGTGTTCTTTTGCTTCCCGGCCATAAGGTGAGTGGTTTTGCTCTGATGCATGCTCATATTATGAAGTGCTGCTTCACCACAGGCCCCAAAAAACAGGACCAACAGGTCATGAACAGGAACCTCCCAAACTGTGTGCTGCAGTAAACCTTTTCTCTTTAAAAGCTGGTTGTCTCAAGTGTTCATTATGATGATAGAACGTGAACTAATACAGGCACTGATACCTACCCTAATACTGCCGGTGGTGGTGGTGGGGGGGTAAACCAGTATTACCTGCATGGTCTAGAGCCAAGTGGGACCTGGAAGATGCAGTGGCATTTATTATTTTAATTATAAGCTGGGCAGAGTGGCTCATGCCTATAATCCCAGTACTTGAGGCAGAGACAGAAAAATATCCTCAGCAACCTAGATTCATTTCTTTTCTTTTATTTATTTATTTATTTATTTATTTATTTATTGGTAGTACTGGGGATAGAACCCAGGGGCCTTCTACCTCCAGGCTATACTCTCAGACCTATTTTATATTTTATTTAGAAACAGGGTCACTTAAGCCAGCTGAGGCTGACTTCGAACCTGTGCAATCCTCCTGTCTCAGCCGCCCAAGCGCAGGGATTACAAGCATGTGCCACCACGTCCGGCTAGAAAGATTCACATCATAATAAAATACAAAATAGGACTGAGAGTCCAATTTAGAGGTAGAATCCACCTGAGTTTAATCAGCAAAACCACACACACACACACACACACACACACTCAAATCTTTAGCATAAATTTTGCAAAAATCATATGCCCTTGAGAAGGTGCCAAATTAATGAGAAGGTCTAAAGATTGAACTTTCTTAGATTTAAGGTAAATTCCTTGAATATTCCTACTAAATTTATTCCAGAAAAATAAATACCACACACAAAGAATTGTGTAAACCAATTAAATTTAGAGATAATACTATTAGACTTTTTGGAAAACCTTTACTCGAAAGCGTAGATTATGATAAAATTTTGCCTTAATGATTTAGAAAAGAAATGAGTAACAGAATATACATTTTTTAGTATTGTAAGGATAATTTTCAGTGCTTAGACGGATCAATATTTTGAGTTTTATGCCATAGCTCTGAATATTTAACACTGGTCTTTATCAGAGAATAAGCTCAAGACACTTTAAAAGTTAGATATGTTTCCACAAATATTTGCTTTTAATTAACAAGTGTCACAAAAATTGCCCTTTCAAAAGTACTTTAAACAATTTCATTTAAAATATGAGACACAACTGAGACACATATTATGGAAACATTTTTACTGTCCATGAATAAATGAACTAGACTTGGCCCAGTTTTACAAAAAAAAACAAAAAAACAACAACAAAAAAACAAGTACTTCAGTTCCTCATCTGTCAGATGGTGGAGTGGTCATCATTGAGTGAGAAGATATAAAGCAATTGAACCACAAGCTCCCCTTATTTCTAAATATGAATTAGTGAGACTCCATATTCTACTGAGATAAGGTAGTGTTGTCTTTGGTCTTGGATACAATACCAATTTTAGCTTGAATTCAAGATTTAAATGAATATAATACTAAATATGACATTATAAATTAAATCAAGAAAAAGAAAACTGATGTTAGTTGTTCTACTTCATTTTCTAAAGGACTCATTACATCCACTTCTATTATTTTATTCTCCTATGACAGTAGCTTTTTGTTTCTTGGCAGGTGTTTGCTGCCTTGTGCTGTTTCTACTCATCCATCCTCAGATCTCAGATAATTTTTAGCAACTTATGTGCACATTATGACATTATCTCTAAAACTATCATTTAATGATTTAATTTTCATCCTGACACAGGGTATGAATTATTTCATGTTTTGGACTATATTACCGTATACATATTTTCTTTATATAGCACTATCATCCCTTAATTATTCAACAGAAATCCCTTTAGGAAAATACTAACAAGTCTAAATTGGCTTTCATAGCCACCGAATATTTCGTATTGAGAAGATATCATAGATTATTCATTAGAAAGATTTAGTAACAATATACCACAATATTCTCAAATATTTTTATATAATGTAGACATTAGAGGAGGGGAAGGAGATGAAGAAACTTGTTCTGAAGTTTCCCGAAGGTGGGTAATGAAGGAGAAAACGGATGAAAGTTGCTTTGCTTTGTTTTGGTGTTTGTTTTAGTTTCAGCACTGGGGGTTGAACTCAGGGGCAGTCTACCTCCAAGCTATATCACAACTCTATTTTTATTCTTTATTTTGAAAAAGGTTCTCACTAATTATGAAAGACTTCACGAAGTAGCTGAGGCTGGCCAGGAAGCTGCCATCCTTTTGTCTCAGTCCTGAATTACAAGCATGTGCCACAATTCCTGCTGAGATTAAAGTTTTGTAAACCTCTCAGTTACCAAAGACAGATAAGTCGAAAACCTGCTTATTATGGAGAGTTAATGATAGTATTTTGACTTCAGTCAACACTCGAAAGTTATACATATATTTCTGAGAGCAAGAAAGAGAAAGAGACAAAGACCGTGGGTCTCCCCAAAGCAGAAGAGAGAGAAGAGAGCCTGATCAAGAGGGCTGTAATAAGGAAAGAATATCTAAGAATAATGCTAACCACTTATCAGAAGGAAAGATGTATTTGGGAACTATCTTGTTAAATAAGTGTCAAGAAGCAATGTTAATATATGTAGAGGTCTCAGAAACAACAAATCATGAAGTCAGGAGCATGAAGAAAAATGTACAAAAGAATAGGTAGGTATCATTTAAGCAGTGGGAAGAAAAAACAATAAGAATTTTATGTCTTACAAGATATTTCTCCCTTTTCTTTCTCATTAAAGAAATATATCAACAGAGCATTTATACTAGGTGATATATACCTGTAATCTTAGTACATTAAAGACTAAAACATGAGGATCAAACCACAGGTTCAAGGCCAGCCTCAGCAAGATAGCAAGGCCCTCAGCAACTTAGTAAGACTCTATTTCAAAATAAAAAGTAAAATAAAGCTGGAAGTAGAGCTCAGAGGAAGAATACTATTGGGTTCAATCTTTATTACCAAAAATTAATCAATTAATTAACTAGCAAATTAATTAATTAAAAAACAAAAAGAATATTTAGGTTTGGTAACTAAGTTCAACAACATATAACAACCCAAATCACCAGAGAACCATACACCCAAGTTAAGCAGGTGAAAGATGAAGAAAAAGTGTTAGCATGGGGTTTTTAAGAATAAAGCATAAGAGAATGTATTCTGATTCATTGGTGACAATATAGACTAAAGACAATATAGGCTAAAATAACAAAAGAATACCTCCAAGAAAACTGTCAGGTAGGCAACGTTTAAAGATGACTATGTGATCAATTACTTCTAATGTTCTTTCATGTATATTTGATGGAGGACGAATTATTACAGATCATTTTAAAACAATGTGGAAATTTACATATAAATTAAATATATCTATGCTGTCTAACCAATCAGTCTAAGACCTAAGCCCCTTGACCACATGGATAAAATCCTGGGTGCGCAGTGGTATTGCTTAAACTAGTTCAGCTGCTATTAAATTGCTTTTTGTTCCTGGTACCTAAATGTTCACAAACAAAAGCTTTCTTGTTGATTTGCAGAAACTCAACATTATTTGTCTTGAAATGGCAAAAAATTTTAAGAAACAGAAGATTTCATTTGGGACCATCACTATAGTATAACATATAGAGTTTGACTTTGAATCAAGAACTAAAACCTTTAGAAGAGTTAACTTTGCTCCTGAGATTTTAGGGAGTAAAGAAACTAGATGTGAATATAGGTGTAAATATTTGCATGGATGAAATTGTTTTTTACATATAATCAGAATAAAAAATAACTCTTTTGAGAAAGGAGAGCCAGGAGTGGTGTCACACTCTTGTAATCCCAGCATTCGGGAGGCTGAGACAGGAGAATCATGGTTTATGGACAGCTTCAGCTACTTAGTGAGGCCCTTTGAAATTCAGGGACACTTTCTTTCAAAATAAAAAATAAAAAATAGGGCTGGGCTGTAGTTCAGAGGCAGAATGCCCCTAGGTTCTATCCCCAGTAACTGCAAAAAAAGATAAGGAAAGAACGAAGAAAGAAAGAAAGAAAGAAAGAAAGAAAGAAAGAAAGAAAGAAAGAAAGAAAGAAAGAAAGAAAGGAAGAGGGAGGGAGAGAAGGAGGGAGGGAGAGGGAGGGAGGGAGAGGGGGGGAGGCAGGCAGTCTACTCAGAAAATAAATAATGTAGGCTACAATTTGTCATTTAGATAACTACATAACTTAAGCTTATGCAGATTAATGAAGTTTGAATTATATTTCTCAAAATTGAGAGAAAAATCAAGTGATTCAAATATATCATCTCTTTCCCTCAAACATTTTTCAACTGGTAAAAGCTTATTTTACCGGTGGCTTATTCATTTTTCTGTTACATTATTTTAAAAATTGTAGTAGTGGCAACAATGAAGTAGAAAATGACATTTCTGGTTATTCATAAAAATTACTAAAATATGAAGAAATTTAAAACTCTATATTAAACTTTTCATGTATCTCATTTTCAATTTATGTGATTATTTATTTATTTATATACTTATTTATTTTTAGTACTGGAATTAAACCCTAGAGCATTCTGCCTCCAAACTACACTCATACCCAGACTATCTATCTATCTATTTATTTATTTATTGTGTGTGTGTGCAGTACTGGGGATTGAACCTAGGAGCCTTCTACTTCAGAGACACACCCTCAGCCTAATTTTTTTTATTCTTTATTTTGAAACAGGGTCTCACTGAGTGGTGGAGGGCCTCACTAAGAAGCTGAGGCTGGCCGCAAACCTGGATCCTCCTGTTTCAGGCTCCCAAGTACTGGGATTACAAGGATGCCGTACCATGCCCGACTGCCAATTTTTTCTTTTTTAAATTTGGAAACAGGGTCTCACTAAGTTGAAATACATTACTAAGTAAAAAAAATACCAAATAGGTTATGTTAATGTCAAGAATAAAGAAACTGAAAGGATTATGTTATTTTTTTAATATTTGAGACAATCTTGTCCTTTTCACTGCAGTAAGAAACTTTGATCTGCAATAAAATCAGTTCTTCTCACACAATAAAGATATATGTCAATGATGGAAGAGAAGGAATAAACAAATGTGCAACTGCTTTCATTTTCATTGAAAGATACTATCTATTATGAAAGGTTTCAGTTGTGGACCATAAACATCAGAGCAAATTTATTAAGCTGGCCCTTCTTAAGGTGTGTATCTAGAACTCATAAAGTATCAGCATGGATTTTGTAACACTAAAATCGGTTCACTACCAGAATAGCTTCCATGTGTTCAGATCTATTTTATAAAGTATTAATAAAAACGAGGCTTTGTGCCATTTTTTCTTTAGAGAATAGCACTGTTCCATGTGCTAAGCCAAGATGTTAAAAAAAAAAGGCCTTTGTGGGACTGTGATAAATTCAGACCCATGAAAGTGCACGTATGTTAGAATGCACTCACCCCAAACAGCCACAAGTGGAATAGAAAGTGATTAATGATTAAGCAGCTTGCAATTCAACATCGATTAAAATATAAAGACAATATTCTAAATACTTCTAACAAAAATTAATGCTTTGGGAAGCTTATTTAACCTTCTCTTTGTTCACCAATTACCTCTGTTTATGAAAATGGCCCTGAATTGGATTTGTTCTCTGGACTACTGAGGGCTTGTCTGAAATAACAAAGAAAGCAATATTTGATCCCAAAATGACGAGAGTGGCGGCTGTATAGACCTGACCTTTAAGAGATCATTCAGCAAACAGCATACTTAATGAAACTTGTTGTTTTTTTTTTTAAATAAAGGTTTCAGAGAATCAATCAATATTATTTAAAGTAAATAGAAATTTTATTATGTGTACTTAGGAACTCTGGAATAGTTCGATACTACTGTCAAACTTTATTTGTTGTTGTTTGTATTATTTTGTGGGCTTTTTATATGACTAATTTCAGTTTTTATATACCTTACCATGTTAGATAGCAGGTGATAGATATTGTAAGATCATTTTATCAGTTCTTAACTAGTAACAATTTAATTAGCTAATAGCTATTTTGCTTACAAATCTGTGGTAGGAACATCTTAATAATACATGCAAAAGAATGAGAAAAGAAAACCATTCTTAATTTAAAATTTTTTGAAGAACTTTCTATACTTATAGTTTATATATCATATTTACTGAAATTGTGATATATTCTTTGCTTTAATAATTTATTGATTATTTGATGATTAACAAATGATCTTCTGTTTTCCAACCCTTTAAAATGTTGTCATTTATCTGGTCATAGTAAACAAGTTATATTACTTAACAGAGTTATTGAAAGTGGACTATATCATTTATTATTTTGAAAGTAATAAATGTTTCAAGATGTGATATCTGTTTATTGCATTAATTTTTTTTTTATTTTACTAAGAAAGATGTTGCCAATCTTGGCTTGGACAATATTATGTGCAACATTACATATATATAAATTTCTTTAAAATGAATTTGAAAATTTAACCTGATTTCAGTAATTAACTAATTTGATTGTAAAATTCATGTACAAAATAAACATGCAACTAGAAAAAAACTCAACTAGACAAATATATGACTAATTCTATCAGATATATGTATAAACAGGAACACTTTAAAATTAAAATAGTACAGGTCTTGTGCATGAACAGCAAATTGACAAGTGAATTAGAATAGAATGTACAAAAATAGACCTAAATACTTAGAGAAAATTTAGTATAAAATAAAGTTTTTATTTTAAATTATACAGAAACATATGGTGATTATGTTTAAATTATACAGAAACATATGGTGAACAAGCATCATAGTAAATGAGGCTAAGTCAACTGGGTATAAGAAAGGATCCGAATCTCACATGGTACACAGCAATAAATTGTAATAAATTAATCACATATATGTAAAAAAATAAACTGTCCAAATAATGGAAGAAAATATGATGCTACTTCTTTCCTCAGCAGAGAAAAATCATAACTCAAAAGACAAGAGATTGTTAAGTCTGACTATATAAAATTAAAATAATAAAACAGCAAAAATACACACAAAGGGAATAACAATAATAAATAAAGTGGGAGAACAGAAATTTTCTACATTTCCTAGATAAAGAATAAATATGACTAATATACTCAAATATCCTTAAAGATGAGGAAGAAAGAACCGAAAGTCCAATGAAAGTAACAAAAATATATGGACAGAAATTTTGCAACAAAACAGATATAAAAATAATGCTCAGTCATTGGAAATAAAAGCTCAAGAACTTATTAGGAGTAATGAGGAGTAATGTGCTATTTAACATGGCAGACGCCATGTTCATACAGGAGACTGTTAGGTGTGGGGAGTTACAGCCCCTCATCTGGGGTGACCTTGTCAACACTCACAGTACCTTGCAATGAGTTGGAGGAGAGAATGAGGAGAGCACACGCACGTGAGGAACTTCTAAGATATGCAGTAAGGTGAAAAAAACAGTGTAAAAGAGCATTTGTAAAAAGCTAACCGTCATGTAAGAAATAAGGAGATATATGGGAAATATACACACATAGGTTCATTTGCATAAAAGGAAGCTAGAAATGAAAATTCAACGTAATGAGATTACTTTTGGGGGTGGGTAGCAAAGGAAGAAAATGATGTGGAGGAGAGAGGAAGACCTACTCATCTCAGCACATCCTTCGTTTACATCTCTAAAGCTTGGAACCATCAGAATACTTCAGACATCCCCCAAATCAATCAATCAATTGATTAATCAAGAAGATCAAACAGGATGTGAAGGCAACTCAAAATAGAATAAAAATAGTATCAGATTGGCCTAATTCTATTAAGAAAGAATCATGTGTCCTGGCATGGTGGTACACACCTATAATTCTGGTACTTGGGAAGCAGGGGCAGGAGAATCATAGGTCTAAAGCCAATCTCAGCAACTTAGGGAGACCCCCTTTCCCAATAAGAAACAAAATAGGGCTGGAGATGTAGCTCAAAGCTAGAATATTCCTGGGTTCAATTTCCAGCACCAAAACAAAATCAATAACAACAACAAAAGCACAAAAAAATAGATAAAACAAAAAAGAAACATGAGTTCAATGATGAAAATAAGGGAAAAAATTACCTAAGCTACAAAAAAATAATATTTAGATTGGGTAGTTCCTGGGTAAAAATTTTAAAAAGTATACAAAATTCAACTCCAATTAGCAAGTATGTTTTGCTGAAAACTAACATTGTTTAAAATTACATTAAATTAAATGTGAATTATTTAAATAATAACCCATAGAAGATGAATATTAGCTTAGCTATCAATGTAGTTTTCAAATATTTTCAGTCTCAGTTTCTAATGCATGTCTCTTGACT
Source organism: Muscardinus avellanarius (assembly GCF_963383645.1). Lineage (NCBI taxonomy): Eukaryota > Metazoa > Chordata > Mammalia > Rodentia > Gliridae > Muscardinus > Muscardinus avellanarius. The sequence continues at coordinate 7,946,595 of NC_137791.1, read as the reverse complement.
GTATTATAACATTCATTTTCATAATTTTATCTTGCAATCTATTTTTTCATTTTAGATTCTTTTCTATTTTCTTCATTTTTTTTTTTTGAGGACCCAAAAGTATACATGCGGGAGAATATGAGCTAAAGCAACACTCTCTGCTTCATGGCTGGAGGGCTGCATTTGCAAAATACAGCATTTCTGTCTCTAAAGAGTAAGCCAATTTAGAGAGAGCGCTTGCCTCTTGCATTTTGTTTCCATCTGAGACTTTCCTTTCTTTTCAGGACATCGCTGTTGGTATTAGATGTTGTCTAGCTTTGACAAACTTTCTCTGATCTTCTGCTTTTTCTGGGAACTTTTTCTATTTTAGTCCTTTCTCTTCTCCCCAGCATTTCTGAAATGTAGTTTATTTTTCCAGTTTTTCATCAAATGTCAACCTTTCTGAATATTTTATAGTTCTCAGGGCTTGGCTTTCCTTGGCCCTCCTTGATATCTCTGCCTCTTCAACACATATGTTTTGCTCACTGTCTTTCTTCAAATGTGCATTTGAAGATTTTTTTTTTAAGTTTCAAAAATCTGTTTTTCAGTCTCACCCACCTTGGTTTCTTCAAGGTTAGAATCCTCTCTTTTCAGGAATAACAATTTGGGGAAATTTTAAATTTTCTATAGCTTGTAGGTAAGATAGTAATCTATTTTCGATATCTGTCATTACCAGATATGTAACATTTCTTCTTAGGTAAGACTATGCTACTGGTTTTTGGCCAATTTTAGTGAATTTTGAGATGTGTGGAGATTCCTTGTATCCCACTTTTATTGTAAATGACATTTTATAGTGTTTTCTGTTTATCTTTGTGCTTTTTTTCTTTCTTTAGCTTTTCTGGCAAACACATTTTAAAGGATTTGGAGAGAGACTACAAATATATGTGTGAGATTAAAAGACATGGCACAGTACGTTTCTATGTCATGAACTATGACACTCCAGTGTCTCCTGGTTACATGCTACCCAAGAAGACGTTAATGCATTCACTCTCCATTCCACATGTCCTTCATGTTCTAATACTTCTCAAGTATTTTAAATATTATAACATTTGTTGTGGGACTGCCACCCCTGGGGTTATTTTGTTTCTGTTGTAATGTAAATGTATTGAAAACTATTAATCACTTGATTGCTGCAACCTCTGTTTCATTTCTGAGACACTTGCAAATTATTTTTTCTTTTCCTAAAGAAAGAAACACAGCTCTCATTTTTTTCTTAGTTACTTTAGGGGTGAAAATATCTGCCATTGTTTATATTAATGCTTTAAAAGGAAATCTTTTGGCTTTAATGTTAGAACATTTGTTCTCTCTTCTTCATTATCCTATAAACAATGCAACTTTCTTTGTATTTCCCAGAAGAAACATTTCTGGTTCCATTTTTCGAAACGGAAACAGAATTTTGAAAGGTTTAGTCTAAAGGTTTAATCAGCTTCTGTTAAAAATTCATGGATTGGGTAGCATCTCCTCTATGAAATAGAAAGGGTATGCCAATGAGCTAAGAAGAGGAGGATGGTGTTTGGAATTAGGAAAGGAAGAAAGAAGCAGAAGGAGGGAACGAAAATTATGTTGGCACTTTCAAAGTTATTTTCTTTATAATAATATTCCTTAGAAGGAATTCTTTATTTCTTGTAAGTCATTTCCCTCAACACAGACTGGTCTTCTTACCCTGTAGCACTGTTTTATACCCTGGTGCATTTCTGATTAATTGCTATACATCTCAGTATTCTATAAAGGTGTGTTGCTTTGAAGGTCAGGTTTACTATCTGACACCTAGCACACGTGACTTCATTCTGGCTGGATTTGGTCTATTTTGCCCCTATCACAAGCTCAATGTAAAACAGTGTCCCCCTACATCCATTTTATTTTGCATATTTTATAGTTGTCTGCTGATTTTTTTTCTCTTAATTACATATAGTATTTTCCATTCAAGGATGCTATAGAATCATTTCTTAATCATTAAAGCTTAATAAATTATGGAATGTATATTTTGCTCTTTATTTCTCTCATTTACTTTTCCTGGAGCATAACATATCTTTGCGTTTAAAAATAGGTCTTTTCCTTAATTTCAGTGAATTTTTTTCTACTATACTATGAATTAAGTTTTCACATTTCAGTTGCTAAAACTATTTCTTAAACATCAGTTTCCATTTATATTTGATTATTCTAATGAGGAGATTAATTGACTTAGTTACCCTATAAGATTTCAAACGAGGAATAAAAAATAAATATTTTTACAAATATAAAGGACTTTTAAGGCTACCTATAATGTTAGCACTGAAATGATTTGGTTATTTTAATAAATTTTATTATACTTTATAAATAACATAGTCTCACTTTAGTCTTAAATTGATAGAGGTTTAAAAATCTTACTAAACACTTATATTGAAAAAGGGAAACTCTAAATCATATGATACTATTTAAGAGAATGATTGATCGTGTCCATAGGAAATAAGGTCACTTACAAATCACTGTTTTCATAAAAGTATTTTTCCTATACATACTTCACAGGATGTAGGATTATCTCCATTGTGATATTCCATGATGTTCTTCAAGTTACACCATTAGTAACTATGGAGTTGTGATGTTCATGAGGACTTGGGTATTGGCCCCTCCTCCCAGAAGGAAGGTGGTTCCATGTTGTTCTTTGAAACTGAACATCAACAAAAAATGGAGAAGGAAGGACCTCAGAGTCAGAGTCGAAAACCACAGATTTCCATGCACCAGCCTTAGACTCAAGGAATGTTACTACCTAGAGAACAGGAAACGAGACGCAGAATAGAGTCTCAGGACTTCAGGAAATTAAAGACCACAGATGACAAATTAACTAAGTCAAGAAAATCAAGATGAAAAAACAGAGACGTTTGTCCTTGGTTAATGCCAAGATAAAGGGACTTCTAATGTATATAAAGAAAGCCCTCTGCTTGCAGCGATATCGGCTTCTACCTGGTGACTTCTCCCCTGTGTGGGGCTTGAACCCTGTTCTCTTTGGTAGATCCAGTGGAAATTGGAAAAAGTTGGTGTGCAATTGATTGAATGAGGCCTTGGCTACATTCAGGCAGTGCTAGAAGTCACCATTGGACTCTGGAATCACCCAGGCCTCCAGAGGAGATCTACCTACCTTCCTGATTGCGTGCTCCTTTAAAATAAACTTATTTTCACTTTCCTGGCGTCTGTTAATCTCATTTTCTTTTTGTGGGTCTGGGGACGGAACCCAGAGGCATTTGACCTTGAGCTACACCCCTTGCCCTATTTTTAATTCTTTATTTTGAAACAGGGTCTCACTAAGTTGCAGAGGGCCTCCGCAAACCGTGATCCTTCGGTATCAGCCTCCGAATGCTGGGATTACAAACGTGCACGACCACGCCCAGCTCGATTTCAGTTTTTGACTTTGTACATCAGGGACCTGCTGAGAAACTTGGTTATCATTAACAAAATTGCCAGGCTCAAATGCACTTGTTCCATCCAGGAGGTTTCTCAGAGCTGCCTTAGAGGTTGAGAGCAGGATAAGGAAGAGACTGAGCAGTTGGAGCTGGAGGCTACCCTCACGCCCTCCTTTAGCCCTTAATCTTAAAAAATAATGCCATGATGTCTGGTTGTTTGGAAGCGGAGTTCTATATAAAATTGTCCTTTCGCTATGCTTCCCTGGCAAGGCCTGTAACAAGCACAATACTACATAGGATCGTCTCTTCATCCCACTGCGTACTAAATGGTTGTTGAGAGAATGTTCTGCTTTACAGAGTGCTTTCAAGTATATCAGTTCAACTCATGTGGGCGCCTTTTTAAATAAGGTCTCAGTGAGAGGGGCTATCTAAGACGGATAATTTTTCCACGTGTGAAGCAGAGAATTCAAGGCTTGGTAGTATTTAATTCAGATGATAGCACTGAAATTAAAGATGTTTTCTGGCTAGAATATTATGACATTTCTGCATGACAGATGTGAAAACATTATTTTTAAGAAAAGAAAATAATGTAGTCCTGTAAATATTTGAACCCTGGAGTACACATAATTTCACTTATTACTAATTCTTTTTCTATATTTTAGGTGAGTGCTAGGAACTTTCAAACATCTTTAAAGAAAATAAAAAAAACCACGTATAGACGATATAGCCTTTGGAAGTGAGACTTAAGCAAAAGCAATTCTTTAAAGAAATATAATGTTCCCAAATGTAATTAGATGAGAAATTTTGTTCAGTTCATTTTTTATTTTTCACACACTCAAAAGACAATGTGAAGCAGGTCAGACTGAGTCATCAAATTAGACATTCAAATCATCCCATACCTCCAGAAATAGCCCTTAGAGAAAAGGAGTTTCATATTGGAGTAACTGGAACTAATTTGCTTATTCATTAAAACATGTCCAATGTAGACTCTGAGTGATATCAATATTAAAGTGAGAAGCATCCTGAAAAAGCAGTCAATTAGCAGTGCCAGTAAAGTACACATCAGATATTTAAGAAACTCTTAATGTGAAATTCTGGGGTGGTTGACCCACCTGAAATATATCAGTAGTATAAGGGGTAAGAATATGTACTGCTGATTTTTAGCATCTTTTGTGAATATAAGGTTAATGAAATTGCATTATTTAACAAAGAGATTCTGAAAAACGCAATGTACCAAGATCACAAGTAACCCCATTCAAAACTAAGAAACTGATTTGTGGTCTTGATATATTGACTTATTTATTGTCACTATTTGAGGTGAAAATAGTAATAGATACATAGCTTTTCATCTCTTTTCAGAACAAGAATTTATTTAAACCATGTCATTCAATTAATAATTCATTTCAAATTTAGCATGGTAAAATTGTTCATCTTCTCTTATGTATGATCCCAAATTTACTCCTCCCAATTTCATATCCAATAAGCCACTCCAAAACCCCTTCATCCAATTGTTCAGGCCAAAACCTTGGCAGTACCATGGACTTCTGACTCTAATATGTACAGTTAAAATATGTTCAGGTTACACTCAATAGCTCCAGTTTGTAGCTATGTAACTGATAGTTCAGAACATTTTATGCAACCGTTTTCTTAATAATTTTCCTATTTTCTCTTAGCCATCTTATGCTCTATTTCACACAGCAATCATAAACGATACTGTTCAATCTTTAAAGTGTTGTCTCTCTGTATAAAACCACTCATTGGCTGCTGGAACAATCAAAGACAAAAGCAAAATCCTTATCAGTTTCTAAGAAGCTCCATGTGGACTTCTCCCTACAAAGTCCTCACCTCACCTCTATCCATGGACATCCTTACTAGAATGTCACAGGTGCACTCAGCCCTCGAGTCCTCTTGCGATGTTTCTATTCATCAAGGTTTCTCCTGTGATTACTCGCCTGGGTCACTCCCTCATGCCCAGTCATGGAGCCCTAGTGTTGCTGCCTTTGCAATGAAGTCTTTGCAACCACTCTGTTCAGATCCAAAAACACTTGCACCCAGAAATAACTATTTTCCTTCCCTCCCCCATTTTCGCCACAGATCTTAAAACCATTGGACTTACAACACCATAAGCTCTGTGATGTGATTTCTGACAATACTGGAATGTGAGATCTCTGAGGTCAAGGCACTTTAAGTATTTTATTGACTGTTTTTAACACAGTTCCTAGCAAACTGCCTACCACAGAGATAGGTCTTTACAATAAAAAATGATCCTTGGCAATATTTTATAATTCCTATTCATGCATCTATGTGCAAGATATACTCAATTTATCAATCTCCTTAGACTTGCACATTTAATAAGAATATTATTGCCATAGAAAATAATTATGTGAATAATCATGTGTATATATATATATACATTATATATGATACATATTCATACATACAGATCTTCTATAATATTATAGGTGCTTTTTTGTATTATGTAACATCCATGGTTTATAATCAGTATTCTGGGTGTTGATAAAGACACAATTTACCAATTTGGTCCGATTGTTCCAATCTACTTTAATGAATCTGATAAATTAATTGAAATAGTCACATAATTAAAAACTAAAAGGAAAACAAAACTAATAGTGTTAAATTGACAAACTTAGAATCATATAATCAAAGTTTTCTTATGAACTCTTTCAAAATCAGTAGGAGAGTGGCTATGATAACACTTTTAAATTTTGTCTGTATTGTAAAAATGTATTGCCAGCAGCGCCAGCCTCACAGCCGAGGGCATGGCAGCTGCGCCATATTGCCAGAAGCGGTGGCGAGTTCACCACACCTCGGACAGCTCCAGATCGGCACGCACAATAACCGTAAGTGAAATCACGGCCCCTAAAGGAGAAATCCAAGCACTGCACACCCAGGGACTTGCACAGCTTTGATAATCTCCCTGGGTCTGAGATTTTGCAGTCCAACCCAGTGAAGGCGTAGTAGTGGCAAAGATACCACACCCTAGTTGCAGCTCCCCATGGGAAAATGCCCAGCTCGGCACCCCTATGGTCTCACGCAGCTTCGATTAACTCCTTGTGTCTGAGACTTTGCGATACAACCCAGTAAAGGAGTAGGTGGCAGCTGAGATTACCACAAACTCAAAAAGTTTATAGTCTTAAGATTTACATTTAGGTCTTTTATCTATTTTGAGTTAATATTTGTATATGGTGTTAGGTAAGGGTCCAATTTTATTCTTTTTCATGTAGTTATTATTTTCAACAATATTTAGTGAAAAGATTATTATTTCCTTCACGAAATGTTCTTGGAAACCTTTTTAAAAATAACTTGACCATATATAGACGAATTTATATCTAGGCTTTTTATTTTACTCCACTGGTCTAAATATCTGCCTTTATAGCAGTACTACACTGTTTTGATTATTGTAGCTTTATAAGGTTTGAAATCAGAAAATGTATATCTTCTAGCTATGTTCTTTTTCAAGAGTATTTTGGTTGTTTAGAGTTCATATTTCATGTTAGGATAAACTTTTTTGAAAAAAAATTATATGATATTTTTAACTTAAAAAAAAGAAAGGAAAAATATCCTCTGGTAAGAAAGAAAACAAGAAAGATATATTGAAATGTTATCTCTAAGTGATCAAAAATTTGATATCAGACAAATGAAATCTGTTATGAGATTAAAAAATAAATAAATAAGTAAATGTAAATTTTAGGCCTCCCCAAAAAATAAAAAATAAAAAAGAATTAAAAAATTCTTACCCAGATGGGCGTGGTGGCACACGCTTGTTATCCCAGCGTTTGGGAGGCTGAGACTGGAGGATCGTGGTTCACAGACAGCTTCGGCTACTTAGTGATGCTCTCCACAACTTAGTTAGACCTTGTTTCAAAATAAGGAATAAAACATAGGGCAGGGAGTGCCTGCCTATTTTAAATAAAAATAGGTCAGAAGTTGAATGCTCAGGTTCTAACAAAAGACCTGAAAAAAAAAAAAAGTATTACCCAGAGCATATTGGGTTTATGTTCAAAATGGTACATTTTAAATCTGTGACCACCCCATTAGCTGCAAACACTTGGCAAGTTAAATAAAATGTGGTAAAAGAAAATTCTGTGGTACCATAATAAGGAATATCAGTGGTTCCATCTCATACAAATCAAACAAAGAAACAACAGAGACAGTATTTTTATTTTTAAATGAAAGACACAAAAATAGACCCACATGAGTGTCCAGGAAAGCAGTTCCTGAGAATTAGATTATATACACATCACAGTACGTCTCAAGACCAAGCTTCAAGCCTGAACTGGTGTCATTATGTGGACTAACACTCTTCCATCAAAAGAGCAGATGGACAGTAAACCACGCACATCACAGTGGCTGGCTGGCTTAAACCTACGGCAGGAGGAATGGGATCCCTGTTTCTCTCTTTGATCCTGTTTCTCTCTTAATATCCTTTACTTACTTGACTACCATTTAGTATTCTTACTTCACATATATCTTGAACTGAAACTTGTTGTGGAGAAACCTGTAAAGACTAGAGTCACAAAAACTCTATAGTGGGGAAAAATGCAAGGAGAAAGAATTCAATCATGAAATTAATTTGCAACTGAATTTCCTGAATTACATTTTTTTCTCAGATTGTCAAAAAAAGAAGACTCCTGTCATTTATAAAAGTGTATATGACTTTATAATGTATTGATAAAAAATAAAATTTTATAATATTTATAATCACTCTTTTGAACTCTTTAATATTATCAAAATTACTCTGTGCAGAAAGAATGGTTTAAAAGACAGTATTTTCTTATATATTTATGTACAAACAAATAAATTTATATAGCCAGTTAAATTTGTACTTTTCATTTGTACTTTATCATAAAAAACTTTCTTTCCATTTTTTTTTTTTTAGTTTCTATAGCCTTAGTAAAATTGCTAAACCCATTTCCACATGCATAAATGAGAGAATAGGATTAGACAATCTCTAAGGATCCTTTATGCTTTAAGATTATATGATTTTAATTAACTCCACTGCATATCTTGAGCAAGAAAATTAGATTGGAACTATGGCTGAAGTTACTTTTTCCAATGAATTAATATTTAGAGCCTTGGGAAAATGGAACCAAGGAAGGAAATCTAGTCTTTTTATGACAGAGCATAATAAATTGCTAATATTACAGAAAGGTCATTTTGGAAAGCATTTGTCCTTTAAAAAAAATTCTGTCCATTTAAGCTTGAACAAGTCTAACTGTTTTAGGGTTTTTTTTTTTTTTTTTTTTTTTTGTTTGCAATACTTTTCCCCTGGCTGGAATGAAGAAGTATTGCTGAGATAACTTCAAGCATGAGGATGAAGCTCTCAGGCAGGATCATGGAGAACACGGTAGAAGTTACCTGGACCCAGAATAAACTCATGGAACAGACCATTCCCGTCAGTTCCCCTGATTATTGGAGAGACACACAACACTGAAAAAGGATTACTTTTTAAACAAGGCATCGTGGCATGCAACTGTAATCCCATTAGTCAGGGCTGAGGCAGGAGGATCACAAATTTGAGATCAGCCTAGGCAACTGAGTGAGCCCCTCATCTGAAAGTAAAAACTGTTAAAAGGATGGAAGATGTAGCTCAGTGATAGAGTGATGCTATGTTTAATCACCAGTACTAAAAAATAAAAAAAAGAAGGAAACAGGAAAGAAAGAAAGAAAGAAAGAAAGAAAGAAAGAAAGAAAGAAAGAAAGAAAGAGAGAAAGAAAGAAAGAAAGAAAGAAAAAAGGAAAGAAGAAACTAAGGAGAGAGAGGAGAGAAATAAAGGGGGGGAAAGAACTCTTATTTGATTCTTCCAAAGTAATAACAAAATCAATAACATACACATCTAATTTCCAAGATCAGAGGGCATGGTGCCGTGTATCAGAGACTTGCATCATTTTATTTCCTTAACTTGCTGCAACAACATTTTAAATTTATCTTATGTTCTAACATCTTTGGAGCCTGTAATGGCAGAAATAGTAAAGAACAATTATCAAGAGTTTATCAACCATGTATCATCTTTGGGAACAGGAAAAGAAGAGAGTAATATTACATTACCAAATTCCAAATGTAACTATCCAAGATGGATTTAAAATTTTCATCTTCATCTTATTGGACAACATGCATTTCAGACAGGATAATTTTTCAAACTTATTTTTTATCCAAGAAAACAGTAATAATTGGGCATTGACAAAGGCAATAAGATTATTTTTTAAATAAAGTTAATTGAAAATCATGTTTGGCTTATTTTAAATGATATTTTTTTTTTTTTTGCATGTGAAAAGTGACCAGATAACCTCAGGGAAATTAGCAAATATATATTATTTACCTAAAGCTTAGTGATATTAGAAGTTAAATGAACTATCTTTTCATATAGTAATTTAACTGGAAAATTAAAGATTCTTAAGAGGATGCACAATTTTTCCCCAGGGGTGTGCATTCACAGGCTAGTTCAGGAATACTGTCAAAAACTATAAAGAATCTGAGCTTGCAAATTAGCCTGCCTCAGTTTCATGGATGGTGCCAAATGACCCTGATTAGAGACAAAGGACTTTTAATACTAGCAGCATAGCGCAAAATTGCAAGAGCTTCTGGTTTGCACTGGCATCTCACCCATCACCCTTCCCCATATCCAACGGAGCCTCAACACAGGCTTCATAAACGGTATCACAGCTGAAGAACTGCATGTGCAGACAAGCTACATCTTTAATAAATGGGCAGAAAGCTAACCTGACTGATATACTCTTTGTGGAGATACTCTATGACACTGAAGAATGAGCAAATTTTTCTCTGATCCATAAATAAGCACCATTTCCATTTCCCCAGGCAATTCACATACGGAGATCTTTAAAAATGCAATATAGAACAGAAGTGAAGCTAAGGTCTTTCTTCTCACAACACACGCGGGAGTACGCAAGAGCAATTGAGAATCATCTCCCAACAGTGCCTTTGCTCATCTCCAGCGCGCTCTCCCTAAAAACGGAAGGCATGAGAAAGTACTGTCATCAGGATTCCTGCCACTTCTTCCCGAGTTGCCATTTCACAATATCCTTTCCTCTCACAACCAAATAAAGCACTTCTCTCACCCATCCAAAATTTACTGTGGTATTAAAATCTCTGGGACACTAAAAAGAGATTTTCTGGAGAAGCAGGTCTATGACTTGTTGACAAAATGAGTCTGGGCAAAATAAATCTTAGGCTCAAGTCTCCTCTCCACTATCGATAGCATCCTTTTCTGTGCTTGATTATTAATTTCTTTCTTGTGCATAACATTCAAATTTATGGTGGGTATGCAACATGACAATCCTTCTTCTCAGTATAGTTTATTTAATCTTTATAAGAATGCAGAGTTAATTGCTACTCTTGGCTCATTCTTACAATGACAAATCTGAGAAGCAAAATTTCAGAGATTTTGCTTAAGACTTCATAATTTCTCCTCTGTGGCAGAAACTAGAGATAAATTAGTCCCCTTCCACTTTCTGAAAATTAAACAGCTCCTAGCACATGTAAACAATGATATGCCTGTCATATAATTATATTATTTAGATTATATTGGATATAAATAAAGTAATTTAGTGTTGTTTAAATGAAAGAACTAGATGATATATGCAGGCGTATCTAGTAGAGAATTTTTAGTAAATATTTTTATATTTTATTTAAAAATAGATATTAGAACTTACATATGTGACAAAATAAAAATGTGGCCATTATTTATTTAAGAGAGGTCTATGGACACCTCCAGAATGGTAATGAAACCTGACTGCACATAGAATGAGAGAATTTGTACTAGAATAAAGGAGGTCTAATTTAAAGAATTCCTGTGACTCTCCCAGTAGTGTGCTTTGTCTTTCTAAAAATATTTGTCAATAATCTTGAATGATTATCGCGATAGAGAGATAATTATTGCTGTCCCCTTTGCCCTTTCGACTATTGCACGTTTGCATGTTTCAGAGATATTTAGTATTCTGAATTCAGATTTTACTGAATAATGACGTCCTCATTGTAACTTGCATTATGAGACAGATTCAGGATCTTTGAAGTACTTTACATTTTTCTTTTGAGAAGAGAGGTTAGTGAATTCTAGAGGAAAATTGAAAGTGTGGACAGACTTTGACAGATCTTGGTGAGATGATAATCACATTGCTCACATTTTTGGGAGCACCATGGAAATACTATGTTTTTCAGATTCAACTGGTAAATTATTCACTTTGGGAAGTAAGTTTTTAACCTTGTTAATGAATTTAACAAACTCAATATAAAGGGGTTTACTTACAAAGGTTTGGATCAAGTTCTTCTATGATAAAACTTTATTAACCAGAAAAATTATGTAAATAATTATGCTCAGCCAAGAAATTTGTTAAAGATCCTATTATTCAAAATTGGGTATATTTTATGAATAATACCTTTTATCTTGCCCATTAGCTAAATTTCCTTTTACTCTATTTTTCTAGTATTTCTTTTAAATATCTGGGGGATATGTCTATAACTCATTGTTATCTTGGAGATAAAAATAATAACAAATGTAAATAATTCAAATCTATCTTGATATATGTTTGAATTTTATTTTCGCAGCTCTAAAATTTCTCGTCCTCTTCAATCCAAATCTATTTAACCAAAATAGTTAATGCTTTAACTATTTGCAAACTTGTACAAAAAGAGAAGAAATACAAGATACGTAATATTCCCTACGCCAATCTATATTAAGGATTAATAACAATCAAACCTGAGTATAAAATTCAAATATTTTAAAATAATAATTAAGACCCCCCACATTTCAGGTTCAATATTGATTTATTATTTATTTATTTATTTTAATGTCCCTGAGGATTTCAAACCCAGGGACACTATCATTGACACACCCCTAGTCCTTTTATTTTAAAACAAGGCTTTGCTAAATTAGTGCAAGCTGGCCTCAAATCTGCAATCTGCCTGCCTCAGCCAAACAAGTACTGGAATTACAGACAGGCATCACTGAGCCTAGCTCCTTTAGGGTTCATTACGAGGCAGAGTTCTTCACATGTGTGTGCTAGCCTTTTCTAAATACATTATTTCTTGCCAACAAAACAAAATAACTGTGCTTAGAAGTGGTTTTATAAAATTCCACTTGAAATGAAAACTATATCGCCATTTTATTGGGAAGCATAAGATTAATTATATAACATAGCTTTATATAAAATTCGAGAGTGAACTTTTTTATTTGTTTTAATGACAACATACATATAAGTATATGGATTTATGTTCCCATCAGAAGTTTAAGCATATTTATGTAAATTTCTCCTTAACTATTAGGAATCATCTCCTATCTAATCACTAACTATATCTAAAATAAATTATTAGCAAACATAAATAATGTACTACACCAGAGCTTTGTCACATGGGCTGCATAAGTTTAATAGAATTAATAATAAATGGACTCTATCTTTAAATTTGTAAAGCTACATATTTAAATTATAACTATGCGCAGAGCAGTAACCTATCTGCCTATAATTATATTTCATAAAAGCAATATACCTTCACTAATTAATTATACTTGAAGTAACAAGCACAGCTTAATTAAATAATCCATCCCTAATAATAAAATCTTACAATAATTGTAATCTTCTGTCTAAAGGCAATAACAATTATTTCTGTTAAAAAAATCAAACATGGCCACACCAAGCAAAATGATTAACCAACAACATTAGTGATAAGCTATATGTAAAAAATGATGCAGCTGTATCTTAAAAATTATTTTTTTGTTTACCAAAAGATATTCCAGGTCTGGGTAGCCCTGAAAGCTATAGTTCAATACCATTTAATGTAAGATCAAATTATTGAATGTACCTTGACTACATCTCTAGATATTCTAGTCCTGCAATCTATGTTCCTAGCCTTCTTATTTTTTGATGATTATGGTTAAATTGTAAAATTAAAATAAATTATATTAATCTATATTTCGCTGGTACACATTTTTTGTTTTATAATTTAGCATTTTTGACCTATTAAATTTATGTTACATTAGTGATTTAGATATGATAAGAAGGTATGTTAGTTCACTGTATATGTTCGTTAAAGATACTAGTGGCCACACTGAAACCACATAGTGTGGCCCATCCAAATAAATGTAATGGAGAAACCAAGTATATAAGAGAAGATAAGAATTATTTCTTTAACGGGAGCTCTGTGTCGTCTTTATTTTTTGTGCTTTTTTAGCAAACAGTATGTGCTTGCTTTTGATCAATGTCTAAAGATTGTTCTATTCCACTTAAATCATTGAGAATTCTCTGTGCTCTCTTTTCATTTCCATTTCCTCTCTTGTCAGTCAATACTTTTCACTCAAAATTAATAACTATTGACAGGAAAACAGGATCAATTCAGGAAGCAATGTAAAAAGAGTAATGTGAAATGTACCCATCAAAAGGTAATCAGACAATTTTTAGTCAATATCTTATGCAAACTTTTCAGCTGCGAGGTTTACATGGTTGCAATGGTCAGATCTTCTCCATCCTGAATCATTTTAATTTTTCTTTTAAAAAGCATTGTCATATGAATTGGTTTTGTAAACCAACAAATAAAACAAAAACAAACAAAAGTTCTTATTCCACATATTGAACACATATACAAATATTTAATTTTTTCTCCTTCAGAACAAACCACAAAAATGTGAGGTGCCTAATGGAAGGGTCAAAAGAAGATGTCTGCAGTTAACTAAAATAGTGGCCAAAAAGTATTCATACTCTAGTTTCTATAATTTGTAAGTATCCTCTTACGTGGTAAAGACACATGCAGCTATGTTTAAGAATACTGAGTCTATAGTCATCATGATGGGCTCTAAATGAAATTAAAAGTGCATCCACAAGACCAGACTGAGGGAGAGGGAGACTGAACACAGAATGTGAAAGGTTTTGTGATGATAGAATCGGACAGATTTGAAGATGCTCTACTGCTGGCTTCAAAGATGGAGAAAGAGGCCATGAACCAAGAGAGGTGTTAGAAGCCACACACTTCTGGAATTATTCTCTCCTGAGGTCTCAAGCAACTATGGCTCTGTTCATATCTTGATTTTGGCCCTGTGAAACTGATTGACTTCCTGGCCTTCAAAACTTGTTAAGAGAATAGCTACCTTTTTTTGTATGTGTGGTACTGGGGTTCCTGGAAACCCTTCTGCCTCCGGGCTACAATCCCAGACACCTTTTTATTTGGAAACAGGGTCTCTTAAGCCAGAGAGGCCGGCTTCGAACCAGTGCGATCCTCCTGTCTCTGTCACCCAAGCGTGGGGATTGCGAGTGTGTGCCACCACGCCCAACAAGAATATCTACCTTTAAGTTACAATACAGCATCACATTCTGAGTTCAGATTTGAAGATTTTGTTCTCAGATTTATTGATTTTATAACATATATTGTCTTAAGTCATTTATAAGCTTTTAAAATATATCTTTTGTCAGGTTAATGAAAGGCCTTTCGAATCCTAGTTCAAATAATATACATCATAAATTAGTGATAAGTTTTATTAACTTATGCTTCCATATTTGTTAAAACACGGATGGCATCTGTTGAAATCATGTGATTTTTGCTCACTAAATCTGTGAATGTGGGGAATAATACACTTTTTAATTTGATCAGCTATAATTAGACAAATCATTGTCTTTGATCTATGGCATACTGTTTTCCTAAGGCTATTCATGGCCAGATTTTATATGCTGTTAATTAAGTAATAATGATTCTAGTGTTAGAAGCACCCAGAATGTACCACTTCACACCAACACTCACAAGAACCGCATCTAACCATGTTTCCTCTCTCATCCCATCCTCTATAGTTTTCTGTGTTTGAACCACAGCCTCTTTCTTCACTAAAGCACCAGCTGAACACTAAAGTAGGCATTCAAGCCTCCTGTTTTCTGGAGGTCTTACCCTGTGTCTATTTAGCATCCAGGCTAATGTATAGAATGCCCACTTCTTGGCATTCTATACATTCTGTGATCTGTGGTCACTTCCTTCTAGCAAATGTGTCCTATGAGCAGCAGATACTTTGGATGCTCCTTCAACAAAACACTTCCCTATCTGCCTCTGCCTTTATGTCACTATTTGGGAAATGCTATTAAAAATATGTGTTGTTAAGTGAGATCAGCCAAGCACAGAAAGAGAAGGGACTTATGTTTTCTCTAATATGCCCAAACTAGGGGGTATTACGTATACCAGAGGGACTCCAGGTAAATGGTGGGGAAACCTCAGCAAAGCTGGAAAGGAAGGGTAGAGGAGGAAGAAGGCTGAGGTTGATTAATGGAGGAGCTACGTTCGAATATGTGTATAAGTGTGAATGTATCATGGTCAACCTGGACACTCATTGTTGGGAGTGGGGAAAGGGGAAGTAGGGGGAAGGAAGGCACCAAGTACTGCGTGAATGTATGCCACTGTCAATACGATCCACTTTGGGATGTGAGACTATAGTGTACCGATAAAAAGCATGTGGTTGAATGTAATTTATCTTGTATGATTATTTCTTCTTCACACCCAGTACCTTCCGTGTACCCAAGGCCAGCCCTGTATGAGTTAGTTGTTCTACAGTGCCTCCCAGAAGTTATATGATACATTTGGCAGAGATTTTATAGCCTTCTTCAGAGAGTGGGCTTTTTTGATGCTATTCTTTTACGACCTGAACCCCAATTCCTTTGGCATGTACTTAAATGGTTGGTTGTTGAAGTTTATGTTGCATCTATTATTTTTCTTATGAGAGTTTTTAAGTATTCTATTTTGCCATAATTCTAGAATTAAAGGCCCATCCATCTCATTCTAATCTAGTTTTCTATCCATAAGTCTAATGAAAGTGTTCTTTTAATGACCATCAAAAACTTTTACATGGGCACTACTTACTTTTCCCAAAGTCCAGGCAGTATTTCAAATAATTGGAAACTTCCTCCCCTTGGAAACATTTTCTATTATAGGTTTTCTAAGAACATACTGATGTGGATTTTTCTTGCATTTCAGCTGTTTATTCTCAGCTCAGTTTTGACACATTTATTTTCTTGAGTCTTTTTGTATTAATTTCTTTTGTCTATCTAAGCTCTCACTTGGATAACTTAACTATAAAAAAGTCACTGTTTAAGACCCTCATAAAATAGTATTAATTAGGTCAGAGTTGTTTAAATTTGTATTTTTAATATTTATTTGGGTATCACCTAGAATTTGATGTTTTTGTGATTTTTTTGTGATTTTTTTTTTTGTGAGAATCAAAAATATTAGTTATAAGCTGGGCGTGATGGCGCCTGCTTGTAATCCCCACGCTTGGGAGGCAAAGACAGGAGGATCATACAGATTCCTTAAAAAAAAATATATACACACACACACACACACACACACACACACACACACATATATATATACATACATATATATTAGGTCTGGGAGTGTAGCCCAGAAGTAGAAGGGTTTTCAGGAACCCCAGGACCACCAAAAAAAATGTTAGTTATAACATAAATTATATCTGTTGATTATATTTGTAAAAGTGTACATCTACATAGAAAATAATGCTGACATAGAAATAATTGGAGTTTAATGTTAAGGAATTTTTATTTTTTATGTAAATTATTGAAAACAAATTAGTGATTGGAGAAAATAGGGCCTTGGATATTGATAAGTCCAGAAATGTTACTTTTACCTCTGAATCTTCTTCAACCTGAGAATCAGCTGCCAAATCACCATCTTTCATTTTTCTCATTCTAAACATTGATATAACTATTTGTCCTGCAATTTCTTCCTCCAAAGCATATCTTAAGTGCATTAACTCTTCCTACCAACCATTAAACTAATTTGTCTTACTAGCTTCTGGCTTCTACAAGAAACTATCATAAATGAGTTATCTAATCCACAATAGAAATTTGTTCTTCATAATTGGGAAGCTTTCAAGGCTGAACTCAAGACCCAGCAGGGCTGGGCTTGGGGGAATGACATCCTTTGGAGTTACAGAATGAGAGCTTCTTGTATCAAGCCAAGATTATGAAAAGTCAAAAGAAGGAGATGTCCTTAAATTGTCTTAGTAGAATTTTTATTAAAATGAGTCCCCTCCATTTTAGAGGGGAAATTTCAGAAAAGCCAGAAAGAAAGGGTAGGAGAGGAAGAATGCTGAGGTTAATTAATGTAAAAGCTACCCTTCTATACCCGTGACTATAACATTATTAACCTGGGCACTCAGTATTGGGAGGGAGGGAAAAGGAGAAGTGGAAGGGGGAGGGCACCAGATTATGATGTGAGACTATAGTGCACCAATAAAAGAAAATTTAAAAAGTGGTCTCTGAAGGCTGGACAAAGACAGAGGCCCAGGTAGAGACCTGGTAGAGTAGATGGTTCAGGTGGCCTTCCCTATATTTATTTGGTGAGAAGATTGTAACTAGGGTCTTTTTAAAAATGGTTGAGGACTGGGGATATTTGTATTCTGTAGTGAAATTTTTATGGACAAAATATGCTAAAATTTCTAGTTTTAATATGTCTATTTCTTCTTTTAAACTCTACCATTTCACCTCAGGGAAATCTGTAATTTGGTGCAACATATTACTATATACTATATTTTTAAGGAGCAATGAAGTCTTTCCTATAGTAGATTCTACTTCCTTATCCTTTTAATATGTTTTCTAAACTCTATACTGTCTCACGGCAAAATTGTCACAGCAGCTTCACAATCTTGCTATCACCCAAGAGATTTCTTTGAGCTTGCTTATATGTTAAACTATTTCAAATTGCTTTGTTTTTCTCTTGCACACAGAATATATTGTGTTCTGTTTCATTAACCAATCTGAAAATACTTTATTTTGTGGCAAGTTAAACCCATTTGTGTCTTTGAAACACAGACTATGCTAGTTTTCCCTTCTGTCATGAGATTATTTTTTTCTACATAAAATCTTTTATTGTGTTTGTACTTTATTCGTATTAGGGATTTATCATTTGCTTGCATCTATAATGTCCCCCAAAGTCTCATGTGTTGAAAGCTCAGTCTCTAATGTAGCAATATTCAGAGGTGGAATGTTTAGGAAATAAAAATATTGAGGGCTTTCACTTTCATTAGTGAATTAATCCATGTGATGTGTCAATAATTTGACCTGACTAGTGAGAGGTGGTGGAAACTATGGGTAGATGGGAAGATGGCTGAAGGAAGTATGTCCCTAACGTGTGTTACCTTGGGAACTTGATCTTGCTCTTCTCCTCTCCGCTTCCCCCATTGCTTCCAGTTGCTGTGATGTGATCAACGTTCTCTGTCATGAACTTCTGCTGTATCTCAGGTCCAGGCAGGCATGGACTAAAACATCTTAAATCCAGAATCCAAATAAAATCATCTTTTTTTAGCTTGTTTTTTGTCCGGTGTTTTGATCATAGCAAAGTATGTGGTATAGAAAACATAGCTTTAAAACTTGTCTTTCAGAGTTTTTTAATTACAATTTTTCTTCTTTTAATATTATTGGCCTTGTGGTCATATGCCATGATGAAGTTGAGAGTGATAGATGCATTCATGCTGGTGAGAGTGCTTGGTGAGAGCCCTCCACTTCCACCCCACTCATTTTCTCCCACCGTGCAGCACACTGTGACTGGTGCTGATAAATGTGTGTATGTACATCATATCACTCAAGAGTCTCCTTCTTTGAATCTCCCTCCTCATTTCCACCTCCTTCCCATAGGTCCTTTCTGTTACTCCATTAAATTTTCTTCTTTTTTTTTGGAATCCCTTCTGTGTTCTAATTTCTCCCTAGCTTCCGCATACGAGAAAAGTTACCCAATCTTTCACTTTTAGTGACTGACTAATTTCACTGACTGTAATATTCTTCAGTTCCACCCATTTCCCTACAAACAGTTTTCCCAACAAAATACTTTACATGTACCAGTTTTATATTTATTACATGATTCCAATAGCTTCCTATCAATACATTTATTCTTTATTCTTCATAGTTTGAAATATATATTTAGTAACCTATTATAATACTCATTTGCAGAAAATGAGAACAATCTTCTTCCTTCAATGATTCTAAGGATACTTTTTCTTTCACCCAGGAATGATGGAAAGTGAGCTAGAATAATGAGCTATTTTATGCTAATTCTTTTAATTTCTTTGTTAAATAATATAAAGACAGAGGGAGAAATTATTTGAAAACAGAAGCTTTATAATAGATGAGATTGTTAATATCTATGCTTCTTACTTGCATATGATTTAAAGATAGATATTTTCTCTTTCACAGATAATTTCCATTCTCATGAAAATGATAATAGTATCTGTTCTACTTACTTTTGTATTGACATTTAAACAGTATATTTTGTCTTTTCCATAAAGGCTATAAATACCACGCACACTATTTCTAGACTTCTTATATGAATACAAAAATTTGGTTGATTTTCTTAACAAATTTGTGTTTATTTTGTCTATAATAATTCTAAAGTTTAGTATTGACTGTTCTCTTGAAAATGGAGAACACTTCGAAGGCACAAAACTAAAAAATTTTGCTTTATAAATACATCTTGAGAGGACGATTAGAAAAAAGACAACACATCAGAAAGTTAAGGGACAGAAAGAGCTTTTTTGTTGCTGGTAAATTTAGTTAAATCTTAGTTATTTGACTGGCAAGTCTCATTTCTTTGAGCATATCAGTGAAGACTGACAGAAATCATCAAAATTCAACACAACAGAGTAAAAGCTAATAGCCTTTTTATTATACCAAAACTAAAAGAATTGGTAAGACTCAAATGAAATGCTATTACTGAAAATCTTTTATCTAATGCTTTGTGTGGTGAGTGAAAATTGAACAAATACAAACCCTTCTCATGGTGTTAAAATGAGTTCTGACACGATTAAGCAAATATTCTTTGGTCCTAAGAGCTCCTCAATCCTTTTTCACAGTAGTATTATAAGAATATTCTATGTGATTATAGCCCACTACACTCTGATAACCATAATATAATTATTTCATATGGAATAAAAATGAGACATTCTATTAAAACAATACAACCATATTATGATGAAGGAATTAAGTGGTTACTATTTTATAGGGAATTTTAATTTTTTTTCTGTACTGGGTACAGAAAAAAAAATTACTGGGAGGGACATTCTACCTCCAAGTTGTACTTCCAGCCCATTTATTTTTTCTTATTTTGAAACATGGTCTTACTAAGTTGCTGACGCTGGCCTCAAACCTGCAATTGTCCTGTCTTTGTTTCTTAAGATAATGGGTTTACAAGTGTGTGCCACCAAGCCCAGCAATTTAAATCTTTTAATGTATAAAGATATGTGTAGACTTTTGAATACTTGAACACTAGGCATGAAAACATAAATAACATATCTGATAACAAAATCCTCTGCCTGTTTAGATTGAAATATGTTTAGATTAGAATTAAATGGAAGGTTTTTTTCACTGCTCTCCTGAGCAAAATAATCTATTCATTGGTAGATGGAACAAAATCTATTAATAACAAGGAGGCAAAAGACACATCCATCCTCAGCATTCCAAAATAGGAATTAGTCTAAAATTTGTCAAAAGACAAAATTACCAGAGTTTTGTCGAAATACTAAATCAAGACTTGAAAGTTGCATTTTCGCAAATAGTGCTCGAATAGATAAACTTAAAAAAAGCCAAATAGGTGCAATTAAAATTGCTTAATTTTTTTCCGCTCACTTTTTCAAATGGCCCTCTTGAGTTTACTGTGTCAATTAAGTTGATCTCACTTTTCACACTTGTTTTCCTCCATTTTCTCTCTCTCCTCTGTTTATTCTACAATGTCATTCTACATTTTATCCAATAAGTACTCAAAGAAATGTGTCATGCGTATTTCAATAAAGTAGCTCTTAGAATACGCAAGCTAATTAAATAATTCATTTTCTGCCTTCTTAATATTTGTGGTCTAATAATCTTTACAGCTAAACCTATTTTCTTCTATGATTATACATGTTTTACATAGCCTGACATAATTTGAAATGTTTCTTTCATCAGTTCTTCCTTTTCCCCATCACTCCTCTTTTACCCTGTCCTCCATCACTAATCTACTGTGCTTTCTCAATTATCTAGTCTCTCTCTCTTTTTTAAAGTTTCCTGTCTATATTCCACATATGAAATAAAACATTCGACCGTTGGCTTTCTGAGACTGGCTGATCTCAGCATAATATTCCTGCAAATAGCACGTTTGTTACTCTTTATGGCTGAGTAGAATTCCATTGTGTATATAAATTACATTTTCTTTATTGGTTCATCTGTTGAAAGATACTTAGGTTTGTTCCACAATTTGGCAATTGTAAATTGCGCTGCTCTCTACATGGGTATGCATGTATCACTACGGTGTTTTTACTTTTTTCCATATCTTCCATATGAGTTAGATCTAGTAGCACTTGTTTTTCTGTGTGTGGCTTATTTCATTTAGCATAATAATCTCGAGTTCTATTCCTGTTGTCACAAATGACATGTTTGGGTTTATTTAATAGGTAATATGTAGTCCACTGTGTATATATCTATATTTTCTTCATCTATTCCTCTGTTGATGAGTACTTTAGTTGTCTCCATTTCTTAACTCTTGAGAATAGTGCTGCTGCACTGAATGAGATTGCAATGTGTCTTTGGCAGATTGATTTTTTTTCTTTCTTTTTCTTCTCCCTGGCTATATACCCAGGAGTGTGAATGCTGGATTGACTGAAAGTTATCTTTTTAATTTTTTGAGGAAAACTCATGTTTTTTTTTTTTCAAAATGGCCTTACTAATAAAGATTCTCTACAATAAAACAATCATACCAATAAACCCAAGATAGCTATTCTAAAATTTTTTCAAGATTATCGATTTTTGAGTCTTGCAAATAAAGCAAGAGAGTCAAAATCTTGAGTCATTTCTTGAGGGAGAGATGGGTAACGGGAGGAACTCTAGATGAAGAAGGAAATCCTATAGAGAAGCAAATAAGGCGACCTACCTGAGGGAATGGGAGGGGGAAGAGGGAAACTTTCTAAAGCACAGGATGTACTTAAACATATCAAAGTCAATCATCAAGCCAAGCATGGGAAGAGGGATGAAGAGGGAGTGGAGTGGGATTGGGTAAGGGCTGATTGGGTGATGTGTGCATGTATGTCTCCAGAAGTCTTCTATCCCATTAAGATGTATGACTACAGAAAAAGATTAAAGAATACATAAAAAAGAAATAAAGGAAGGAAAAAAGGAAGGAAGAAGGAAGGAAGGAAGGAGGGAAGGAAGGAAGGAAGGAAGGAAGGAAGGAAGGAAGGAAGGACTGGTTACCAGTGGCTAGATGGAAGGGAAGAGATAGAGAGATTTGGGTCAGACGATACATAATTATAATTAGGACTAATTTCAAAAAGTCTATGGTAAAACAAAGCAAGGCAACTATAGTTAATGAGAATACCATATCTCCTTTAAAGGTCAGGTTTATTGTTTGTTTGCTTTTTATTTTGCCTGGGGATTGAATTTAGGGGCATTTTACCTCTAATATATCTCCATCCCTTTTTATTATTTTAAAACAGGGTCTCCCTAAGTTACCTAGGGTGTCTTTACCAAGTATTAAGATCACAGGCAGGTGACACCATATCTAGTTAAACTCGATAATTTTAATACCTTCTTGCAATCAGGGATTGACTTATTCTGGTCCGAATGCTTAGCGTATTGCTCCTACCTGCCTTTCTGAAATTTAAGTCAACTCACCCTACCTTGTAGGTGGCAACAATCTCTATCATTCAGAAAAGGTTACTGAAGCAGCTGCCGTCGGTTTCACCAGTCCCACTAGTCTCTTGAAGCAACTGCAAAGCCTCCTTGTATTTTCTGTATAAATTGTACCATCAGTTTCTTTGTATAACTGTGAGTAATTCAGGGATCACCTAGTTAGAAAATTTGATAAACTAAAAGTATTATTTGCTTCATGTTCAAAGCTGGAAAGTAAGTACTTTCTATTAATAACATGAAGCAGCCAAAGTGACAGCTTGGCTTAGAGCTGCACTGCACAACTGCAACCATTAGAAAATACAGTCTCATTTTTATGACAGTTTGTTCTCTGCTGTCTGGGAGATTTACATTTCCCTTTCCTATGGAGAAGGTCAGAGTCTGATGGATTAAACAAGAAGAACTGTGCCATGTTTAAAGTGAGGAGTTCTTAAATGATAATATTTGTGAAGTGCCTATTTTGAAACTCTTCACTTAAGGTCAAGGATTCAGAAATCAAGTCAAATTTTTGGTCACCAGTGAATTCATATATTGATATTAATAAAATGTTAAGCATTTGAGATGATCATCCTAGCCAGGTTTGACAGAATGCCTGGAGTCTCTGGGAACCAGCTTTTGGCAATTGTTTGTTCTTCTTTATACATTTGAAGTTGATAAAGAAAAAAAAAGAACAAGTTCTTAATATTTTGGTTCTGGAAGTAGGCACACGCAACATTGAACTCTGTAAAAAAGAGAGAGAAAACAAAGCATAGCATACACAAAAATGTAAACAAAAAAAGGTAGTACTGATTTTTACATATCTTGCATGTTATTATATTCAAGAATACATCTAGAATGGTGAGGAAAATATGGACTAGAAAAAAAAGACCAGTTTTGTCTTTTTCCAGAGAACAAAACACAGAGTCAGAAAGAATAAAAATTAGCATAATGCTGCATTCTACAGCAGATACCCTAAATGAAAAAGTAACCCACTTATCTATAGGCATCATGTTAAGAGAAACCAAAGCTCTGGCTAAATAAATGTGCATGGATCTGCATTCAACAGAAAGCAAATTTAGTACTAGATTACTTTAAAGCCATAATGCCTCAATGGCCTTTTCATTTAAAGGTTGCAGTTGCTTCTGTATGTCCAAACCCATTAGACTTCAGTGCACACGAGGTGAGAATAATCAACCCCCACATCCGGGTTCTCAGTGTATCGAGCCAATTTGTGTGTTGGGGTGCAAAGTTTGGGCTGCTTTTGATTTTTTTTTTTTTTTGCTCTGAGTAATATTGAAAACACATCCACAATGTAGATATACATATTTAAGTTTCTCTTTAAAGTTCCTAATACCATGAAAACAAGCTTATATACTACCTAAATCAAAGAAATATAAATATTGGAATTATGTGGAGTTAATAGCTCAATGGGAGTAATAATTCTTGATCTTTTATATTCATGATGAAGCCATATATCTGGAAAATAGCCTACATAGTTTTAAATCATGTGAGAGGTTTTAAAATATTTAGATTGTCCAATATACTTATGCTCCTAAAATATTAGGCTTTCAAACATAATCGTTTCATACCAAGTGACTATTTAAACATGAAAAATATTTCAAAATTCAGAAAGTAGCAGAAAGATAATACATTTTAATGGGAATTTCTTCTTATGTAGAAATAAAAGACATGACATAAATATTCTTGGTAACTAGCCTAAACATCAAATACATTTATTTGTGTTATTCATGGTGATCGGATACTGTTAATAGAATTTATTTAAAAATTATTTAGAAGTCATCAAGGATAACTTCTTTCAGGCAACTTAGATTTAATATTCAGATGATTCTATTATTAATTATAATTATATTTCTTGATCATTTGAATATTCATTGACTATTAAACAATGTCTTTTAACGTTTGATTCTAGTTTACACAGCCTAGTCTTCTGGAAATAGAAAATATTAATAAAATATAAAAATTAATTGGTATATAAACATATGTCACTATATATAACAATGTATGTTACATTAGGCTAAAATTAAGACAAGAAATGTTTCCATTTATATGACATAGTTTTATTTATTTTTCTGTCCCATTACAATGATCATGCATTGATCTTTTTTTTTTTTTCTGACTTCTATTTCCCAAATTCTGATATAATATTTACACTGAAGTAGAGGGTATGAAGAATTCTGTTCACGTGAACTTGCAGCACAGTCAAGTCGGAGGGTTCCAAGAGACTTCTTACTGGGGAACGCTAAATATTTAATGATTCTAACAGACAGTAATCAAACAATGTAATTTTAAAATTAAGTTGGTAACGTGCCAACAATAAGAGTAAAATTCCCTATGTACATGAGGGACATTCATAATCATATCCAAGTCAGTCACTAAGCTAATCACGAGAAGGAGGGAGGGGGAAGGAAATGGATGGGAATTAGGGAAGGACTGAATGGGTGATGAGTACATCTATGTTTCTACCAGCTTGAACCCCATTAAGATGTGTGACTACAATGCACCAATGACAAAAAAAATCTCAAAAAAGTACTCATATGTAATAAAAATTTCATGTCATATTGAAAAAAAGAGTAAAAATAATTAAGATCTTACATATAACATTGTTTATTAAAAAAGAAAAAAGATCCTTGGTATACCTACATAATCATATGTATTTGACATCAAAGAATGAATATATATTTTGTATTAAAATCTACTGTGAGTTTTACTGAGTTTGAAGTGAGCTTATAGATCAATTTAAGGAGAATCTGAATTTTAATATTAATAATATTTTAAATTGAACATATATAAATATTTTTGCTAACTTTTGTTAAATGTTCTCAGTGACGTTTTTGTAGTTTTCAAAGACAAGTCTAAAATATATTTGATCATATTCCTAGGCGTCATATATTTGTGACTGTTACATTGTTAATAAAAATGTTTTCATGTTTTAAAAGTTTATTGTTAGTATGTAGAAATGTATTTCACTTTTTAGACGTTAACCTTACTTGCTGAGCATTTCAGATATTTATTTATTAGTTCTAGTAGTTATTTAAATAGATTTCCTTAGCCATGCCAGGTAGGGTAGCACACACCTATATTTCCACTACTTGGGAGGCTGAGACTAGAGAATTGCAGGTTCAAGGACAGCTCCAGCAATGTAGCAAGACCCCCAGCAACATACTGAGACCCAAACAATCAAAACTTATCAATCAATCAAACAATCAAACATTCAGTCAGTTAAAAAGAGCTGGGATGTAGCTCAGAGGTAGAATGCCCCTGGGTTTAAATCCCCAGTACCAAATAAATTTAATAATAATAGATACATAGATGTTCTAAATTTTTTAATAGTTATGTCATTTTCAGAAAAAAAAACTGTTTTAATTTTTCTATTCAGTCATCCTTTCCATTACTAATTTTTCTTTTCTTTTTAAAATGGTTAGATTCTACAGTAATAAACTGAAGGTAAGTGGCAAGATGTGATCATTTGTTCCTGATTCTATGCTAATTTTATATGCTTCACCTTCATTATTATGACTGCAGAGTTTACCTTTTGATAGATTGTGGAAATGAATACTACACAAACAAGGGACAACAGAGGCTATTTATCGAGACTTTGTTAATATAAGAGTCAAGTACTACGGCTTGTGTTTCAGATCCCAAAGTAGGGCAGGGACTAGGAGAGCTTTACAGGGGGTCAAAGGAAGCCTTCAGGTGTGTTGTTTTGAACCTTATTGGTGTGGGGAAGCTGGAGATGGGGGAAACATAAAAGGCTCATCTTATGAGTTTGAATTAGGTAACAAATTTACCTTAATTAATTACTTAATTTGGTCCTGAGTAGATGGCCAAGGCAGACAGACCTGGAAGTCATTCACCATGTCATCGCCTTCTCCACTGACTGGTTGTATGCCTTGGCTTGGCACCCTGGGTTGGTGGCTACAGAGACTATGGGTCAAAGTCCTGAGACCATCTCTGGTTCTTCCACCCCTTCCACTTTGTCGTCTCACTGTGAGAAATTGACCAGTTCAGTAGGGCAGGCAGGAGCTCCAGTGGTCCAGATCTTCATCACATGCAAATGGTTCTGTTCATTCCATTTTCAGTCACATGCAGAGGAGTTGATATCAATCAGTTTCATCTATGGCATTACTAAGTTTAACCAGAGGTTTTAGAGGATTTATTATTTTAGGATTTCTATTTTGAGCAACTTTTTTTTTTTTTTGGTGGTAGTGGGGTTCCTGGAAGCCCTTCTACCTCCGGGCTACACTCCCAGACCTATTTTTACATTTTTATTTGGAAACAGGGTCTCCTAAGGCAGTGCGCACGGCTGGCTTCGAACCTGCGAGATCCTTCCGTCTCTTCCTCCCAAGCGCAGGGATCACAAGCGTGCGCCACCACGCCTGGCTAGGATTTCTATTTTGGATTTTGGAATTCTTACCGTTGGGATCACTCTTCTTATTGTTTACATAAAAATGAGTAAGTTACTCCCTGAGAATACTCAAAAAATCAAGGGTAACCTCATTTTGGATTTGACTTTGGAGCAAAAATATCTAACCCTGGTGACATGGAATTAGGGTTACCTTGTATAGAGGAATGTCTGAAATTTTCTATTTTTAAAAAGCATGAAATAATAGCCCGGAACAAACAGGGCCAGAAAGAGAGTACTATATAGAAACAACCCATGAAAATACAAAGGGGAAAAAAATTAAATTCTAAAGACAGGAGGTGGAGCTGGGGATGTAGCTCAGTGGTAGAACACTTTACAAACTTGCTGGAGGTTCTAAACTCAATTCACAGCATGTAAGAAAAAAGAGATGAACTGAGAAATATATTTAGATGGCTATTAGTCTCATCCAGGTAGCAAGTCCTTCTTGTCCCATCACAATATGAAGACAGTTGATTTTTTTTTTCTGCCAGTAACCTAATATATCCTTAATAGATTGTGATAATAGTTTGTTTGGGGGGAAAGAGAGACATGAGCAATGCCAGTTAGATTTATTTAAGGCCATCTGTACATATTAGTACAAGTGTCACTGGCAGTAATTCCATTTGGTTTTGTTTGATGAAATCAGACTTGCTCAGCAAGTTTCTTCATGGGGGTCTAGTGACAAATCACATATCTAGCAGTCAGGAATATTTAGGACAATAGCAACTTTTAGGGCAGTCTAATAATAGAAAGAGAATGAGAATGTTCTAGAATAGTAGTTAAAATAAGGATGAAAGAAAAGGGAAAATAATAGCTAGAAGGGAATGAAAACAAGGGTCTATAGAGAGTGATAAAATGCTTTCAAGTGATCATATTTAGGGAACAAACAAACAAACAACAACAACAAAAGCAACTAGGATTCTTGGTCTGTTAGAGGTGGGAGCTGGTCACTCTCAGAGTTCAACTTGGTCCAAAGTTCTTAGTTCCAAAGGTCAGGTGCTGTCAATAATATTTGAGAATCTGCAATCGAGGTGTATTATTGGGATTAATTCTAAATATTAGTGTTCCTGAGTTTTGTTTAGTTACAAAGCATACACCCAAGGATTGACTCTGAAGCTCACTGCCTTAGTAAGTACTGAGACCCTCATCAACCTAATAAGATCTTGTTTCAAAATAAAAATAAATAAATAGGGCTGGTGGTGTAGATCAAAGGTAGAAGGCCCTTGGGGCTCCACTTCCAGTACAAGAAATAAATAAAGAAAAGGCAAGAAAAAAAGAAGGAAAGAAGAAAAGAAGGAAGGAAAGAGTGAAGCAGCTTTGGGTAGAATGATTCTGGGTTCAATTTCCAAAATATAAACAGAGAGAGAGGGAGAGAGAGGGAGAGAGAGAGAGAGAGAGAGAGAGAGAGAGAGAGAGAGAGAGAGAGAGAGAGAATTAGATTCAAGGTGGAATTTTGATAAACTAAACCTTCTGGATGAAGATAAAAAACAATATTTTTATATTTAGTAAAAAGTGAGAATGGTATTGAACCTGTTGGTGAAACAGTTAGTTATAGGATATGACTTTTTCTTTTGCTATATTTGCATGCAGAAAGGTAGAGTGTAGTATCAGTGGTAAAAGATCTAGGTGTGTGGTTTTTCCTGTTATCAATGAATAGGAAATATGAATAACTAGTCTGGTTTACTCTAGGAAGAAATGCTCACATAGAGTTGAAAGTAATTGTTTACAACACCCTGCCTCACGCACTCCAAGTATAAAGAATATGTCAACTCTAAAACAACATCAATAATATAGTACCTCATACCATGAAGTGTATATAAAAATATTACCCTATGGGATGTGTAATATCTTACAACATGTTATGGAGGATTCCTGGACTTATTAAAATTCCTAAAAAAGCAAAGTCGATAGAGACAATATGAAATAGATGAATCAATTTCATCTCCACAATCCACCAAAGTGTTTAGAAAATAAAGTTCTAAAAGCATTTTTATGATTAATAAATTAAGATAATTTAGAATAATAATTAAAAACACAAAGTATCTTTTTCTCACCCTATATACATAGCCAAAGACATGAATATAAAAAGATAAAACTTTAAAAACAATTTATTTTGTGTTATGGTTTTGACTTTAAATGTCCCCAAAGGCTACATCCTAAAGGCTTTGTCCCCAGCTGATGGAAGGTAGGGAAACTCTGGACAGTGTGGCCTAATTGGGGCAGGTTGCTGGGATTGCACCTTTGAAAAGTAGACCTTGCCCTGGGCCCCTTTCTCTTCTCTCTCTCTTTCCCTAGGTGTCCTGGCTGCCTGTAGATGAGCAATCTTCTCTGCCATATGTTTTCTCTTAACCATGATGCTCTTCTCTGCCTTAGGCCCAAAGTAACTGAGCCAACCAATCCTGTACTGAACACTCTGAATCTATGAACCAGAACCACTATGTCTTCCTTTTAAGTTGTGCATGTCACGTATACTGTCCCAGCAAGCAAAAGCTAATATACCCTGTGTTCCAGAGTATTAAAAATAATAATTTGAACCAGCACAAAAGCTAATGACAGTGAAATGATTTATAGGTTTGGTCACATTAATCTTAAGAACACCTGCTCTTCCTAAGTCACCATCGTGAAAATAATTATAAATAGAGTGAAGATATTCCCAAGATCATAGCAAAAGAAAAACTGGAATTCATAATATAACTGAACTCTACTAATGATTTAGAAATACACAAAAATTTAAATAGGGAAACACATAATGTGGACTGTTAAATTATAAAAAAAATGAAAATAAATGATAAGAAAAGGTACCTGATTCTCTTATTCAAATTAAAACAATAATAGAACACAATGCAATTGAATATACATCATATAACAAATTGTTAGATTCTCTTGATCTCTGTATGAGTTAGGATGTAGAGAATAAGAATTTCCACATACTGCGTGTTGGCATATGAATTGTTATGATCACATTATGTAAAGATTCAGTATGGCTTAATAAAATTGAGCATGTGCTAACCCCATGACTAGGGGATTTCATTCCTAGGGATAGTTTTGTTCATGTGCCCTAAGTGACAAGTACCTAAATGGCCATAATAGTATTGTCAGTTAAAAAAAATCACAATAGCAGAACCAAGTGTGGTGGCACACGCATGTAATCCCAGTACTTGGGAGTCTAAGACAGGAGAATCCGGGTTTGAGGCCAGCCTCTGCTATTTAGTGAGCCTTTCTGCAACTTAGTGAGAACCTGTTTCAAAATAATTTAAGAAAAGCAGGCTGGGTGGTATAGCTTAGAGGAAGAATACCCCTAGGTTCAATCCCCAGGAACACACACACACAAACACACACATAGACACACACACAGACACACACACACACACACACACACACACAGACATACACACACATCATACATCACATCACAATAGCAGAGTTAATAAACAGAACTTGAAAAAGCAATATTTATTCTCAGCATAAAGTATGGTATACTTGTATACCTATTCATACTTACACATACATCGACTTAGATTTCTTTAAGAATAATAATTAGAAAACTTAATGAACTAAATCTTGAAGAACAGCAGAGTGTGGTGGCTCACACTGTAATCCCAGTATAGTGCAGGCTGAGACAGGAGGATAGCAGATTTGAGAACAGTATCGGCAACGTAGCAAAATTTGATTTCAGAACAAAAAAATAAAAAAGGGCCAAGAGTGTAGCTCAGAGACAGAACAGTTCTGAGTTAAACCCCAAGTACTCCCCAAAATATATTTATAAATAACAGAAAGAAAAAAAATCACCCTATTGGATACAAAAACTTTGTAAGATATGGCACTTCAGAAAGAGGTGTATTTATGCAAGAAAATAAATAATGAATCAAAGAGGATTATTTTTTTCTTTTTTGCGGGTCTGGAGATGGAACCCAGAGGCATATGACCTCCGAGCTACACCCTCTGCCCATTTTTTTTTTTTTTATTCTTTATTTTGAAACAGGTCTCACTGAGTTGCAGAGGGCCTCACTAAGTAGCTGAGGCTGTCCACCAACCAGGATTCTCCGATCTCAGCCTCCCAAATGCTGGGATTACAAGCATTTGGGCGTGAGCAGGGCGTGAGCAACCACACCTGGCTCAAAGAAGATAATAATAGGTCCCATAGTCAGATTCCTTCATGTGTGAACAGTTGGCTTTTGTCAGAAGTTCAGTGAGTAAAAGTGCCTATCAGCGAATAAAAGAAAAAAAGGACAGTTTATTTAATAATAAGTGTACTTTTCTTAAATTTCTTTTATTTTTATTATGAAACAAGGTCTTGCTAAGTTGCTAAGGCTGTCCTCAAACCTGCACCCTTCTGGTCTCAACCACCCAAATACTGGAATAACTGTCATGCACCACCAGGCCCAGCTTCAATACACTATTGATTCTATCTCTAAATGAAAAAATCAAAGAAACAAAAGTCATGAACCTTAACTCACAGCATCATAAAATCCTATCCATGCTAACTGAGCATCTGAAATTTAAAGCAAGAGCTTATGAAAAGTAATCAAGGAAGTCTGAAGTCATGAAATAAGTAAAAGTCAATATTGAAAAAAAAGCCCAATAGGCACATATATAAGACAAAAATAGACAATTATAAAAAGACAGAAAACATAAAAAGTGTAAAAAGTGTTTAAAGGCTTTAGTAATTAGGACACTGAAAATGCAGAGTACAACCAAGAGACCAACAATTCTGAAAATAATTGAAAAAAATGTGGGTTGAAAAAAATGTGGGTTAGTGGGCAATTTTATAACTGATGTAACTTTGAGTCAAAAGAGAGAATTCTGGAATGATGATAACATAACTTTTTTTGGACGGGTTAGTTATCATTTGACTCACATTGTGATATTTAATTAATCTGTATGTACTTTATGTTACACTTCAATATAAAACATACCTTAAAAAAAACAAGAAAACTCAAGCTGAGAGTGTGGGAACGCGTGCCTGTAATCACAGTACTAGAGACGTTCACACAGGAGGATGGCAGGTTCAAGGACAGACTCAACAATTCTGAAAGTCTCTCAGCAACTTAGCAAGAGCCAGTTTCAAAGTCTGAAAAAATAAAATTGGTCTGGAGCTGTAGTTCAGAGATAGAATGTCCCTGAGTTAAATCTCCAGTACCAAAAATAAAAAAGAGAGAGAAAGAGAAAAAAAAAAAAAAGAAAAGAGTCAATGAGATGGTGGAAAGGGAATTTTTATGAGACATAAGACATCCCAAGAATTAAAGGGGACCTGTTTAAGTGTGAAGATTATCATTAAGATGAAAGGTGCAATAGAATCCCTATTTTATTGTATCCAAGGAGCATGTGGATATGAAGATAAGTAGATGTCTTTGCATGTTTTAAATTCTGTACTGTACATATGCAGGGAAAGCCACATAACTTTTGATCTTCAAGTAGGAGTCATGCTTGTCAGTAAAGGAGAGGGAAATCATCAAGGGTTTTGGAAACCTGACATTTTCCCCCAGATTAATTATGATGTATTGGCTATGGAGAGGTTTAAGTGATGGATGTGGCCTGATTGTATCTACCATGTTTCTATTCCCTGTAAACTTGGTGATCTGGCCTCTGTCCTCCAAGCCTCCTGTCCTAGCTTTCCGGGAGGTGGGGGTGATAAGACTTCTTTCCAGTGGCAATGTATCCTGATCTGATATCATTCCTGTACCTCAGACTTTGGTTGATACACTGTATGAACCAAATAATTTTATTATTTCAAAGCCGGGCGTGGTGGCGCACGCTTGTAATCCCAGCATTCAGGAGGCTGAGACCCGAGGATCGCAGTTCGCGGACAGCCTCAGATACTTAGTGAGGTCCTCTGCAACTCAGTGAGACCTGGTTTCAAAATAAAGAATAAAATATAGGGCAGGGGGTGTAGCTCGGAGGTCGAATGCCCCTGGGTTCCATCCCCAGACCCGCAAAAAAAAAGAACAAATAATTTTATTATTTCAAAATAAAAAATTATTTATCATAGGTAAAAATTTGGGAGAAACAGTCTTAAAATTACCGAAGCACAAATATACACATGGCTCTCTGAAAAACAACATGGTATTTAGAGTGTTACAGTTGGAATCCTACTGTTTTTCTGTGTGACCAGTATGATACTAAGCAGGAAGTGACCTTCAAGTCTAAATTTGTAGTTAAAAAAATAAAAGTAAAGTTGAGAAAAAGATTACATTAAATTCTTAATATGAAATCAAGAAAACCTCCAAATTAAGAATCTATTTGCCTAGGTTTTATTTTTGGGTGAAAATGGGAGCAGAAGTATTGTGGCACATTTTTGCTTAGTTATTGTTTTGGACTGTTCTTGTCTTTGGTTTTGTTTTGGTAAGTTTTTACTTATAATTTATTTTTCCTTCTGTGGTATGCTAAAGACACACTTTGGGTGACATTAAGATGTGGTTTTACTATTTGGGGAAGTATTTTTTAGTGTCCCATTGTTATTAACAAATTTATACAGGATTAAGTACTATATTTTTATCATCTGAAGAAACAATTAGATGTTTTTTCTATGCAAAGATTGACCTTGAAAACACAAAAGTATGCACAGAGAAGACATAATGTTCAAACTGAATCTAATTGTTTAACTGTTGTTTAATTCATTTAATCATGCTCTTTTTTAGAGAAAGGAATATATTGAATAATTAGGTAAAAATTCATCAGTAGCAATGTTATTTATTCGGTGATTTAGTATGCAAGGTGGGTTGGTACAGCATGAGGGAATCTATTTCTTGGCTAGAATAACCACTAAATCAAATTCTATATATCTCAACCATAAACATTGAAAATATGTATTTTTCACAGAAGCAGGATTTAAAATTTGTCAATTGTTGTTTTCTCATCCAATTAAAAACAAACATATATAAAAGAAACATTTCACTTTTAAAAAGACAACCAAGCAATACCTGCTGAATTTGTAAATTATGTTATAATTCCCTTCACCTTAATTGACTAACTTTTAAAACAACATATAGGATACTCTAAAATACATTTACTGATCTATGTGAGAAATATCTAAATATGTATCTTCCTTTCTGTCCTCTCTCTCTTTCTTTCTTTCTTTTCTCTCTCTCTCTCTCTTTCTCTCTCTCTCTCTCTCTCTCTCTCTCTCTCTCTCTTTCTATTTAGACAGAATTCACTTTGATCTAGGATTTTCAGTTACTCAAACTTATCTCATTTTCTCACAGTACAGTTTCATATCTGACTTTCTCTGTACTGGAATTTTATGACCTGGTTTACAAAATAGGTCTGTAATTTATCTTCAGAATTTATCAAGAATCCATAATAAACCGGGCGTGGTAGACCAAGTTTGTAATCCCAGCATTCCAGAGGCTGAGAACAGAGGATCGCGGTTAGTGCACAGCCTCAGCTACTTAGTGAGGCCCTCTGAAACTTAGTGAGACTCTGTTTCAAAAATAAAGAATAAAAAATAGGGCACGGGGTTTAGCTCGGAGGTCAAATGCCCCTGGGTTCCATCCGCAAACCCGCAAATAAATAAATAAGTGAATAAAATAAAATAAAACCTTAAAAAGTAATCCATAATAAAATATTTCATACATTAAAATTCTTGTTCTGCTTTCTTCTATTCATGGAACCTCCTATAGATGAAACTACTTATTAAGATGAATTACCATTTAAGTATATTCCAAATATGCAATACAAATAGTTGTACTACTACAACCTTTATTTGAAATTTTTAAAGAAAACTTTGTTTTATTTGAAAACTTGAAGGAAATAAAATAAATGTAAGAATTGAACAAAAATTTGTCTATCATCTATATTAAGATTAGGCCTTATGTATTATAATTTATATTGTTGTATTATTGTTTTTTTCAGTTAGATGGTATTACATGATAAAAACAGGTGTGTCTTCCTGAGTTTATAATATAAATACAATGTTAAACAAAAGGAAAATAAAATGTCCACATTTATCACTTAATTTGGAACAAAAGCTGACACGAATATGCTATTATAAATGGAAAGTAAGAAATGAAGTTAGGTCTACTGGATACATCCCAATGTATCATGATCAGAGACAAATAATAAGAGCAGAAATATGCATATATAAATATATAAAAATATACAAATATATAATCTTGTCCCAGAATGTTAATGTTAGGGCACATATTTAAAAGCATTGAGAGCAAAAGTAATGATACAATAACTTTTTTTAAATGATCATCACCTAAAATTTACGACAAATTGAATTCAGATGAATATTTTCAAAAACTTTGTACAAAGGAATGAAAACTTAA
This sequence comes from Muscardinus avellanarius, assembly GCF_963383645.1. Classification (NCBI taxonomy): domain Eukaryota; kingdom Metazoa; phylum Chordata; class Mammalia; order Rodentia; family Gliridae; genus Muscardinus; species Muscardinus avellanarius. Next base: position 7,910,860 of record NC_137791.1, on the reverse strand, counting down.
AAATAATTCTCAGAATTGTTATGTATAATTTACATCTCAAAAATTTTAATAAACCACATTAAGTATTTGAATCAATAACAATATTATACATATCAATTTTAAAATTAAAAACAATAAATGTTATTAATATTTTCAAATTTTATAATTAATATCAATGGGAACTAAACTTGAATTAATTTTGACTATTGGCAAAGAATTTATCTCAATTGATCCAATGCTTATTTTTGCATACCTAGAATTCAAATATTTCTTGATTTGAAAAGGTTCATAGTATACATTTAAACATATTTATTGATAATGATTGTACAAAAGTTTTTGAAGTTCCAACAATATTTTACAATTTACAATATGTTATAATTTCATCTTACATTTATTGTACATCATAAAATACTTAACTAGCCAATTGTATTGAAGCAATAAATGGAATGGAAGCTGTGCTTTGGCTTGGCTGGCAGAAAAAGAATATTTTTTAAAAATTTATTGCGTTGTAGTCATACATCTTAATGGAGTACAAGATGGTGGAGGGAGACATGCACACATCACTCATTTAGCCCCTTCCCAGTTCTCATCCCATTCCCTCCCCTCTTCCTTCTTCTCATGTTTGGCTTAGTGATTGGCATAGATATTTTCTTGAATGTACACCAGTTATATTAGGGAATTTCTCTCTCCCCTCCCATCCCCTTCAATTAGGTTGCTTTATCTGCTCATCTATGGTTTCTCTTTCTTTGTCTAAAGAATTCTAAAATGAGAAAAAGAGACAACAAATATTTCATTCAGCTGTGACATAACTTGCTTAATGGATTAAAAATTAAACTAAATTTAGAATTAAAGTACATATTGTTAGAGATTAGTTTGATAAAAAATGTAAAGAAAATTTCAGCAGTGTGATTTCTTAAATCCTACAAACTGATACTATAATTCAAAAGACTTATTAAACTTATGATTTTTTTGTTTGGTAATTCCTCATAATTAGCTTTTTAAACAGGAAATTTCTAGCCTCTTTTTTAAAGTAATATACTCATTTCAAATGAATGAATTATTAACGTGAGTTTAATAATTTCAAAATTTCAAGTGTTTTCCCATTTCAAAGGTACTTTGATCTGTTTTAAACCATAACTGGTAACTGGAGAGAATTAGTCTCTACCCAGTATTACTCCTTTTTATCTCAGCATGTCTATGTTCAAGGCCACATGTATTTTTTTCAAGGCATTTTTGCTGTAAGTTTTTCTCTATAACCCACACATGGGCAATAAAATTACACTTATGTATTAAATTTCTTGCTTCAAAATAAAAAACTAAAAAGGCAGAAGTTATAGATCAGAGGTGGAATTCCTCTCTGGCTTCTGTATCAAGTACTCTGTATATGTGTGTGCTTACACACACACATACACACACACACACACACACACACACACACACACAACCACACAAGCATACACACACAATAAATGCATATGTATTAGCAGTCTCCAGATCTAAACATGACAGCATATTTGTACTTGATTAAAGAGCCTGACTACCTAAAGAGCCAGCCACATTGAATTTAACTCAATGGTTTCTACATATCTGGATATTTGTCTAGAACCTGTGATTCTTCTGGCTCAGCCTCCCAAGTACAGGATTCCAGATGTGAGTAAAACCATTACACTCAGCTCACTGCAGTTTTAATTTTTTCTGATAGCTAAAGAAATTTAAAATTCTTTTATGTAACTTCTGGTTATTCTTATTTTATTTTATTGAGAAATGTTTCTTTACTTCAATTGCCCGTTTTTGATTGGGTTATTTATTTTGTTAAGTTTTAAATTCTTTATATATGTTTAGATATTAATCCTTTGTCAGAAGAGAAACTGGAAAATACGTTTTTTTTTCCTATTCTCTAGTTTCTCTCTGTGTGCTTTTGGTTGTTCCTTTTGCCATGCAGAATATTTTTAATCTGACATGATTCCATTTACTGATTCTTGGTATTATTTCCTGAGCTATAGAAATTCTACTGCAATTTTTTCCCCTGTGCCTGCATGCTAGAGTGTAAAATTTCTACTTTATTGCTCAAAACAATACTTAAATTAGTATATGTATATAACATTTGTCATCATAAAATAGTTACTTAAAATATAAGAAGCTGGGTAAGGTGGTGCATGCCTTAAATCCCAGTACTTGGGAAACTGAAACAGAAGGATCCCATGTCTGAAATACTGACAGCAATACTGACAATCTCAGCAAAGTATCAAGACCCTGTTTCAAAACAAATAAATAAATAAACAAATAAAATAAAAAGGACTGGGGGTATAGCTTGGAGGTTTAATGGCTTTGAATTCAATCCTCAATACCGAACACACATAAATTTAAACAAATAAGCAAGCAAACAAATAAAATACTAGAGTGGAGAACTAAATTTCATACACATATGCTGCTAATCTGACAAACGAAAAACAAAATTATTGAAATCTTTTGCAATAGATATTGACTTTCATAGCAGCATAGTACTTATTTTTTGGTTATGGTATTTAACTGTTACGACATGCCAAGGCAAATTTCAGTAAGGAAACATAGCATGGCACACTATTGAATGTGCCAATGGCATTCCATTAAATGTGCTTTACGATCACTTATTGTCTTTTCCTTTTAGCATCAGAGTCCATAAAATTTCTTGGATACAGAATGGTCCTGAAGGTCCTGATACAAGCCTAAAGGGCATAGCATGCACAGAGGATTCGTGGCTAAGACTCCTGGTGGGTATTCCTAATAATTTTGGAGGAAGAGCTGAGTGAGGAGAAGGAAAACATTTAATTTTTTTGAGAACACTTTCTGTAGAATAATGATATTTATTTAGCCTCTTCATCCCCATTTTGTTCCTTTTCCTTTTCTGTTTCTGGCCCAGAGGAGCCAGGCAAGTAACACAAATAACGTGTTATTGACCAGATGTAATAAAAATAAGCAATGTCAGGAATCTGATTAAATAGAACATCTGGACATTGCTGGTAAAGGGCAGCTTCTCTGACTATTCAGCGCCAAATGCCACCATAACAGCTGACTTCTATCCAAAGAAACTCAAAATATAAGATTTAAAAATTAACGATGGCACTAGTCAACCAGTGTTCTTAGTTCAAAACCTTAGCAAAGAAAAAGGCAAATAAAGAACATGTTGTTCTGGCCAGTGCTATGAGAGCCACAATCATTTTGAAAATGTATTTAGATGAGGTGCTATATATTTATTATATTTTCTTTAAGGAGTCAATTATATGATGACGCACTGCAATTCCTCCATCAGGTTAGAAGCATAGTTTCAGCATCTATTCAATACATGCCTTACTCATGTTAGCTTTCTTTAAAATAGAGAAAAAATAATAACCATCAGATTTATCTGAATGCTAAGTGAAATATAATTAATAAAGCATAGAGGACACTATTTAAAACATTAGTAAACAATAAGTAAGCAGTACCTGTTATTGTACTTGCCAAATAATTTGCAAAAGTGTCCAAAACTTTAAAATGCCATGCTGCCTTCTGACTGACTTCCAGCTGCATGTCGGATGTCCCTTAGGAGTTAATAGGAAATTTACAACCAAGATAGATATTTAGATGTATCATGTTACTAATTTGTCTTCTTATTTTGAAAATATTTACCCTACATTCTTTTATTTTTAGCTTAAAATGCAAGATAATGAGTAACAACTAAATTAAATAAGTTGTTCACAATTTCTTATTGGTGGGCAGAATTTTATTGTATGGCTACACCACTCTCATTTCATATATTAGTAAATTTTGGGTCATGTTCAGATATTGTCAATTATATAAAAACTAATAATAATGTTTGTGTATAATTTTTAAAATTATTTTTGGAGAAATACTCAGTTGATGAATGATTAGATAAAATTACAGGTGTATATTTACCTTATTACAAAACTTTCAAGGTAGTTTCCAAGGGGCTTGTAGGCTAATAGTTTAGTGTGGAGTTCAAGTTTTTGCAAACAGTGATTACTGGAAGAGAATATTTATAGTTAAAAACCATGAAAGTATTTCCTGAGCAGAGGAAGAAAGAAGAAAGCTAAAGGGAGACAGGATTGCGGGGTCCACAGGGTGACAATCTTCAAAATTTCACACACCATCCTGGGTGGATCTTGAAAGAGTGCTGACCAACAAAATAAAAGATAATTAAGGAGTGAGTTTGTTTTTCTAAATTTACATTTGAGAAACAGTGGTTCGCTATAAAGAGGGATAACAATCACTTCATTGTAGTGGTCAAAAACATGATTGGTAAGTAAGAAACCTATCAATTTGTGGTAAAAGCAATGAAGTATCATGATGGGAGTCTCAATGGAGAAAATATAACGTTGAAAGTCAAAAGCTGTTGTTATAGTGGAGAAAGAGAGAAATGGATTAGAAGAACACTCAGGAGTTATGAGCCAGAAATGGGCAGGGTCTATTGTTGATGCTTTCTGGTTTGCAGATTTGTTTGTAATCAACATGGAATAAAATAGCCTGAAAGCTGTAATTAAAACCCAAATCACCACGAACTCAACTTCTTGATCTTTAATGGTATGCAGCATTAGTGGACAACTCTGAAAAAAATTGGGAAGTTGTGTTTTTTGCCATAGGAGGCAAAGCAAGTATTCATTAATAATATGAAAGAGTTGGCTAATCAGGACATAAGCATTCAAGTAAACCCTGGAAGAAGTTTGGTTTTAGTGGAGTAGAGTCATATGACAATTAAAGAATAACAGCATTTGAAACTTGAGATATAAATAGGAACAGAAAGTATAGAATTTCAGTCCCAATGGGCTTCTTTGAGGAGGGAAAAAACTGATTCAACGGAAACTTTCCCAATACTTGCCCTGGTATTTTTAGTAATTTTAGGCATTGTATTAATGATTTAAGAGATTGCCACACTCTCTGGAACATCACTCAAGGTAAGGATTTTGCCTACTGAAAAACTAATATTACTTATTTAGCATTATATAAAATTAAGTTAATATAGCTGAAAGTTATGATTACAGGTATTTTGCATTTTTGTTATGTTTTAAATAATTTCTTAGGACAAGTATTGCTTTTAAAATGATTTTTGAAGTGAAATTTTGTTCCAATATAATAATTAATGGAGAACTAGCCTATTAAGTAGAAGCAATGAATTTGCATTGTGCTTCTCTTGTTAATATTTCTTTTACATTATTTATAGATTTTGTCTACTGCATTAAAATTTGCAGGAACACTGCATATGTACAGCTTAATGTAATCATTTCCTAACTATGCTCTGTGGAGTCAACCCAGTTTCAACAAAATTAAATCTAATTTTGTGTCTTTTATTTATTGCTGCTTCTAGGTTAAACATGATTTAAAAAAAATCATGTTAGAAAATTTAAAAATTGTGAAAATCATCAGCTTATTTGAAAGTCTATTCTATTCAATAACGTGTTCTATGTAAAGATATTAGCCATACTAATTAGCTTACATGAAATAGTAATTTGTTTCCAATATGTATTCTTTTTTTTCCATCTGTAAAATAGGTCTGTAGGATTCAATTCCCAGTCCTGTCTATACAATACAAGAAATTAATAGGTCTACAAAATGTTTCACTTTTTATAGGAATTAAATTATTTTAATTTTGGAATTTATTAGAGTACTCTGGTGTATGCTTTTTGTAAGTTAGTGCACTGTAATGATACATATTTTTATTTTATTGGTGCACTATAATCTCACATCATAGTGTGGATCATGTTGAAAATGGCATATATTCACACAGGGCTTGGGGTCCTCCCCTCTTCCCCTTTCCTCGCCCTCCCTCCCTCCCAATACTGAGTGTCCAGTTTAACATTGTTATATTCACATATATACCCATGTTCAAATGTAGCTTTTTTATTAATAAACCTCAGCCTTCTTCCTCCTCTACCATTTCTTTCTAGCTTTTGCTCAGGTTTCCCCTCCATTATCTGGAGTCCGTCTGGTATTCCTAATACTCCCTAGCTTGAACATATTAGAGAAAACATATGTCCCTTCATTTTCTGTGCTTGGCTGGTCTCACTTAATGTTCTCTAGGTCTTTCCGTCTTCATGTGAATTACATGATTTTGTGCTTCTTTATTGCTGAGTACAATTCCATTAAGTGTATTTCCTATAATTTTGCAATCCATTCATCTGTTGGTGGAGATCTAGGCTGGTTTCATATTTTTCTACTATGAATTGTGCTGCTATGAACGTGGGTATCCATATGCTACTGTAGTTCTCTGATTTCAACCCCTTTTGAAAGATACCCAGGAGTCGTAGAGCTGGATCATATATTGTATCTATTCCCAGTTTTCTTAGGAATTTCCACACTGATCTCCATAGTGGCTGAACTACTTTGCACTCCCAACAACAGTGTAAAAGTATTCCTCTTTCCCCACATCCTCACTGTTAAGAATCTGGGACATCACCTGTAAGGAGAGCGTCTAGCGGAGACCTAGGAGGAAGGCGATGGTGGCAGCAGTGGCCGAGATGGCAGTGGAGACTTGGATTTGGGAGAGGCAGACATCTGATCCAACCCACCCTGATCTCAGAAGAAATTACCCCAAAGGTTGAATGCTACTGTTGTGCATGCTTAGGAACACTGGACATGCGGTATGGGAAATGAGTTTGGGAAAGATTTGAAATGGTGGAGGCAGTCGCATTGGCAGCAGCAAGTACTCAGGGGAGGCAGAGATCTGACATAATACACCTGGAACTTTTGAAGAAATTACCTCAGAGGCAGAATATTACCACCACGCACCCTTGGGAACATGGGACAATCTGCTGGTTGAAGAGGGTGCTTGGATCGGAGTCTGCCGAGGGGTAAGGCAGGTGCTGGGGTCAGCAAGTCTGGAATCGGAGCCTGCCATGAGGCAAGGCCGGTGCTGGGGCCTCCGAGGCAGGGACTGGAGCCTGCCGAGGGTTTGGGCCGGTGCTGGGGCCAGCGAGGCTGGGATCGGAGCCTGTCGTAAGAAAAGGCCAGTGCTGGGGCCTCCAGGGTCAGGATCAGAGCCTGCCGAGGGGTTAGGCCAGTTCTGGGGCCAATGAGGCCGGGATTGGAGCCTGCTGTGAGACAAGGCCGGTCTTGGGGCCTCCAAGGCATGTATAGGAGCCTGCCGAGGGGTTAGGCCAGTGCTGGGGCCAGTGAGGCTGGCATCAGAGCCTGCCTTGAGGTATGGCCGGTGATGGGGCATTCAAGGCTGGGATCAGAGCCTGCCAAGGGGTGAGGTCAGTGCCAGGGCCAATGAGGCTGGGATTGGAGACTGCCGTGAGGCAAGGCTGCTACTGAGGCCTCCGAGGCAGGAAACAGTGCCAGCCGAGGGGTTAGCCTGGTGCTGGGGCCAGCAAGGTCAGGATCGGAGCCTGCCGTGAGGCTAGACCAGTGCTGGGACCTACGAGGCCGGATCAGACTCTGCTGAGGGGTAAGGCTGGTGCCGGGGCCAGCGAGGCCAGGATTGGAAACTGCTGTGAGGCAAGGATGGAGCTGGGACTTGCGAGAGCAGGATAGGAGCCTGCCGAGGGTCTAGGCCGGTGCCAGGGTCAGTGAGGCCGGGATTGGAGCCTGTTGTGAGGCTAGGCTGGTGCTGGGGCCTCTGGGGCTGGGAAAGGAGCCAGGCGAGGGGTTAGTTCAGTGCAGGGGCCAGCGAGGCCAGGATTGGGGCCTCCAATGAGGCAAGGTCAGTGCTGGAGCCAGCGAGGTCGGGATCAGCGTCCTCCAGGTGGCCAGGCCACTACTGGGGCTGTCAAGATTGGGATCGGAACTTGCAATGCAGCATGCACAGAGAAATAGCACAGAAAATAAAATCCAGATGCTTCCTCTAATTAGCAAGAACTAGGAGGAAAGGAGTAACAGGAGGAGATCGAGTAGTAGAAAGGGCCCTATTGAGAAGCAATTACGGTGACCAATCAAAGGGGAGGGGATGGGGGGAGGATGGAATCTCTTTAAAACTCAAGAGGTGGGTAAACAATTATATCAAAGATAATCACCAATTAAGCATGGGATCGACGGAGGGGGAGGGAATGGAATGGGGATTGGATGAGGGCTAATTGGATGATATGTGCTTGTATATCCTCTCAAGTCTTGTATTCCAAAGTGACGTATGATTACAAAAATAATAATAATGATAATAATAATAATAATAATAATAATAAATAATTGCCGCAAAAAATTGAAGGTATCTGAACAGACTGTCTGCCATTAAATTTCTAACCTCATTCCAAAAGTATAAAAGAAGAACAGTGATTGATCTTGAATAGTTTGTGTATTAGTACATCGTTTCCATTGAGTTGCTCCCTCTTCCTCCTCCCCCTTTTTAAGTGATATCACTCTCTGAATTACTTTATACATGAAATACAAACTCAAAACAAAAGCATATTACTCATATTGAGTTTTTTCCCTTGCCTCAACTTCATTTTCAATCAATATGTTATCATTGCTCTGATTCCAAATGACTATGCATTAGCAGATTAATGTATTCATCTAAAGTTGTTTTCTTTGTGAGTCTTATCCTTATGAAAAAGGTTGAGTGTAAATGACAAACAATGATAGCAATAGCATCAGCTAGCTGGGCCTGGTGGTGTACATCTGTAATGCCAGTACTGGGGAGGCTGAAACAGGAAGATGAGAACAGGATCAGAAAATTAGGGAGACTTGCAGCAACCTTGAAAGACCCTGTTTCTTAACAATAAATAAAAATGGCTTGAGGTATAGATCAGAGGTAGAATGTCCAGGAGTTCGATTGCCAGGTCAAAAAAAAAAAAAAAAAAAAAAAAAAACAACCACCAAAGAAAGAAATATAGTAATTTTGTTAAGTTGTATATTGCATTTACCTTATGTAGTTTATTAATTTTATGTTGATAAGTAAACATTACTTTGTTTATGGAACCTTTTGTTATTGGTGCATTGTAGTCATACCTCGTACAAGATGGTGGAGGCATACCTGCACACATCACTCATTTAGCCCTTCCCCAATTCCTTCCCCATTCCCTCCCCGCTCCTTTCTTCTCCTGTGTGTCTTAGTGATTAGCTTTGACATGTTAGTGAATGTGCACCTTGCACATTAGGGAGTTTCCCTCTTCCCCCTCCCCTCCCCCTCAGTTGGGTCAGCTTTTTGCTCATCTAAGGTCTCTCCTTCATATTTAGACCCATTATATATAAGACTCATTTTCTCCTATTAGCCAGTCGCAAAAAATTTGAAAATTGGTTTTCTATATTTTTAAATGTCTTTGAGTTTTTTTCTGGGATCATAAATACTAATAACGATTAAGTTTTGATAGGTTATATCTTTGTGGTGGGTTAGCAAATGACTCCATAGTTCTAGTAAGTTCTTCAGACTGATACTAGAACAAAGAGTTTAGAACTAATTTTACATGCTTACAAATTAAACTGAGCTACTCTTTTCTTTCACATCCTTGCGATGGAATAACTTGATAAAAATCTACAACAAATAATTACAGTCAGCTGAATCTGGTGGTGCACCCCTGCAATATCAGTATGTGAGACACTGAGATAGGAATATCACAGGTTGGAGGACAGCCTCAACAATGCAGCCAGACTCTCAGCAAACTAGTGAGACCCCATTTCAAAACAAAATAAAATAAAAAATAAAAAGATATGGAAGTGTAGCTTAGAGATAAAATGCCCCTAATAAAAGCAAATAGCAAGAACAAAACAAAATATATAATTACTGATGATTCAAAGTTCAGCAGCAATGTAGAATAGTGTCTATCAAACAAAAAAATTCTGCTTTTGAGTTTTTTCTTTTACTTTTTTCTGTTTCGTAATTTTTTATTAATGCATTGTAGTCATACATCTTAATGGGATAAAAGATGGTGAAGACATATATGCACACATCATTCAATTAGCCCTTACCCAATCCCCAACCATTTCCGTCCCCTCCCTCCTTCTCATATTTGACTTAGTGATTGGTATTTATATTTTTGTTAAAGTACATCACGTGCATTAGAGAATTTCCCAGGGATGCGAAGGGGGGAAAAGGAAATACTTTTGAATTCTTTGTCGTTACTTGTTCATTTCTTTAGTACATTGAAAATTCTGTTTGTAGAAATATATTTGACAAGCCAGGCATGGTGGCAAACACTTGTAATCTCAGTACTTGGGAGGCTGAGGCAGGAGGATCCTAGGTTCACAGACAGCCTCAGCTACTTAGTAAGGCCCTCTGCAACTTAGTGAGACCCTGTTTCAAAAAGAAAAAAAATTAAATAAATATATTGGACATGTTCATGACTGGCTACCTGATTTGCAGGGGCCAATACAAAATAAAAATGAAGGTTATATTTTGTTCAAAAATATAAATATCTTCCAGGCGTGGTGACACATGCTTGTAATCCCAGCATTTAAGAGTCTGAGACTGGAGGATTGTGGTTTGTGGCCAGCCTCAGCTACTTAGTGGGGCCCTTTGCAATTCAGTGAAAGCTTGTTTCAAAATAAAGAAAAAAGAGTAGGGCTGTGGGTAGTATAGCTTGGAGGTAGATGACCCTGAGTTCCATCCCCAGTACTGCCAAAAAGAAAAAGAAAAAGAAAAGAAAAAAATATCAATAGGTGAGTGTTCAGTCATCGAGGATGTTATTACTTGCATGGGATCCTGTGTGACGACACAGGGCTCATGAGCATGGTGCCAGCCCTGAGCTCATCTCAAATAGGTAAGTCTTACAGGTTCTCCAAACTGAATACAAGAGAAAATGCATTTCATGCATGAAAACAAAAATTGAATTTAATCAATGATGTTTGGATTTGGACCTATTTTTCCAAATAAAAAAGAAAATAAGAATTTTTTTAAGAAGAGCCTCAAAATAAGGAACTTATAATAAATTATAATTTAATTTGATGTTATAATTTTATGTGTTTTTAAACACTTAGATGCAATGCCCCAATATTAGATTAATTGGAGATTAAAATAAAATATATAGTTAAAATGACATTTAAAAAACTAACTGCATTGTATTTAACAAAAGAAGATCTGAGATTGAAATGGATGAGCATTTCTGGACACAGAATGTATTGCTTGCTGTTTTTGGAGCCTGTTTCAGCAGGTTGGAAGCTCAGCCGCCTCTAATCAAAGAACTCAGTAGCATGACATGCACGTGGGGTGTAATTTCACTCAGAACACACTACCACAAGGGATATGGTGACTCTCACCGGGCTTAACCTCCTTAAGAGTTTGCAAAAAAGAAAAGCATTGTTTCTCTGACTCAACTGTGTGACTGTGTTTTCCATGGCTCATTCTGATTGGCCTGACCCACCAATCTTTACTCTCTATTTCAAGTTATCTGTTCCAGTTATTTTGAAATGTGATTTCTCTGTTCTGAAGAAATGTGCAGGTGACAAATGCAGATACAGGCATGCGTTTTTCAGTTATGCAACTTCAAGAACTGACTTATTTCTATCTGCATTTGATTCACTTTTTAAAATTAGGCTACTGATGCATATTAGAACTTAATTACACCAATTAGTACTGCCACATCAGACATATGATGTGTCTTCAATTAAGAAGTACCTAATGGGTATTAGTACAATTTAGCTTCATAATTAAAGTTCTAAGAACAGCTCAAATTAAACATTATGATTACAAAACATTAAAAAAAGTGATGAAATTAAAGCTATTTCAGCTTCTCCTTTTCAGCTGAATTTTAAAAAGAAAATCATGATTACATAAAAGATAATGTTAATATAATTGAAGCACTCTTAATTAAAAAGTTTAACATATATGCTCATACACATATATGTGTATATATAATGACTAATTATGTATCAAACAGAACATACACATATATGTATATGTTACTTCATCATAACATATATCACTCTAAGTAGTCATTAACTGCTATCATTTTCTGTTTTGTTTTGTTTGGGTAGTTGATTTATGTTTTCTGTTTTATAGAAATGATTGAACTCTGTGATGGCCACTCAAAACTCCTGCTCCAGAAAGCATAGTTGCCAGGCCACCCAGCTACTTAACCTCTCTATAAGTCTTTATATACAGGTCCTGTTTCTGAAACCAGGGACTGGGTGTTTGAGGCCATTCTCTAAAGGTGGAAGGCCTCGTTGAGAAACTGTGTGGCTCTTCCGACAGAGGATTCCAGATGGATGACAGACTCCAGATGGATGGCCTCTATTGACCTGCTGACTTTGAGCCTTCTGTCTTAACCTTTCTTTTCCCTTTTTTCTCCAGAGTTCAGCCCTTGTTTGAAGACTCTTCCGGTTTATACCTGCTTTCTCTCCTTACTCATTATTATCCTACAATCTTTTGCATGATTTATAATTTGTTAGCATCAGCTCTTGAAGGGAAACTTGATACATTTTTAAATTTAAATATATACAAATACATATTTAATAAAATTTGCCATTATTAGAGTACTGAGTAGTATGTCTGAAGGAAGATATCTTTAAAAAATGTAAGAATATTTTACATTTTGGAGCATTTTGTATTTTCTTTGAAGGGAATTTGTGATTTTGGAGAAGATAATATAACAAGTTCGATCACCCTTGAGATTTATTCACTGGAGGGATTTGCTTTCTCTCCCCTCCTTCGAGGTCAGGTATGTCAGTGATTGCTGCAAGTATTTCAGCTCTAACACACTGTTTTCTACTGAGTTTTGCAAACATGGACTTTGAAATGCCTGTGGAGGAAACAAACACAGGGCCCTTTTCACTGAGCTAGTGCTGTTATTTTTAGATTATTTTAGCTTGCTATCTATTTAAAAAATAAATGCCATTAAGATCTTCTTTTTTGCTAGGCTTGTATTTTAATGCTTGAGGTCTTAATTAATAGATAACTAGTACCTATTATCAGCTCAAGTCTTTAAGAAATACAATGTATTAAATGAGCAACCATGCACGGAAAGTTCTATTTTTTTTCCATATTCTATCATGGTTTATTAGACCTTTTGATATAAGATTAATAATCTCTTCTTGGGATAGTTGATAGAATGGGGTAATACATTTGTATTTTTTAACATAATATGCAAGGCTATTCTTACCCAATCATCTTCCATCTTTTCTAGAAAACTAAAGTAAGAGTGTTATAGAAGCAAAATACAATAATCAAATTATGGAACCAAACCAGGTGTTCCTCAACAGATGAAAGATAAAGAAAATACAGCGTATACAAACAGTGGAATTGTACCCGCCATAACGAACAGAAGTAGGTGACTTGGAAGAGAATACATGGAACTGGATCATATTATGCTGAATAAAATTAGTGGGTCTCAGAAAGTCAAGGTGGTATGCTTTCATCAATTTGTGAAAGCCATAGAGAAAATAGGAAAAATAAGAGACCTTAAATACTGCAAAGATAGATGAGAATAGTTGAAAGGTACTAAGAGTAAGAGATGAAGAGGAGGAGGGAGGGCTAGAGAAAAAATAGTTAAAAATACTATATGTGAAGGTACTATTGTCAATCCTATTGACTAAAAGGGAGGATAAGGTGGCCTTTGGAGGGAAATATGTCAAAATCCGTGTGTATGCATGTTTTTAATACTTTATACCTCAGTATGATGTATAATTGCAATGCACCAATAAAATTGAAAGAAATAAAAACCTTCTTCCATTTAAACTGCTTTACAACAGAAGAATATATTTGAATGAAATAAATCATGGGAGGAATTTAAATTTTAAAATCAATGCCTCCATTGACATTTTTAGAATATTTTTTCCACTTAGAATGATAAGATATTGCCAGCAACACATTACATACTTTATTTTCAAAATTTACAAATTTTGAGACAGAAGCCGGAGATTAAAGCTTAGAAATAGATTCAAAAGCAACATAAGTGGAGGGAACGAGATTCAAAGGCATGCCTGGTTCCAAAAATAAACCATTAGCCAAGTATTGTCTTTTAGGAAAATGGACAGTACTTGGCTAATGGTTTATCTGAAAAGAAAAAGAAACAAAGAAAGAAAACGGAGAAGCTGGGTATGGTGGTGCACACTTGTAATCTCAGCATTCTGGAGGCTGAGACAGGAGGACCTGGGTTCACAGTCCGTCTCATCAACTTAGTGAGGTCTTTTGCAACTCAATGAGACCCTGTTTCAAAATAAAGAATAAAATGAAAATAGCGCTGGGGGTGTAGCTCAGAGGTAGAATGCCTCTGGCTTCCCTCCACAGTACTGAACAACAACCAAAAAAAGAAAATGGAAATCTTTGAGCCCAAAACCAAGGGTGTTGCCCTGAGAGGTAAGTCGTGAGTCACCGACTGAGGAGTAAAGATTTATTCTTGAAATGGTTCTCATTCTTAAATTGGATTGTATGTTCTCATGTGTTCATTCTATTAATATGTCTTATAGGTAAGGTATTTTAATCAAACTCTAAGTGATAGAAATACAATACAGTCAGTCAACTGAGGAGAGAAACCAGCAGACGTATGGAAGGGGCTGGGGGAGGAACAAGTGGGAGCCTGAGGAAGGGAACCATTCAGGTAAGGTTATGACCACAGATGAAGGTCTCATCACCATTATCACCAACATATATAGGGAGTAAGAAAGGAGGAGCAAGGAGGACTATGGAGAGAAACACACCAAGTGATGTGCGTATGTATATTAAAGAGAAAAAGAAATGTAATACACTGAGATAAGTAACATGCCATTGCAACCAAAACAACAACAACAACAACAACAACAACAAGAACAAGAACAAGAACAAGAACAACATAAGGATGGGATTGAATGTAGGCAATATCTTTATTAGGCTTGTTCTTTCACTACATAAAAATATTTTATTCCAAGCAATTTCATTTCATCTTATTTTATTTTAATTCCATTTTATTTGAAGCCCTCACATTTTTAAGCACAAAAGAATAGAGAGAAATAAATTAATTTTACCACTTCTAAGTGAGGTTCTACCAAGGTCAATGCCTACATCTCATTAAAAATTGCAACAACATGTTCCAGATGTATAAAAAAGTAAAAATGTTTAAGCAGATATAATTTATTTTCATACAGAGCATAATGTTTATTTGGCATATATAATTATTGTAATGTTTAGAGCAATCTGAATAATTTTGTTCCCATAATTTATTATTAAGCCCTTTTGAAACTTTACAGCAATATTATTATTATTAATTTATTTTTATTCCTAAAGTAAAAACTGGTGATGAATGAAGGGAATAAAAACAGAAATACTCTTCCAGGTAATAATGAACTCTGTTTCTGGAAAAATTCAATCTGTAAACTAGAAACATGAATAGATATTTTCTTTTATAATCATGTCAGTATATATGTATAAGAAATTCAGGTGCATATAGGTTTGCATCAGCTTGACATTATATTTTAAGATAAAATGAGAAAGTTACTACATAAATAACACAGGTCCTTTCTGCCATGTGTGAATTTTCATGAGCTTCTGGAGTTTACCGTATTTTATTAAATGCCACATGATATTTTACTTGGACCAACCGTAATGCTATAGACACTGTACATGACTATTGTAATACTTGCTAAAATATTTACTATTTTATTGCAATATTTTATATCCCTATTACATAATGTAACAAATATCTATACAATCATTACCTACATTTAATATCATAATTTGTCGGTCCTTACTGTATGTATTTCTGTACTTTTGCTGAATTATTTTAAAATTGCACTGCACAGTCATTTCATACCTGCGTATTTTAAGTCGCATCACTAGAACATCCCTAGTTATATTAGTAGTATAACTTAAAAATTAATATTTTTATTCAGTTCCTAAATTAAAATATTCTTTTTTTGGTTATTCATTTTCAGCATGTTTTTATATATTTTTAATTTAGCAAAATGTTAATTTATTTTAATAAATAAATCAGAATGTAATTATCCAAGTCCTGCTATATAACATAATTAATGCCATCATTTTTTCATGCAAACACATTTTTACATGGTTCTAAGTAAAATGATATAAATAATCTTTAATAGACATTGTACTGGGGTGTTTTGTTGTATTTTTTCTTTTCAGTAGAAAGAAAATGAAGGAGGCAGAAGTATCAGAAAGAAACTGGCAGGGCATAATTTGGGAGAAGAATGGCTCGGTCCTACATTCACGTTAACCCAATACAAGAATGGAAAGGCACAGAATATGTTGTGTAGGAGTATTTGTAGAATTAATAAATGTGTCCATAAAAATCTAAAACAGTATACTGCTATAAAATAATGCATGATCTTCCACTCTCTATCACTGTTTTGTCCTGGTAAACATAGAAAAAGAATAAACAGAAGGAGAAAAGGAATTCAAAGAAGAGAAAGAAAGCAGACTTTGGTAATTTCATCCCGGATCATGACCTTAAATATCATCTGTATGTCAATGAGTCCCATGCTTATAGCTCCACCTTGAATTCTCCCTTGCATTTTGTACTTGGATATTTTGCTTCCTACTAACATCTCCACTTAACTAAGCTTTGAGAAGATTATCTGGAAGAAAAATGTCTAACATAGGCCATGCTTAATGGATAATTTTAACTACTCAACTAATCCACTAAATGGAAACATAACATCAAATCCTGTTTCTCTTTTTCTAATACATGTCATGATATTTTAAGATTTTGAAATATTTCAAAGTGTGCTTATTATTTCATTATTGCCTAAGTCTATGCATTCTCGATTAGCAGGTATAGTAGAACGAATAAAATAGACCACATGATTGGTCATAGGAATCAAAGCATGAAGAGACTGGTATAGGTTTTATAAAAATAGAAACACATACAAATCTTGAAATGATAGAAATCATGATCAATTAATTGAAGCTTGGCCTGGTGGTACATACTTGTAATCCCAGCATTTGGTAGAATGAGATAGGAGGATCGCAGTTCACGGACAGCCTCAGCTATTTAGTTAGGCCCTTGGCAACTCAGTGAGACCCTCTTTCAAACTAAAAAAAAAAAAAAAATGATAAAAAGGGCTGGGGATTTAGCACAGATGTAGAATGCCCCTGGGTTCCATCCCCAGTACCGAAAAAGAAATCAATTAATTGAAAAAAAAAAAAACTTTCTTACAATTGTTTTTAAGATTTCTTCTAGTTTCTTCTAGTTCTAATTTTTATATGTTTATTTTCAAAAAGCAGATTTAGAAGTGATTAAAAATGAAAGTCAGTGTAAACATATAGACTTTGGAAATTATTATTAAGTTACAAGTACAGACACAGGAGCTTTGAGAAAACTTAGTAAAAAACAAGTTTATTTGACCAAGAAAGAGGGTGTGTATAAACTGAAAGAAGTAAATATATGCTTCTTGATGAAATACAAGTTACAGTAATAAATAAGAGATGAGAGATTAAGCCATAATATAAAACAAGGGCTGATTCGTATAGATTACACAGTTAAAGCAATCTAAGTTTTCAGATAAAAAACAGAAGCTATTTGTAGTTTTAATCAGAGACTTGCTATGAGCTTGGCAGTTTTCAAGAAATAACTTATTCCACCTTTAAATAATGAAGCAGAGAAGTTGAGCCTGATGGTTAGTAGGAAAAAATAGAAGTTTCAACTGTAATATAAGTAAGAATTGACAAGAAGGCAAGTTATTTAGTGAGTAGGTAGGCAGAACTAGGACTGATGGCTTAGAAAGTATTGTGTTAAGGAAGGGAAAAGTCCAAGATTATGTCTTGGGTAATGAATAATGGCAATGATTCACAGTTATGTTGAGCTCAGTGGGTAAGTGATGCCAACGGAATACCATGGAATTCATGCAAGCCTCTGCTGAGCTTTGTTCTAAAAAGTCCTAGTGGTATCCATGGAGCTTTAGTCTTTTGCGTGTCCTCATAATTCATCTTCACTAACAAGAAGTTGTTCGAAGGAATGCACCAAGATTGTATCAAAACACTAAAATGAAGTGGCCTTGGGTTGGTAGAAAGGAAATAGCAGGTTAAGAAATCTAAATATCACAGTAGATGACATAAATTACCTATTGCCCACCTGCAAAATGAAGAGTTGGAGATTAGAGAGAACAGCTGATCAATGTATTCTTCCTGGAAAGCAAAAGCAATTCATAAAACTTCTCCCAAGCCGGGCATGGTGGTACATGTTTGTAATCCCAGTACTTGGGAGTCTGAGACTGGAGAATCACAGGTTCATGGACAGCCTCAGCTACTTAGTGAGACCCTCTGCAACTTTGTGAGACCTTGTTTCAAAATAAAGAATAAAAAATAGGCCTGGGGGGTGTAGTTCAGAGGTAAATGTTCCTGAGTTCAATCTCTCATACCTAAAAAATATAAAAATATATAAAATAGCTTCTCTCACCTGTGGTACAGAGTCATTACACATGTCTGGCCAACAGACATTCACAGTTTTCAAAAATCAACAAACTTTATATTCTTCTACACAAGTGATGAACATTACATACCTTATTACATTGATTATTTTAGTAGACTTAATAGCAGCATTACTACTGGCTCATTTTTTCCTGCTAAGACTCTGAGGTGCAGATATTTAGTTGTGCTAACTTTTGGCATAACTTGGATTTAAATCTGGTTCCATGTTAGTGTTAATCTTGAGAATGGGCCCTTATATTGAATCTCATTCTAACTATTACAGACATGCTATTCAAAATCACATTATGTTAAGTAGTCACATTCTGTATTGACTAATGTTGAACACTTTTAAATATAAGCTTTATAGTAATTTTTAGAAAGATTCTAAAGATAACTCAAATACTTTTCACCTATTTATTTTGAGGTCAGGGCTATATCTATTGTGCCCATTTCTCTGGATGCCACAGTGAATGGGGAGGCAACAGTGAGCATCATTTAAAACATGGCTCTTAAACAAAAACGTAGAGGTGATGAAGAATTAAGCATGTAGATTTCAAAAAAAAAAAGTCCAGAAAAATAAAAAAAAAACTGTGAAAAGATCAGGATAACTGTGAGTCTGGCTTGTTTGGAAAGGGTCCAGACACCAATATGGCTGGCGGTGTTAAAGAAAACGACCTACAGTGGGAGAACTAACAGGAGCGATGCTAATGTAAGCCTTATACTGTCTTTGAAGTTTGCTTTGAATGTGTTGCCAAATCCTAAGAAAAGAAATGCCATATATGGTTTTTATTAAAAATGAGTGTAATAACATGTTTATTCAGAAGGTAAATTATTGTGTTACAAACTCCAATGGAGATGAAGATGAGTATTAAGTTTTAGGTATCACCAAGCTGTGGATTTAAACAACCATAAGGATAGAATTTTCACCAAAGGTGATCAATAAACATGCGCAGATTTGGTAGGCCTGGGGGCTAAATAATGGCAATTTCTTTTGAGACTCATTTGAGATATCTATAGGATATTGAACATAATCAGCATCATATTATGAAAAGAGAAGTCACAGAATTTTTAAGATAAAGGGAATTAGTGTAGAAAATTCACAGAAGAAATAGCTTTTAAAATGGTTGTCAATTAAAGAATAGTGACGAACTGAGGATTAACAACTCTAGGACAATGCTATCACCCTCAAATGGAGTTAAAAGAGAAGAGGCTACATGACGAGAACTGGGAAAATGGGTTACTGGTGGAAACTGCAACCAGAGTGAGTCTATGTAAAAGGATCTAGAGCCACTGAAGAAAGACAGCTGCAATCAGGGATGATAAAAATGAATTAAAATAAGTATGCATTCCCTGTTGCACCTGCTGTGCATTTTTGGACATGTGACTACTATTCCCACCTGGAAGCTAACTAACTTTCAAAAAAATCTTAAGATGATACCCTAGTGTGTCCAGATGCTCCATTGTATGAACTGAGCTTGGCAGACTGAAGAGAGTTGAGAAAAAAATTGGCCCTTTATAATCACAAATTTCAAGCGGAAGTGTCAAAAATTCAATTAAATACAGGGTGGAGAATTCAGGATACAGATATGGTATGGCAAAATAAAATTGGAAGCCATTAGCATTTAGATTGAACATAAAGCCCTAAGATTGGATGAGATTACTAATGAAGTAAAAGTAAAGAATTACGAAGAAGGGGGGTGGGAATCAGGTACTGACACCCAGGGCATTTCAACACTGAGAGCCCTGGAAGAGAAGGAAAAAAGGAAAGGTTAAGGAAATCTCAGAAGATAGGAAGTCAAAAGAAGAGATTATAATAAGAATGTGGTGATAGGTCTATCTCATGTTGGTGACAGATCAAGTTGGTGAGAAAGAGAGGGAAAAAGAAAGAGAAGAGAGAGGGAGAGAAAGAGAGAGGGGGGGAGAGAGATTATATTAATAAAGTAGAAAATTTTAATTAGAATGCAGAAGTTAAAAAATTATATGGGCGATACAAAATAAAAACAAAATGAGGAAAAATGGTGACAGTAAATATGAATTACTCTCTTAAGGAGTTTTGGTGAAAAAGGAACTAATTCCCTGGAGACATCTGACAAGGAAAGCATGGAAGGCAAAGGTATTTAGGTGTTAATTTTTCATGAAGAGATAAATTATAGTGTATTTATATCATCATGACATGACCTAGTAATAAGGAAGAATTAATTATATGAAGACATTATGCATTGAAAACCTTCTGTGTGTAGCCAGGTAGAATTGACAAACAAGGAAAAGTGTTATTCTGTAAGAAAGAAGTGTGGATATTTCCTCTTAGGTAGTTGTTTTAGGGGGTGATTTTTAATCCGTAGCATGACATTTAGCAATGTTTTAATATTATTTTGAATGGAGGGTTTACTAGAGCCAAATGGGATATTATAAAGATATTACTCAAAATTCTACAAAATACAGGCCAACCTTTTCAAACTCCATGCCAATATCTCATCATCTAGCTCAATATGTCAAAATAATTTGGGAAACCCTGCTATGCATATAGCTCAAAAAAACTTTAGTTTGTAACATTAGACACAGTATTAATATATGTGGTAGTAGCAGCCTGTGCATTTTTCTTTCTTAATTGCTAAAGGGCATACCAAACAAGGTCACTGACTGGCAGTAAAACTGGAGAAAGTTTTGGTAGATGTTTGGAGTGAGAAAGGCATCCATCAATCACTAGATGAATCAGCCAGTGGCAACGGAAACATAATTGTAGGTGACTTAGTGATAAATGGAAAAGTAAGACCCCTCATCCCCAAATTATTAAGGATTGGCTTAGTTAAATCCTTGCGTTCTCAGGTTGGTAAGAGAAGTAAGTTACAAAATATGCTCTAATGTTTCCTAGGATAGTAATGAGAGAGAATGCAATACTATAGTTTTGTCTTTTCTCCTTTTGGAACTTTTATTTTAACTCTCACAGTGCTCCCACAAACAAATTTACATGGAACAAAAGGCGATTTTATCAGTTCCCAAATAAGGACAATTATTTTGACAATGCCTAGCCTGAAAAATAATTTGTGGTTAATTACAGCTAAAGATAAATTTAGCTCTGTTACCACCAAGTAGAGGCAATGTTTTTGAGGTTCTTTGTTCAATTTTACACCTTTTATTTGTGCATACTGGCAAAGCTCTTGCCATTATCTGTGAGAGTAAATGTTATGTGCTATGAGTTGTGTGGCCTGATATTGAGAGGAAGTATTTGAAAATCACAGCAGATGGGGAAGGTGTTCATGAGTAGATTGCATTACCATGAAGGCAAACCATTACAATATTTTCACGAAAACAGCTCAGAGGAAAGATGTAATACTTATCTTTTGCCACTGTCATTGAAACAAATGGTCTTTGTTGGTAAGAATTTCTTGGCTTGTTTTCTGCAGAAGAGGGAAATTGGACTCCTACTGATTTGAATGGTCTACCTGTATAATTTGGATAAAAGAAGTGACAAAGAGCCCCCTGATGAATAGTTTACTACAGCTACCATTTAGTTCCAAGGCTTTGTTTACCATTCTAGTACCTCTCACCCCAGGGAATCCACCAGTAAATTTCAGAGAGTACAGGATGCTGTACAACAGACTTCCTACGCTTTGCGTAGCCACAAATCAAGATGATGCATCGCTAAGACACCTCCTGAGTATGAAGGAACACAGATTCAACTGTTTTCTTAGCATGTAACAGATGGATCGGGTCTATTCCTTTGAATATATCGATCATAATATTAATAGAAGTGATGAATTTACATAAAAATATAGAAATAGATTCCAACAAGCCTCGTTAATATGAATTTGGATTTGCTATATTGATCTAAAATTATAAATAACCCCCCTGAAGGGGTACAAAGAAGACACTTATGGGAAAACCTATGGAAAAATCAGATGGAATTGTGTTTGGAGGTAGGTATAATGTGCCTAACTGAGAGTTTCACAAAGCACACTTATTTGTGAATAGTTTTGTCAGACTATGGGCCTCGATTAACATATGCTACCAACACCCAGATAGCATTTTCAACGAATTATAGGTATTGGTCATGGGATTTTAAATCTAGTTGAAATAGCACCTCTGAAGACCCCTCATGAAAACAACTTTCTACTTCCAACAGTGCTCCTTGGCATTTTTTAGGATTGAGTTACAGTGCTAGGAGTCAGTTCTTGGCTCAAATCCAATGCACAAAATAGAAAATTACTCTTTCATCCTTATTATGACCCAATGAATAAGTCGTTAGCTTCACTCAGGAAGAATTTGTATATACTAGTCATTATGGAAGACTATGCCTTTAAAGTTCAGTGGCAAAGAGAAAATATTTATTCAACAAAATGATCCTATGGGCCCATAAATTTTCTGCACATAATTGAGGACTTGAAGGAAAGACTAACTGATCAACAGACCTGTAAGGGGATATTAACAGATAGATACGCTTTATGGAGGAAGTTCTACTTTTTATTAAATGGTTTTGGTTCCTGTCGGAGTATTAGTTGGCTTAGGTGAAATACTGGAGAAATTGGAAGCCAGTAATAAAAATATACCAGAATCATCTGCCACTATGATGTTAACTGATTGGAAAGGAAAGGGTCTGTGATTCTTTGGTAAGTGCTCTATATGCCACAATTTATTATCCAGGTGAAGAAATTAAGATATTTGAACTGAGAAGACTTTCTCATTGGCTATTATTTGCACATATCTGTGTTAATAAATCTACCTCTGGCCATGAGAAAAAATTTGCTTTTTTTTTTTTTTCAAATTTACCTAAGGGTCCAAGAAAGAGAAATATGAATATAAGTTACAGAAAAAAATATAAGTAATGGAACAAAATCCCAATGGCACTGTATTTATGGACCTGGAAGAAGAGATGTCTTCTCATCTTTTGAAACAGAATCGAAGAAGTGAACAGATAGGAATTATATCAGGGAAATAGAATATGAGAGGATGCAATTTGGGCTAGTGTATTTGAAAGTTTGGTGAAGATCTGTAGAATTTGTAAGAGAGTGAAAGAGGGGGGGGATCAAATAGCCAAATAAAGTGAAAAGTAAACAAGCAATTGAGACACATGAGCTGTTTCATTCACAAAACCTTCAAATTACATCCTGGGAAGAAAAGTTACTATTTAGATTTAATTGTTCAAAGTCAGTACTCATTTCTGTTTATACAAAAGTGACATTGATCCCTGTGTAATTCTACATTCCCCTATTACACAAAAATGTTAAGCCTTCAGTGCACGGTACTTTTGTTACTTGGAATAATAATTTGCTTCACTTAATATTTTCATCAAGATTTGATAGACATTAACACATTTTTTCTTTTTTCTTTCTTTTCCATGGAAGTTTAGGAGTATATACCATTCAACATGAATTGAACAGATGATGAAATAGTGTATTTTCAAAGACTTTCTATGTCTATATTATAATAAGCAATTAGCAAAAGTACCTAGACTAATGAAATATTTTGAAAATGTCCATATATATATATATATATATATATATATATATATATATGTATATATATAATTTTTAACTTAGGACCCAAACCATAATAATGTGAAAAATAAATATTTAAGTTTTTTTAAGACTAAGCAGCTGTAGAATATTTAACTCCAAATTAATTGGGAGGGCTTCATATTGTCTTATAATTAAGTTGCTTTTAAGTATGCTTGGACCTTCAGGCAAACATCTGTGGGTATTTGCCTCCACATGTTCCAGAAGGATGAGGTGATTTGAATTCAGCAAAAAATTTAATAGCTGAAGTGGAAACAGGAATTCTCCTAAGGGAATCTTCTAGAAATGCATTCAAGAGTAGATGAACTATAACAATCTCTGCTATGCTTTGGTGTAGTAAGTAATCGCTCATAACCACACTCTTTATGAAGATAAATGATTGATATAATGGACAACCTAAAGATGCCCAAGAGCACATGGAAACAAAAATGTCTTTGTCCTGAAGAAAAATGTCTTCTTTCCTTATAATTTGAATGTAAAACTCGACTGCAA
Source organism: Muscardinus avellanarius (assembly GCF_963383645.1). NCBI lineage: Eukaryota > Metazoa > Chordata > Mammalia > Rodentia > Gliridae > Muscardinus > Muscardinus avellanarius. The sequence continues at coordinate 7,886,641 of NC_137791.1, read as the reverse complement.
AAAAAATGCGGCTGAAAATGTTCTAAAAAAAAAAATCACAAGGAGCTGCCTTCAAACTACTGCTGCGGCATCCATTCAAAACATCTGAAGCCATTTGTCTTCCTGAATTGCACCCAACGTAAAGCTTTTTCACACAGAGCTTAACAGAAGTGAACACCAGTCACACTTGGAACATACATACATTTTGTTCTAAAGGAACAGCTGTTACTTGATGAAAAGTCTGTGAAAGATACCCAGCATCTATTTTTTCAAAACTTATCACCCAAACAAGAATTGTGAGGAACCAGATGCTATAATTGAGAGTGGTCTGTTTATTTCGGTTGAGAGTGTTATAAAAATGTTAATAAGGTGTGTTTATGTCTGTTATATGGTACTGCTTGACTCTTCGATGCGTTTTGTGTTCAAATGGACTGTCTTTTCTATAGGCTGTTATTATTTGTGTTAGATCACTAAGGTGAGGGAGAATGAATCCTTGTGACCAGATCACCAAACTAGAATGGGGACAGGTGACATTGTTTTGCGGAAAATGATGAAGACCTAGCAACGCCGATAGGTTCTTTTGCTGAGAAATAAACATCTCAACCATTAATTTTCAGGTTAATCAAAGGATCAAAAAGGTTACTAATAATCCTAGATATCTAAAGAAGAAGACCCTGGTTTCATATAACTCAAGTACCTTGCTACTAGGATGTTATTGGTCCATCAATTTTAACAGGTTTCAATCACCCACTGGTATCTTTTAATTGCATTGGAAGTAGTTTCTTCTTATAAAAATTAAAACCTTTCAGAGAGTCTTAATTTAAAATTACCCAAGCTCAGTCTCTTCTTCAGAGATAGACATTGTTTCCAGTCTTGTGTTTCTTTTCTCCAAACATGTCCAATGCATCTACCAATACATGTGCATTTATCTGTTTAAAATACATAGAGTGCCTCTGAGTTGTCATTCCTGAAATCAAGGGCAGCCATATAGATCATTATAAAATATCCTTTCTTATACATAGCAATAAATCCTCAGAAATCTTCCAATGGAAATAATATTGAGATAAATGGTACTAAAAATAACATTAGCCAAATGTAATTGGGTGCTTATTGTGTAGTAGGTACTGAGTATGGCATAGACTATCTCATTTAATCATTTTGACAAGCTAATGAAATTTGTAATGCTGTCATTTCAACTTTACCGATGAGAAACAAAAACCAAAATTGTAAGTACTTTGTTCAAGGTCAAAATAGAGGAAACAAATGATTTGAATCCAGATAGTTTTTAGAGACTGTGTTATTAACCACTGTGCTATTACAGTAGCATTGTAGTCTGCATAATAAAGAAACTTTATTTAGCATTTGTATGCCGATGGGTACTTAAGAGTTTTTTTTTAATTGAAGCAAAATATTGCAGTTACCACTCATGCATAATTTTCTACAGTGTATTTTCTAGAGTAGGAACTCAGAAATATTTATTTATTATTTACCAAATGTAGAATATAAGAATTTCACTCAAAAGGTGCTCCTGGTTCTGCATTTATTCCATCACAGTTTGAATCTACCACTGCCCTATTCTTTCAGAAATGTCATTAATATTTTTTATTTTTACAACCTGCTGGGAAAAAATGGTACCTTCTTTTTTAATTCATTACCAGATTATTAGTGATGCTAAAGATATTCCATATGTTTATCCACAGCATTTCCTCTAATCTAATGGAGCTGTTCAGATATTTTGCCCATTTTTCTATTGAGTATCTCCAAGAACAAGCTTATATATCAGTTCCTCCAGAGGAACTTTCTCTGATGCTGCATAACAGAAACATTTTTGTTCTACCTTAGTTTTATACAGTGTTTTGTCTACAGTTGTTAATGATATCACTTTCTGCTTTAAATAATGCTATTTTTATATTATCTAATTGCCCCTATGATGTTTTTTGAGGAATATTGTGTGTTGATTCATCTTCATACTCATAGTCATAACATGACTATGTTATTCACATCTTTTGGAGAAAAAAAACTCTTCAACAATGATTAATAGGTCAAATTAACAAAAAATAAGAATAAAATTTAATTAAGTTAGCACTGGACTTAAAACATATCTTAGGTCAAGTTGGATATGGTGGCTCACAGCTGTAATATCCCAGTACACAGGCGATTTGGACAAAAGGTACTGAATTGCAAGTTCAAGGCTAGACTCAACAACTTAGCAAGAGCCTCAACAACTTAGAGAGGCCCTGTTTCAAATATAATGTGTGTGTGTGTGTGTGTGTGTGTGTAAAAGGCTGGCCTGGCATCATGGTGCTGCACACTTGTAATGCATTTGGGAGGCTAGGACAACCTCAGCTACTACATAGTGAGGCTCTTTGAAAATTAGTGAGACCATGTTTCCAAATAAAGAATAAAGAATAAAGAATAAAGAATAGAACTAGAGGTGTAGCTCTGAGGTAGAATGCCCCTGGTTCCATCCCCAGTAACACACACACACACACACACACACACACACACACACACACACATACACACACACACACACGCAGGCTGAGGGTATAGCTGAGAGGTAGAAAGCTCATGGGTTCAATCTTTAATTATATATATATATATATATATATATATATATATATATATATATATATCCACCTATTAAAATGCATGATTTGGCCTACAGTTTAATTTTAAAACAATTACAAGGAAATAGGGAGGAATATAGATTCTGAGAAAAATGGTGGAATACAAAAGGGGTCCTGCTTGACCAGCTTGACACCCTACAAGCTAAAAATAGAGTTTCCTCCTTCAAGAGAAGAACTCTAGCAAACTAGAAGCTGAATCCTCCGGAGCTGGTGATTAAAGAGAACTCTTTTGAAAAATTAAGTGCATTCTTCTTCCCATACCTGTGAATTTTAACATTATTAGCAATTTGAGAAATGCAAATCAAAACTACACTAAGAGTTCACCTAATACCAATTAGAATGACAGTCATCATGAATGCAAGTAATAAGTGCTGGTGAGGGTGTTGGGTAATAGGAACTCATACACTGTTGGTGGGACATTGATGATGACATTGGTTTGTAGGTTTATCAGAAGATTGAGAATGGAACTACCATATGCCTGAACTATACCACTCCTATTTTTTTTAAGGAATTGGAGTCAGAGTATTAGAGTGATATATACACATGGATGTTTATCACAGCACAGTTTACAATAGCCAAATTATGGAGCCAGGCTAGGTGTCCATCAACAGATGGATGAATTATGAGATTATGGTGTATGCACAGGATGAAATTCCACTTAGCAATAAAGAACAAAATTAGGTCCTTTGTAGGAAAATGGATAGACCTGGAAGACATTATGTTAATGAGACTAGCCAGTCACAGAAAGTGAAGGATCATATATTTTCTCTCATAGGCAGATGGTAAGGAGTAATCAGGATACAAGAGAATCTTTAGATAAATGGAGGTGAAACCCCAGTGGAACAATGGAGAGGAAATGGAATAAGGTCAATCAATGAAGGAAACATTTCGATCAACTATGTACATATGTGGAATTATCAATGCCAATCTCAGTAGTGTATATGGGGAAAGGAAAGAAGTGGGCTGGTGTCCTGGTGATGTTTAGCAAGTGCTTTGTACCTGTATGTATCCATCACTCTGAACTTCTCCTTAATATATGATAACAATGCACCAATAAAATGATATTAAAAATAAAGAAATAATAACCACTGTTTTTCTCCTAGGCTTTAAACCAAAAGATATTAAACAGATAAAAATGGAGTCAGTTCGTATCCCCGGTAGTGATGTTGGTTAGAGCTCCTTCAAATCAAACAGTATGTAGAAGACTTCACCAAAGTCTCCCAAAATGTAAACACCAGCAAATAAGACAAATTAAAAGAGAAGAAAAAAAACACTTCATAGTGATCAACAAACCAACAATGACTCAAACCAGGAAAGAAACTCAACTCGACACCAAGATGTTTTCCAGACATAATCACAAAGGGTGTTGGCATAGCCAGATTGCATCCTACAGAATGAAGAGTTGCTTTTCTAGAACCTTCTAGAAAGAGATCGACTAGTGGACAGAACCTAGGGCAGTTAGAGTTATTAACTGGGTAAACGAGTCAACAGCTTCAACTGCCCTCGACAATGACTTCATGACCCTCTCCCTCAGGTGACTGCTGTCTTCACTTTGGTCTAAGGCGAATCTCACAAGACATGTCAAGTAGAGAAAGGAGCAGGTGGGCTAAATGGGACAAAACCTGAAGAACTTGAGGGAAGAGGTTAAACATGCCTTTTCATATGAAAATGTTTGTAGTTAGAAAAACTGGAGGAATATCATAAAAGTAACTCACAAAGGCTCACTTAGACCCGCCTTTCTGTGAGAAGGGCAATTCAGGCCCACCAAGGTGCAGACAAGCTGCTTTGAGAAAAGATACAGTGACCTACCCAGGTGTATAACCATTGGGAAAAGGCTTTCGGGCTGAATAAAACTCACCAAATGGAAGATGCTATGCCATTTTCTACTCCCTGAAGTGGACCATTCACTTCACCCCCACTCCCTGTAGAGAAACTTCTTTGTCCAAAGTCACTTCTCACCCTGAGGAAGCAACCCTATCTGAAATCTTTCTTTCATCATCAGACCTTTTCTCTGGAATGTAACACACCCTTTATCAAGGTCCTTTATTACTGTGCCACCATTTTGTAAATAAACCTTTCATATTCCTGCCCCCTCTAGAAATATAAAAATAAACTGGAAAAAATGTGTTATTCTTTCATATTTATATTGAGATTTACTTTGTCCACATATTCTAAGAGCAATTTATCATCTCTAAAAACATCTCTGCTTGATTTTTATCAGATAGAAAAATCCCGGACAAATATTTATCTCTTATTAAAGTTTAAATAATAGTCAATTTAAAAATAATAAAAAACTCATAGAAAAGCATGCACATTTCTTAAATTATTAAAATTAATGATTATAAAATATTCATATTATAATTGCATAGCCTATTCCTTTGACATTCTTGTGCATAGAATTGTCAAATATCTTATTTAAGGCAGTGAGAAAAATATGAGCTCAACTAGAACTTTTTATCAGAATTCAGGGCAGGAGTGGGACTTGTTTTTAAATTTCAAATAGCCAAAGTTCCCTGCATAAAGTTGACTCTTAGATTTTTTCAGTTTTAAACATTTCTCCATTTTATCCTTAATTAATACTTACAGTTTTTGATTGAATTGGTAAATTCTATGCATGAAAAAGAGTAATAATTTGTTGATACACAGAACTAATGCTAGAAATTCTGAAAATGAGTACCTTATTTATCTGAACTTAGAAATATATTAGTGAACTCCAATCATATGAGCACAGAGTTAATAAATTGAATAATTAGTTTTATGTGGTCATTTGCTCACAGACCCAGGCAATGAAGAAGCTGGGATTGGGATTTGTGATCATGGTCATTAGTTCAATCTCTTCACGTCTTTCCTTTTTTAGTAATTTTAAGCCTAATTATACTGAAAATCACAAATGTTTAAAAAATTTGTAATGCATTATTATCAATAAATAGTTCCTGAAAATCATGAACAGGTAGCTAATTCAGAAGGACTATGGTCTCATGGTTTCTAGAAGATAATAATTTCTTGAGTTAGAATGAAATGGAGAAAAGAAAATTAAATTTGGGGAAATTTATACTCTCTATTTCTCTTAGATATATAGCTAAATATCAGCATATTAATAAAATAAAAGACTTTTAAACTATGTTTAAGTTAGTGATACAGTTATATCACCATATCACTATAAGTCTAAGTTAGTGATATACTTTAAATGTATGTGTCCTTCCAAAAATTCATGCTGGGACGTAAACATAGTGATGATGACGAGAGATGGGGCTGTGAGGAAATGTGTTCATATCAAAGACGAGACTGAACGCCGGGCGTGGTGGCGCACGCTTGTAATCCCCGCCCTTGGGAGGCGGAGACAGGAGGATCGCGCAGGTTCGAAGCCAGCCGTGCTGGCGTAAGAGACCCTGTTTCAAAAATATAAAATAGGTCTGGGAGTGGAGCCCGGAGGAAGGAGGGCTTCCAGGAACCCCAGTACCACCAAAAAAGAAAAAAAAAAAAAAAAAAAAGACGAGATTGATGGTTTATAAAAGAGACTTCAGGGAGTCGCTCAGCTTTCTCTCTCTGCCACCATGCGATGATACAGCACTCAAGGCTTCTATTAATTTTTTGCCTTTCCACCATGTGAGGAAACCTTTAGAAAAATATTATTAAGAAAATAGATCATGCCAGACATTGAATCGTTTTGTAAGGTGACCTTTTATTTCCCAAATTCCGTAACTGTGAGAAATAAATTTTAGTTATTTATAAACCGATCAATGATATTTTGTTATAGCAGATTAGACTAAAGCAACTTGTGTGGAGGAGGCGAGGTGTGTTAAACCCCCTCCAAGACGGAATTTTCAGAATATATAGTGCTTGCACATATAATTTTCTATGCAATTATTGTGCAGATATTTTCCAGGGAGTGTGTCATAGTTATATAAATATTTCTCACAGATGATTTAAAAACCACCATTTAGACAGTTTTTTCTAACCATAGAAACAGCGTTGTTCACTTCAGATAATGTCTCAGTGTCACTTCTGCTTTATTTTAAGATGTTTTTTCATTATGATAAATGATAATCTCATATTTAAGATAAAGAATAAGAAGAGTATTTTTGAAAGCCAGTCAACCTGAAGCCAAATTTCAATTGCTTGCTGACTGGTGAGTTTATTTATTTATTTATTTATTTATTTATTTATTTATTTATTATTTGTGGTATAATAAATACATTATTTATTGGGGTGGAACCCAGAGGCTTTCTACCTCTGGGCTATACTCCCAGACCTATTTTACACTTTATTTGGAAACAGGCCTCACTAAGTAGCTGAGGCTGACTTTGAACCTGTACGTTCCTCCTGTCTTGACCTCACAAGCGCTGGGATTACAAGCATGAGCCAGTGATTTTTGAATCTTGTCATTTGTACTTTACTCATTTCTAAACTAGAGATACTAAGAATTAATTAATCTAGAAACATTGATTAAAGGAAATACTGAAGCTGGATGAGGTGATACATCCCTATAAATCCCAGTAGTTGGAAGGCTGAGAAGCAAAGTTGATAGGTTTGTGGCTAGCCTCTGCAACATCGTGAGGCCATCTCAAAAAAAAAAAACCAATATATATATATATATATATATATATATATATATATATATATATATATATATATTCTTATGTTATCATTTTTAATAATCCAGCACAATTAAAACAAGTGCATCTATTATTAAAATTTGTTGACTTTGTAATTTTATCTAATTATAAAAATTAACATATTAAATAGTATTCACAAAATCAAATAATATACCTACATCTGTAGCATTTCAATGTTTTGTTATTTTATCATATATTTTTGTATGTGAGAACTTTTCTTATTTAAATATTAATAAAAATGTCAGTGCCATTAAAAAGGAACAGAAGTTATGATAGGGCAATGGTAATTTTAATCATACTTTATGTCATCTATATCATAGGAAAAGTTTAAGGCATCCCTCAGATTGCATGGCGTACAAAATCTTAGTATCAAGCAAGCAAAGTGAATTATTAACAAGAATCATGATTGATACAGCCAAGAAGTATAATGATGAAAGTCCTGAAATACTGTAGTATAGTTACAGTTTTTAATTTTCTTAACTCCTAGAAACAATGGTGGTGTCAAAGAAAGGAAAAACTATCAAGAAAAAAAAATGTTCTTTGATCTAAAAGTTCTTCTCGGCTTGCATCACTGTCACTCATCAACTCATTTTTTATGTTAACTTCAAAAGGACGTCTGTCTACTTTTTTATGCATTTAATTTAAATTAGATTCCCTTCAGAGCCGTGCAATTCACCAGTGCCAAACTACAGAACCAGCCAAGAAGTCCACCAACAGATAAATGGAGCATAAAACTATGAGATATGTACACAATGGAATTTTACTCAGCATAAAGAAGAACAAAATTACATCATTTGTGGGGAAATGGATGAAACTTGAGAACATTATGCTAAGTGATATTAGTCACAAAAAGTAAGAAACAGGATGTTCTACCTGATATGTAAGAAGCCAGGGAGAGAATGGATCATAGAGGATCTCTAGACAAAGAAGAAGAAACCATAAGTAAGCAAACAATGTGACCTGAGAAGGATGGGAGGACTAAAGAGGGGACCTCCCTAATGTACATGAGGTACATTCACACACAAACAGGAGAAAAAGGGAGAGGGAAGGGAATGGGGTGGGAATTGGGAAAGGGCTAAATGCGTGATGTGTGTATGTCTGCCTCTACCATCTTGTACCCTATTAAGACTTTTGACTACAATGCACCAATAAAATCAACCAATCAATCAATAAAAATAATAAATAAATTAGAGACTCCCATTCAAAATGTCAAAAGAAAAAAATTATGGAAGCAATCTTCAGAAAGTTTTCTACTGAGCAGAGAAGTGTAATACTTGGGAGGCAGAGACAGGACGATCACAGATTGAAGGCCATCCTCAACAATGTGAATAAGACCCTTGGGAACACAGTAAGAGGTTTATTTGCCGTTCAGATGAAGATATTATAGGAAATTGGACACAAGAGTCTGGCATTCAGAAAAAAAGCAAAGAGCTAATGGCAGACATACGCACATTGTCAAAGGCAGTTATTGCAAACCATGGGTCTTAAAAATGTCATTATGGTGGTAGCATGAACGCAGAAGAAAGGCAAGCAGAAAGCAAGGGAACTTGTGTTTTTGAAGCCAAAGAAAAGTTTTCTTTTGTTTGCTTTTAAGATAAGGAACTAATATACTCACTAATATTGATAGCAAAATAACTTAAGAACAAAAAAATAAACTTTGGTTTTAGTAACATGGAAATCATTGATGACCTTAAAAGGAGCATTTAATTGGCATGTTCTTTAAGATTTTAGCATATGGAATGTAATTCATCTGAGCCCAATAAAGACTGTTCATGTCTCAAAAAAGCTGTAATTAATCTTTATTCTATAGAGTGAGTTATCATTATGCCTAAAGTGAGCTGTCATATGCTTCAGTCAATACTCATTTCGGTTAGTTCTTGCATCTTACCGTTCTGATACTTTCAGTCACGGCTTTCAGTGTTTAAGCTTCTTTCAATTCTTATTTACTATTTATAATAGTTCTTAGGTGGGTCTGTGTGTTGTACTTTCTTAAAAACGTTTGCTGTACTGATATGCTGCGTATTATTTTCTACTGAGAAATTTTGTGCCTCTTTTTTCTTGTATTTTTTCCTAGTGGACTACCTCTTTATCTTTAATATCAGTGTTGTTTCTAGTTTGGATTTCGTTTACTGACTTCTAATTGGGTCATTAATACCTTGGTGACAAAGAGCACACACAGATCCCTCTACATTCTAAGCTGCGTTTGTTTAGGCTCTGAATAAACACAAGCTTTCTACATATATGTCTTGAAACCAGTCAACATTTCCTATGTATTGTTTTCATCTATCATCTCTGTCATGTTCTCCTCGAAAATATTGGAGAATCCCTCTCGTGAGTCTTCTCATGTAGAATCTTATATATTCTTAAAATTATTTTGTATGCTTTCATCTCACCATATATTTACAATGCCTTAGTAAGACTGCAAAAATAAGGTTCACTTGAAAGTAGAGACAATAAAAATGTATGATACCATATGGCCTGCTACTTCATTTCTGTAGGATAAGTTAATTGAATCAGGTGTCTTACAGGATTGAACTCCCTGCATATTTTCTCTGTAGTTCAATATATATTAGGTGCACTGGTCCTTGAAGGGTGGAATATCTTCTTTTTCTGTATGGAAATTTGGAAAGAAAAACATAGAAACTCCTAATGGAAAAAAAATATGCTATAAGTGGATTTCTGAAGTCTGAGGAAGTGTTTATTGCATTTTGTCCTAGCAGTTTAGCCATTAGCCTGTCAATCACCAGGGAAGTAAATTCAATTAACAAGATATCAGCTTCCGTGCTGGTCCTGGCTCATGCATTTTCATTCACCTAAGAGAATGTTCACAGCATCTGAAGGGATGCTGCTAATTCACATAAATTGATTAATTGAATAATAAACATCATATTCTCAGATAACATATTTTTGACAGAAACCGACCTGGCTGTTTATCTTGGTGGGAGTTATTTGGAATAACATTGATAAACTCAGCCATTACTGAGTATAGTTTCAAGGCATTACTATGTGTATTTTTATACACAACAAAAAGCGGAATGTATAGGTGAAACTTGAAATTTTGTAAAGGCCGTGTTTTGGAATAATAAAACCGAACAAAGTTCAAATAGTTTGGAGGTGAAAAGCCCTATAATCATATGGAATAAATGTTTGCTGATTTTCACACATTGATGACAATTATTAGATACTTTAAGAATGACTAAATAGAATTACTCTCAATGATAGAATTTAAATCTCTCATTGAAAATTCTGTTTACAAATGTCAACAAATATCATGCCAACGTACAGATGTGTGACTTTTAAAAGAGGTTGATGTTTTTAAAAATAGTTCTTAGAAAATAACAAAGTGATTATTTTTTCCTGAAGTGAAGACCCTTGGGGACACTTTTCTCATATGTCCTGTCAAAATATATACCAAAACCATAAGTGAATGTCTGAAGAATAATTCATTTGCTTTTATTTGATTTGTCAGGTTTTATATTTCAAAATATGAGTTGGCATCTTTGATGTATTTTAGTTGAATTTGTTTATATTATTTACTAATATAACTAATGTACATGTACAGTGCTTTCACAGAGTATAAAAGTATTATTAAACGATTACTTGTTAAAACAGTCACAGAAATCAAGATAATGAAATGAAAAAACAAGACATAAAAACATAATTACATAATGATTTCTCTAAAACACTCTAAATATGTTAATTAAGTCAAGCTGTCAAGAAAGGGGCTTACTGAGAAGTTATATATTGTTAGAACAAGGCTAATAATTAAAAATCAAAATGAGATACTATTTTGAAAAAGTCGTATGATTACAAATTGTGCCACCATTGCGGAAAACTAATTTCAGAATGTTTTTCATCATCCATAAAATCACGGCCTCCCAATTGCCCTTTTCCTTGTCTTCAGATCCAAATACTTTATATTTTAAAATTTCCATCAACTTTAATTGCAGACCTCAAAAAGCAGCATATTAACATCTTCATGTCGTTCGTCTCTTTTTATTACTTAGTATTTCTAATATATAGAACAGCTCAAAAAATAATAATAAAACACTTAAATACTATCTATCTTTATGTTTAAGTTTTTAACATTTCTTTGGTAATTTTTTTTTTTTTTTTTTGGTGGTACTGGAGGTGGAAGCCAGAAGCTTTCTACCTCTGGGCTATACTCCCAGACCTATTTATTTTATTTGGAAACAGGGTCTCACTAAGTTGCCGAGATCCTCACTAAGTAGCTGAGGCTGGCTTCGAACCTGTGTGATCCTCCTGTCTCAGCCTCCCAAGCGCAGGGATTACAAGGGTGCGCCACCACACCCGGCTCTCTTTGGTATATTTCTAAAATTAGTAACCAATTTGTTTATTTTTTGTTTTATTGCTGCATAGTATTCATACATTTTAGTGGGATAAAAGATGGTGGAGACATGCATGCACACCTAACCCAATTAGCCCTTACCAATTCTCACTCACTCCCTCCCCCTCCTCCTTCCCATGCTTGGCTTAGTGACTGACTTTGATATGCTTAAGTACATCATATGCTTTAGAGAGTTTTCCTCTTCCCCCTCCCATCCCTTCAGTTAGTTTGCCTTATTTGCTTCTCTATAGGATCTCCTTCTTCATCTACAGTTCCTCTTGTTACCCATTTTGCATATTAAGAAAAGCATCTGATTTCTTATTTTTGGTGACTGATCTCACCTGGCATAATGTCCTCCAGTCCCACACATTTCCCTGTAAATGACGCAACTGTGTTTTTCTTTATGGCTGAGTAAAATTCCATTGTGTACATATCCCATAGTTTTATAATCTATTCATCTGTTGATGGACATCTTGGCTGGTTCCATAGTTTGGCAATTGTGAATTGTACAGCTATGAACATAGATACACATGCATTAGTTTGGTAGTTTGGTTTCCTTTCTTTTGGGTAGATACCCAGAAGTGGTATTGCAAGATCAAATTGTAAGTTTGTTCCCATTCTTCTGAGGATCCTCCATACTGTTTTCCAAAGTGGTTGCACTAATTTGCAATCCCACCAACAATGTTTTAGAGTTCCCACTTCTCCACATCCTCGCCAGCAATTTGCTGTTGTTTGTGTTTTGAATGATTGCCATTCTAGTTGGAGTTAGGTGAAATCTCAGTGTAGTTTTGATTTCCATCTCTTTGATTGCCAATGATGTTGAGCATTTTTTCATGCACTTATTGGCCATTTGAATTTCTTCTTTCATGAAGTGTCTATTTAATTCACTTGCCCACTTTTTGATTGGGTTTTTTGTTTTCTTAATGCTGAGTTCCAATTTATTTTAATAAACATGTAAAAATTGTGCATATTGATGGAATGTTATGTGATTTTATATACTCTTATCAGTTCATTGAATTCTACCTCTGAGTTATATTCTAAACTCTTTTTATTTTATTATTATTATTTTATTTTAATACATAGTCTTACTATGTTGCTGACTATCACACTAAGTTGCAGAAGCTAGCCTGAAATTAGAGATCCTCCCGAGTACTGAAATACATGTGTGTACCACCACGCTTGTTTTATTTAATTCTTGGTGATAATTATAAACTAGGACCTTCCTAATGGGAGAGAACAAATAAGGTGGCTATACAACCCTAACCAATCAATATCTTTTTTTATTTTTCTTCCTTGTTCCTCCTACATAAGCCTCCCCTTATCTTCCCCAGTACAGTGACTGAGCCACTGTGGTTTGGATCTGCTTAATTCATGGGAATAAATTTTAACATTTTATTGTGTCTTAGTTTACTTTTCAACATTCATTTATAAATATTGTGGTTGCTTTCATAAAATTCAATGAAATAATAAATAACATCTGTCCAAACTAATGCCTATCAAGTAATTCTTCACAGAACTAAACATGAACAACCTTGAATAAAGATGGCCATGAGATTTCTACTCCTTTTGGGTGTGAGGCTAGAGGCAGGGAATGAATTTTGTCATCATGTATCCAATTCCTCTTGTTTATGGGTCATTGAGAATTTTTGGTAAATATTTAGGAAGACTAAAATACAATAGAGTGACCACAATTACTTTTAACGGATATAATGAAATCACTAGCAATGTTTTTGAGAAACTTTATAGATATCTGGAGATGTTTCAAGAATAAGAATTCCACAGAGATTGAAATTATTTTTGCTTATTTTCTTTTCAAATACGATAATAATGTTGATAATTGAATAGGTAATTTCTAAATGAATTATCTAATTATTCATGATACATTCAAAGATATTGATCTCCATTCATTATAAGTAATTCATGCAGCACAATATTAAACAATGGATAAAATATCAAGTAAATATGCTTGAGGGAATCACTCAGAGCATAATTAAAAACCAACTTACTTCTGTGTTTCAACACCTTCAATTCCATAGCACACCTGTGCATGACAAATCTATTGGCAGATTGCATGGAAAAAATAAGTTTGAAAAAGATTTTTATTTTAAGCTTACAAATATTTTCTTTCTCTATGTATGATCAATATTTCATTTATTAGTTTATTGTTTGTAGCTGCTTACAACTTAAACTAAGATGTTTGCAGGAAGCTCTTTTTTTACATATTTATTTTAATTAGATTACATATAATCCTATATTTTTATTACATAATTAGATTACATATAATAATAATTAGATTATTATTACATTAATATTAATAAATTAGATTACATATAATCCAAATACATATAATTACATATAATTTAATTAGATTACATATAATCTTTTTTTACATATTTATAAAAATAACTATTAGCCAGAAAGTTAGTCCTACACAGAAATATGCATAAGCGAAACACTAAAAAACATTATCTATCTGAGCATATTCTATATTTACCTTTCAGTAATTTTATCTAAAATTGTCTACTTTTATTTATATTTGACATGTTCTGTTCATGTAAGTACTCTAAGCTCTTATTGGCTTCTCCTATTTATACTATCTACACATATTTTACCATCATATTCTCCCCTCTCAGAATATAGAATAGTATTGATTTTCTACTTTAATTGTACATTATGTAAGAAATAATAATTTTCCTGTAACTAAATTATAATAATGATTATTTGATATAGTATGCAAAATAGTGGTTTGGAATATTCTCAGGCAAATTTGAAAATTATATATAAGATATATATTATATATTTGTATATATACCCTTCCATTTTCACATATAATATATATTTACCTCCTTATATAATATATATACATATATACACGACTCAATTTCTTAGAGCATGAAGGCTTAGTTATACCCTTATTGTTTATTAAAAAGGTCTTTCTAAGCATGGCATAAACACATTCAATTATTTTATCTCTATATTATTTATTTACAAAAAATTTTGACTGAACAAACACTTTCTATGATTAGAAATATATACATATATATAAGCAATAAATACATATTATATATCTAGTTTAAAATGTTAGATAATTTTTTCTAAAATTCTGATAAAATTTTGCATGTTGTTTGAAACATCATCTATGGAATTCTATTAATATATAACATTTCATGTACTTATTTTAAGCTACTTGTAAGATGAGCAAGATATTTTAATTTTATGAGGGATTTGAGTGCATAGTTCAAATATAGGAAAAACCATTTTAAAAATGGGTAATCTTAAATGGGTCTGAATATTTAAAAATTATAAAATGAGCAAAACATAAGATTTTCTTACTTAAATTTAAGGATTTTACTAATTGACTATTGCGGATTCCGTTTAGTTGTGAAAAGATGGAACATCATTGTAGTCACAGAGCACAAATCTAAGGCAGTTATGGAAATTGAGTAATAACAGAGGAAGTGGTGGCTATTTGATGTGCACACTGAAAGGGATCTTTATGTGCTAAATATTATGTAAGAAAGAAGGAGGAGGGTAAGAGAACCAGTAGCAACAGCAAGAAAGAGAGAGGGAGAGAAACAGAGAGAGGGAGAGAGAAGAGAAGAGAAGAGAAGAGCGACATAAAGACACAGAGACAGAGAACAAACTGTCATAAGAGGTTAAGCATCTTACTCTAAAAAGCTGGAGTTGATAAAAAGGTTTACAAAACCAGGAATGGTGATGAGTGATCAATTTGCACCAGGGTATTTTTAACTTTGTGCTGCATTGTAGAGACCCATTTATGAGACAGAGAAGATGTTCAATGAATTATAATTCTGACCACTGCCACATTCAGAAAACATGAGCTTAATCATAGAGATAACAGAAAATAGAGATGGTAAAAACCTAGCTGCTTAAAAATATAAAATAATATATAATAACATAAAAATGAAAATTAAAAAGGAAACACTGGGAATTACAGGAGTGTATATCTTTAGAACAGGAGTTTATAGTGATTTATGAATGATTTCACAATATTTAAGTGTACAATATTTAGGTGTTGAAAAATATATTTTATATCAATATACAAAATACAGATTTTTTATTTATTTAATTTAATTTTATTTTATTTTGGTGGTACTGGGGGTGGAACCCAGAGGCTTTCTACCTACCTCTGGGCTATACTCCCAGACCTACTTTATATTTTATTTGGAAACAGGGTCTCCCTAAGTTGCTGAGAGCCTCACTAAAGTAGCTGAGCCTGGCTTCGAACCTGCGCGATCCTCCTGTCTCAGCCTCCCAAGTGCGGGGATTACAAGCGTGCGCCACTACGCCCAGCCTCCAAATACAGATTTTTTTAAAGGAGAGATGGTATAATGTTTAGGATCATTAACAAACACTGTTGGAAATGTGAAAGAGCTTTTACCTTGTAAAAATGAATTATACCTTATGCTTAAAATTTGTCTTACATATTTTAGTATATATCATATTTCAATTAATACATCTGTAAATGTAATCCCATTCAATATGACATTCAATATAACATTCTAGAATTATCTAAAATATTACTATAATTCTCTCTTATGTACTCACTCATTGTTAGAAATGACAAAATGATTACCATGCACCAATAAGAAATAATAAAAGAACTGGAATAAAAAAGTATTATCTCCTCTGTGAATAATGGCACAGTTCTATATTGCTCAAATATAGTTTTGAGCACATGTAATTACCTTAATATATAAATGTCCAATTTACTAATTCAATAAGGAATCATTTCATCAGATTCTAATATGGCAAACCTAAATATAAAGAATATTAAAAAGAGGCAAAAATTTTGATGTGACATTCCCTATGACACTTCAATAAACTTGAAACTGGAGAATGTTCATATGTGTGCAAGAAATATATCATTACTCTCCCTCCCCCTCCCACACCCTCAGTGAGGTCACCTTATTTGCTCCTCTATAGTATCTCCTTTCTCATCTAGAGTTCCTCCTATGGCCCATTTTTCTCCTTAACTTTCATATATTAGAGAGAGCATCTAATTTCTTACTTTTTTGACTGACTAACCTCAGGTGTGGTGGCACATGCCTGTTTTCCCAGTACTTGAGATACTGTGACAGGAGGATCACAGGTTCAAGACCAGCCTTGGCAAGTTAGTGAGAAACTCATCAACCTAGTGAGACCTTGTTTCAAAACAAAACAAAACAAATACAAAGGGCTGGGAGTGTATCTTGGTGGTGGAATCCCTCTGAGTTTAACACCCAGTACAACATAAAGTACATTATCTTTTATTATCCTCCCTAAGGTGTCGGTTCATTGACACTGCTTCTGGCAGGATCTGTATAGTCTCATGATGCATGGTCTGGGATAAGTCAGACCCAAAAGTTTATGTCTTTTTCTGTTTCATCCTCTTGTTGAAATCTTTCCCCTATGGTTTATACATAAAGGATATTTAGAAATAATATTCTTTAATATCCATTTAAGCTCACATAATAACAGAGTCATTAATGGCTAGAAATGGAGAAAAAAAAAGACATATTCGGTATGAACATTGACACAGTTCTATTTTGCTTGAAAATAGCTTTGAATCCATATAATTACCTAGATATATAAATTGCCCATTTTACATTATGCAATAAAAAGTCATTTCATCAAACTCTAAATGTGATATACTTCAAAGTCTTATGAAATCATGAAATACATATTAGAAAGCCTATCTGCAGGTATCACAGATAAGAAGAATGATTTAGAATTTTATATGCAAATTACCCTGGTCATATGACCAAACCACTTGCTAAATTTAAATTAGCCACTGGTAAAATTTCCCCATCAAATATTCTTTTCAATTTTTATACTTGTTATATTTTATCTTGCCATATCTTATTTTTAGGTATGGAATTTTAAAGCATTTAAGAACATAAAGAATTTTAACAAAGCCATTGTTTTTAGCATTTGTCTTTTAAATCTTGAAATTTTAATAAAAATTATATTTCATTGCATATTAAATTGATTGTGGTAATGTCTCTTTAGTGGGATGGTAAAATGTTTTCCGGCTGAGCAAAAAGGCTGCTCATAACCTTAAATTAAGTTAGGTTTTAGAAATAATAACAACTGTGGGATTACCTTAATGGCTTTCTTAGTCTTCAGTTCTGAAATATTTATCAATCTCAGATACATTAAATTTGATGCTGAATAATGACTAATAATAGTTTCTAATACAAAAGAGCTATCAACATCCTTAGATTCCCCATTTCAGAGTGGGCTTCTAAAAATAAAAAATATCAATATTTGTATTACCATTTACCAATGTCTTTCAATTTTTTCTCAATTAAATATGTTTTATTGATTTTCTGTTATATACCTAAAATTGTGCATGGTAATGTTATGCAGGGTACTGAAACTGCTTAAGTAGTATATTTGACCACTGCTGTCAACAGAATTAGAAAATCAAACCTACTCTGTGGCAAAAAAAAAAAAGCAAAACCAAGAGCATTCTACCAATAAGTTTTGATTTTGTAAATAATTTTGATAAAGATAGGAAAATATAAAATAATTTAAAACAGGTGAAATGGATGTCCGCTTGGGTACTGCATAGTGCACAGAAATTAGAAAGAAAAATAAAGAAGTATTTTTAAGAAACCATGAGTAGAATTTAATGATTAGTTTAATAGAAAGAAAAGAACATTGAGCCGAGTGTGGTGGCATATACTCTAATCCCGTTACCTGGGAGGTTGAGACAAGAGAATCTTAGGCTTGAGGGTAGCACTCAGTAGTACAGCAGAACCCTCAGCAACTTGCTGAGAATCTTTTAAAAATGAAATAAAAATGAAAAGGGCTCAGACTGTGGCTCAGTGACTTAATGTCCCTAAATTCAATCCTCGGTGCCAGAAAAAAAAACAAAAACAAAAACAAAAATAAATTAGCTAAATAAATGAATAAAAAAATAAAGAAACAAACAAACAGATTGAGGATACAAGAATAAATTTGAAGTTATCTACATTCAAAAATAATGAAATATATAAATAATATTCAACACACAGTTTGAATTTATGGAGAAGGAACCATAGGGTGCTATGTGCATGTATATTTCTAACATATTAAAACTCACTATGATGTAGATGACAATGCACCGATAAAATATATTTAAAATATGAGAAAAAAGATGGGTAAGACACGTCATATTCCTCTATTGCTAACTGGAGAATAATTTTTTTTCTAGTGAGGTAGAGTTTTGGTAACATGGTATTGGGGCAATAAAATGCTTCATATATTTCAATAAGCCTTGCTTCATCTGTACTTTTGTATTTTAAAAAGCTTTAGTAAGGATGTTAATATGTTGAAAATAGCAGATCACCTATTCTTCTTAAACAGATTTTTGGTAATTCGTTTCAAAAGCTAATATTTGAGTACTTATCATGTACCAACTTTCAGGCAAAAGTGCTATTCAGAGACTACTTACTAGATATTAATTTGATTAAACAGTTTATCCTTAACAACCTGAGACCCCAATGCGTGGATGGCTTGAATGGTAGTTTAACAATTGTCCTTCATCGTTTTTCAAGTTTGTCTTTTGACATTCATTCATGTGTTTCTAAATCCAACATGAAACTCCCTCAGCCCAGCTGGGCTTCTGCCTGCTCTAACTTTTCAGACAAATCAAACACTGGACCAGTGGCATCTTCTGCATTAGTAAGCAAGCTAGAGGAACTCAGAATATTCACCCAGTGTTTATTCCACAAAAGCCCAAGTAATTTCTGATCCAAAGAATATTTGAAATATGAAACTTTGAAGGCACAGCATTGTTTGCATTGTGCATCAAAGTCTTCTATTTCATTGAGTGGGATAGTGTGATACTCAAAAGGCCCTTAACTGGGAGTTTTGTAGCCCTTTGGGTATGTCTGAAAGGCTCCAAGATTCACTTTCCCTGTAGATAATATTCTTGTTGGATCAATTGCCACTGTTATGAATGGCTTCCAGAATGCTGGATAAGCATCTGTGTAGAATGCTGGATAAGCATCTGTGTACGGACATCAGTCCCAGAAACCCAAGTGTGGGCTTCAGGGCTTCCTCACCACAGATGCAAACTCTTGTTAGACTCCCAACGCAGCCATAACATCTCCTTTGATGCTTTTTATCATGTTTTATTTTCTATGATATCTGAGACAACAATGCCGAAACAATAAAATCCAAATCTGAAAGCGAGCTTACATAATGATGTGGTTTACAGATTCCTGTGACACTTTCTTCTTCCCTCTGTGATTTTGCTTTCCCCAGCACATAGTTCTTGAAGTTACTCTAAGGATTGTTTCAACTGGACCCATGCAGGAAGGTGGAAAGATAAATATCAACAATTGTAAGACAAAAGTTCATATGAACCAGGCCTAAAGTGGAGCCACATAGCTTTTATGGCCATTTTGTCACCTAGAACCTATAATTTTCCACCTAAATGTGAGGGAATATCATAAATATTGTCCACATTCATTATCCTAAATATAAAAAACTAAATTTGTGATCATCTAAGTTTCCAATAAAATCTCCTAAGGCTAACTTTAAGAACCTCCATTTGTTTGCTAGAAGTATGTGCTACCTTTCAATTGCCAGTATATTTCTTGTTTTTTTAAAAATATTTATGAGACATATTCATTACAAACAAGCCTCTCAACACATCTTTACTTCTCAAGGTTGACCGAATCATATTCAGAGTCAAGTTGTATGTGATAAATCTAGATATAACCTGGCTCTGTCAGTGATTTCAACACAGTGTTCATGACCCAACTCAATATAAGGACAAATGAACAGCAATCCCCTCCTGGAGCTTCCAGAAAGGTGTACATGCTCTTCCTCGGTCTTCTTGGGAACTGCAGTGTCTAGATATAATCCCCTAAATTTTTGCAGACGTTATTGCTGCAGTGTTGAGGGCAATAGTTAAACAGATAACAGCAGAAAATAGAGGTAAAAGACGATCAGGAAATTGGTGCTACTATTTATTACCTAAGAACATAGAATTCTGAGCTCTCTTTTACCTCTTGAACTATTGTCGTATTAGACTGAGATTTTTTATGCTTGATATAATCTTATATAGTCAAGAATATACTTATCACATTTTCTTTCAAGATACACTTTTAGCGGGAGAGTAGTTGGTGGGTGACATCTACCAACCGCCTTTCAGAGCTACGATAGTGTTAATGCTGATCAGACCTTCTTCAAACTGGTCTCTAGCAAAGGCTGAGCAATATAGTTTTACGAGGGACTTGAGTTTCTCATCAACATGAACTTGTAAAGGACAATATTTGTTCTTGAGCTCTTCATCTGTCTGGTAACTTCTCAGACCTGCAATAATGTATGAAGTTTCTTCTTCTCCGTCATCTTTTCTGCTCTGTCTCCTTTCACAAGTACCAGACTTGCTCATATTCTGAGGCTCTTCCACCCTCCTCGAGTTCCATTCCTTTTTATCGTTCAGTGGCAGTAATGTGTCATCACACTTAATTAAAAATTTCTATTTCATTCTTGGGAGACCTGAAATGGTACATCCTTTTTTCCAATATTCAGGAAAAAAAAATTTGATAACATAACATATCATCTATGAAATCAACAAGTACATTTTATTTTTTTATTTTTATTTTTAATATATTTTTATTGGTGCATTGTAGTCAAACATCACAATGGAATATAAGACTTGTGAGGATATCCAAGTACACATCTTCCAATTAGCCTTTATCCTATCCCGATCCCATTTCCTCCCCCTCCCTCGATCCCATGTTTGATTTAGTGATTAACTTTTATATAATTGTTATGTACATCATGTGTTTTAAAGATATTCCATCTTCCCCCATCCTATCCCCTTTGATTGGTTACCTTAATTGCTCCTCCATAGGGCCCTATCTTCCACTAGATTTCCTCCTATTACCCATTTCTTCCTAGTTTTTGCATATTAGGGAAAGCATCTGATTTTTTATTTTCTGTGATATTTCTCTGTGTATGCCACATTGCAAGTTCTGATCCCACTCTTGAAGACCCCGGCACTACCCTGGCCACCCAGCAGACTCTGATCCTGGCCTCGCTGGCTCCAGCACTGGCCTTGCCTCATGGCAGGCTCTGATTCCGGCCTCGGAGGCCCCAGCACCGGCCTTGCCTTAAGGCAAGCTCCTATTCCAGCCTTGCTGGCTCCAGCTACGGCCTCACCGCATAGCAGGCACAAATCCTGGCTTTGCTGACCCCAGTACAGGCCTCACCCCTTGGCATGCCGAGGGGTGAGACCAGTGCCAGGGCCAGTGAGGCCAGGATTAGAGCCTGCAGTGAGGAAAGGCTTGTGCTGGGCCTCTGAGGCCGGGATTGAAGCCTGCCAAGGGGAGAAGCTGGTGCTGGAGCCAGCAAGAACAAGTACATTTTAAACATGAAGCACTGTGCTAATCTGGGGGAAGATTGATGTTAAGGAATCTGTATTCACATAGTCATATCTTGAAACTAGAACATACCATACATATTCTTGGTCCATAAATGTTGATATTGGAGAGGTTAGGGAAGTTTAAACTTAAAATGCAAAATTTAAGTGGAACTTTAAGTAAAAATGAAGGATAATTAGGGATTAAAAGAACATTAAAATGGAAACTTCATAAAATATATTAATAAAATAAAATATTATATCCAAAATATTTACCATAATTATTCAATCAAGCAATTATCTAATAAAATATTTCATTTTGCTCTTGCTTTGAATGGTGGTATTGTTATTCCTATTTTGGTTTAAGGCCTTAAACCAAAATAGAAATCTTATTCAGAATTAGATCTGAACAGAAAGGCAAATTGAAGAGAGTGTAAACAACAAATAACTACAAGGATTTCCATTTGAGAGAAATACAGATGGTTGAGGTGGTAATGCCTAAGGCAAAGAGACAAGCAAGTACCAAATATTGTCCTTGTACATAAAACAACAAAATTGTACAATTTCCCCAAAATGAGAATGTATATTTTAGGAAAATAAAACCCTTGTGTTTTTATTACTGTGTCTCCCAAACTTTGCACAGTATTGAATAGGTCAGTAGTTATTGAATAATTGAGAATGAATAAATGTGTATTTGTAAAAGTCAAGATGTATTTGTTGTAAAAATATCTTCCTCACATTTGCAATTCATTGGGATGTCTCAATGAAAAAAAAAAACTGAAAGGAATATCCCATAGAGAAAGGTTTTAAGACTTTACACAAGTTCATTATAAAAGCCAATAAATTGAAGGTATGAATTAAAATGGTCAGTTACAAACATATTGTAGAAATAGATCGAGGTATAAATTATTTTCTATTTTCCCATTTTTATTTTCTTTAGAAAAGTAGAAGCTCAGGTTCATAATTGTTGAAATCTCATCATTAATATGTTTCTTACAAACATAAGCTTATAATCACAAGATCAAATAATAAGAATTATAATAAATCCTAACAAAATTGTTGTAACTCTATATTAAATTTATCAAAACGTAACTCTCTGTATTAAGTTGATCACAAAATGGTAATATGATAAGTTATCCTTTAACTTGTTAAAGGGAATCACGACTGAAAAATAACACCTGATAAAGCTCCATGAAGTAAATCCAACCCCCAAAATGAAATAAGTAGTAGTCATCTTTTCATTCTTATTAAAATAATAAATTGTAGGTAAAGAAACTGTTTTGGAAAGCAATTTTAAATTGGTCTTTTCATGTTATATCTGTTGCATTTCAGGATAAAGTGGTTACTTTAAAAATGACGCAGAATTACATATATGGAGATAATTTCTCTGAATTATCCAGGGCTACTTGAAAACTGCTTATGAAGGCATTAGTACACCAGAAATTGAGCATGTTGACAGAAATTTGCTGTGGCTGAGAAGCTCAGTTTACAGATTTGCTGATATGACTATTTATAAAAAGGCATTACCTCTTACCAAGAAATCAGAAAGGATCCAGTTTGGGAAGGAAAAAACCACATGAGTGTGTTTCAATGAATCAAATGTGTTTTATTTTAAGAAAACCACTTAGAATTCTCTCTCTAAAAAGGTATCTCCTTTAAAGTCTAAGGCAAAGCCAAGCATGTGTCACTTTATATAATTGTCAATAGATATAAGAATAGTTGGTTTACTTGGTCAGAAGATAATACTTATTCCTATTTCCAATAATAATACTAATAATAAAAAAATTAAATAAAGTTAAAAAAACCCAGCAAAATATCATTAAAAAACAAAGCTCAGTTTGTATGATAAAGGATTAATTTCTACGAATTATGGCATGGATGAATCTCATTGACTAAATATCTATTTTCAAACTAAAGTAGGTAGTTGAAAAACAATTTTCCTGAGGGTCCCTGGAATAGAAACCAGTTGATACCCTAAGCCTGTTGGAAACTCCTTCTTTACTTTAATGTTTAGATGAAACCATGACTATTTAAAGAGAAATTTCAGAAGCATTACAATGAGTTTCCATGCAATGTTCAACCAGAGAAAATCCATTCATACTCAGAAACTGCTCTAATACCTCTCACACTTATGATGATGGTTTTTTCCCCTGGATTCCAGGTCTCTGGCTTCTTAAATCAAGCAGTGTTCTCTATCCCTTCCTGCAGCTTCACAGCATACTGAGCATTTCAGCAACAGGTCTGGCACTTATTACTTTTAGGATTGATCGCAACTTCAATTTCCTTGATGTTGCTTCATAACTAGGCATTGAAATCTGCATTTTGGCAGTAAAATCACAAAGACAATGCTGGCACTCTTTCTAGTTGTTTCATTGGGTCATATATGAAATCCATTTACCCAATTATTGGACCTTTTGATAGTGATCATTGGAAAGGTAATAATTTTCAGGTTTCTCCTGTGTAATGTTACTCTTCATTTTTTTTGTAATAATAAAGCATGATGCTCTCTATATAGTAAATACCCAGAGTAAACACACACACAATTTTTGCATATATAGTTATATAATTAACATATAATTGAGCATTTTGAGGGGGCATTATTTGAAACTGTGAAAGCATATCACTTCTCATCAAACACTTGCCCACAAGTAAATTTGAATCAAAATGTCTGCATAATTATATCATTAGATTATTTAGACACATCAATTGAAAACAAAAATATAGTTATTTCTATAAAAAAATCACTTTAAACGTGTGTGTGCGTGTGTAGCCATGTACCTGTATAACAAACTCAAATTCATAGAAAAATAGAGAGGTGACATTAATGTCACACTAAGACAATCTCAGAACAACAACAACAAAAACTACCAGGGATAGAAGATACTTTTACTAAAGGGGCCAATTCATTATGATGACATAAAAATCTTACACGTATAATTATGCCAAAACAGAAACTCAGACATGTAAAATGAAAATGATTAAAACCAGAAATGTCTATATGTAAAAAGTAAGTATAAAATTTTAGCATTCTTTACTATATAACCCATACATGATATGTGAAAATTAATAAAGAAGATAAGCTGTGAAAAATACTGCTAATTTTACCATTTGACATCCATAAATCAATTGAGGAAACAACAGCAAAATACATATTTTTTCAATGGGCAGAAAATTTTGGCCACAACAGGCCATTCACAGGGCCATAATATATTTCTCAGTAAATTGCTAAAAATTTATGCCCTAAAGTATAATTTGTATCCCCAATATTAAAATATATCAACAATTGCATTTTATCTGAAAAGTCTCTCAAATTTTAAAATGTTCTACCTCTAAAAGTCATTGAATTTTGAAGAAATTATAGAAAAATCAAAACTTATTTTGCAATTAAAAATGAGCATGAAAAGTATTCAAAATTCTTGTATACAACTGAAATGATGCTTTTTGATATAAGTTTTATAGAAAATTGTATTTGTATTAAAAACAGAAAAGGAGTTTAATCAGTAGTCAAACCAAATTAAAACCAAAGTAATCAGGTGCCAGGGTACTAGGGTCTGAATATTTTCCCCTCAGAAATCCTAGATTGAAATCTTAACCCTCAGACCTGCAAAATATACTGCTGAGTCTTTGCCTGTGAATGCAAGAAAAATAAATTTTGGGGGGGCCTGAGAGAGAATGTAACAAAGGTGAAGAGAACACTCTCAGCATTTAAAACGCCGTGTAAGTACCTTTTCATTGATTTTAGTCTTTATGAATTAGTAACTCTGGTATCTATAAACAATTATTTTCCTTGTTCAGTGTTTTGTTTACCTCACAAATATATAATCTCTTTAATGTCAGATAATGTATCTCCTAATTTTAAACTCCACTCATTTTTGTGCAATTTCTTCTTCACAAATGTTCCATAAATTGTGTATTAAGTAAGTTAGTATCAACGACATGCATGCTTTATTCATTAGACTATCAAACCTTGATCTACTTCAATGTTGAGGCTTGTTAAAGTTTAATTTAAACTTTTTGCAGTACATTTAGTCATTTTTTGTTGATTAAAAGTAAATATTCATGCTCATAAAATAATTGAGTATAAAGCATTGTAGACTAATGCATTCACTTTTTAAAACAATATATTATTAAAATCTTTCAAATTCTCATCATCCTATTTGTCCTCATATTCCATAGAATAAATATTTTAACATGTATTTGCTCTGTAAGTAAAGCTATTACAGTCTTTAACTATAAAAGGGATATGTTCATGAATATATTTAAATGAACCTAATCTATGGAAGTGTTATAAAGTAAGTTCAAGTAAAATTACATAAAGGGTAACAATGTGTTTTGTTTTTCTTCTCACATTTTCTTAATGTCTTAGAAGTTTATATAATTATTTTAATTAGGGTTATGAACCTCTACCTGGCAGGTGAGGGGCTAATTACCTAATTTATATGTAAACTGGGCAATTTTCTCTGGGCTCTTTATCACTTCACCTTTCCATTTAAGCTTCTCTTTTAACCAATTAATATTTATTTTATTTTGTCCAGTTAACGACTAAAATTTACCCTCAGTGTAAAATCTGTGTTAATATTTCAAATTCATTCCAATGTGTTTTGACCTATAGAACCTTTAATACATTGTATTTACTCACATATGTATAAGGTATAATTTACATTTGAACTAAACACAATACTAATTAGCTAAATGTCTATGTTAGCCTTAGACTTTAGATCTTAATAAAATAATAAAATAAAGTGATGTACATACTTCTTAAGCACTTTCATCCATGGATAGTTGTATTGTGAATTTTTATGCTTTTTATCAATATTTACAAGTGTAACAAAAATGCAAGAAAAGATGTCTGTGGCCTCACTAGTGAGAACTAGACCACATTGGGGGGGGGGGGGGATAGAGGTTTATACAGTTAAATCATATCACAACAGTTAAATCGAAGCACAGTTCTGAAATTACCTTCATACCTAGCATATACATGTGCCATTTCTAAGTCTGCTTACGTTACTGTAACAAAATGCCTGAGGGCAACATATTAGTAAGTGTTGGAGCCTGGAAAGTCTAAGTTCAAGGTACCAACAGGTTGTGTCTGATAAGTGTCCAGAATCTACTTCTAACTTGTTGCTTTGACTACTGTGTCTTTATAAGCAGAAGGAGCAGGAGGGCCAAAGGGATCACGCTAGCCCTTTCTAGTCTTTGTGTAAGGCACTGATCCTCCTAAATTCCCCTTGAAGTTCTACATTCTAATACGGCCATTTTGGGGATTAAGTTTCAATTTAAATTTGAGGGGACATAAACGTGGACCCTAACATACTCTGTAAAAAATATTTGATTGATGGAAACAAAAACATTTGCATTTTTGTTTATAAAGATATTTACTTGAAGTGTCATAGTGATTTTCTATTCAATTATCATTATTTGTTGTAAAAAGTTTATAGCGGTGAGTTTCCAATTAAATATATATATATATATATATATATATATATATATATATATATATATATAAATTAAAAAGGACAACTCTGAACTACAGAGAATATTTAAAATGTGTATTAATCTTATAAGGATTATATATATTTTTTCTTCCAAATGAATATATGTTCTAGTTCCTTTCATTTTTGAAACACATATACAGAAAGTCACAGACATTGATTTGCTTATTTCACTAAGATACCTTTATTAATTTTTAGATAATTTAGAATTTATTTTTATTATATTTATTATTATATATTTATATTTATATTATATTTATTATATATATATCGTGGTACTAGGGATTGAACCCAGGGACTTTATACCTCTGAGCTAACCCCCAGACCTATTTTTTTATTCTTTATTTTGAAACAGGTTCTCACTGAATTGTCGACGGCCTCACTAAGTAGCTTAGACTGGCTGTGAATCTGTGATCCTCCTTTCTCAGCCTTCCAAGTACTGAGATTATAAGCATGAGACACAATGTCCAGCTTTCAATTTAGAATTTTCTAACCTTAGCTCACTCATAGTATAGATGACCTAAGAAAGATTTTTTTTGCATAATATATAAAACCCTTGTTTTATCTGGTAGGGAAAGTCATGTCAAATATCTGCTAAATCATGTGCTTGACAAACTTACACAGTTAAATAATATCACAACAGTTAAACTGTATCACAAAAGACAAGCTAATTATGCTGGGGAAAAAGCTACGCAAAGCTTGTGGACGGCTAGTGGACGCGCTGTCCTTTTCTGCTGCTAAAGGACGTTTATTCTTGGTCACCCTGGTGCTTTCTTCCCGAGGGGTGAGGTTGACCTGGAACCCCATGGATGTCTCTTCACAGCTAAGAATGCCAACTACTTGTCAGAAATGATTAGTGAGAAATAAGAAAATCTCCCCTGTTGATAATAGGGACAAAAAGAAGGGACTCTGAAATTGTCATAGGGAATCACATTTGTTCAGTAAAAATACTTTGTATTCTATAACACGCGACGTTATGGAACAACATTCATTTTTACATATTTCAGATATGAATCATATTGAACCTGACAGGTTTGAAATAGTAGAAAATTCTATGCCAGCTCATAAAACGGTGTGTGTTCATTATAATCATTTTTATAATAACTGTATTTGGGCTATTGTGATAAGAGGAAGGCATAATTAATCATAATTCCCCTTAATCACATCTCCTAGAAATATACCTCAAGTCTCTTTGGACATATAACAGTCTAAAACTCATATTGTATGTGAAAATTTTTAAAATAAGAGAATTTATTATAACTCTATTTTGCTTTATATTTTGGATATAACATAAAAGCTAAGAAAGCTGTAAATTTTCTAAACTGATTGATTAAAAAATGCTTCATCATTCATATTACAAAATCAATATTAATGTTGGAGTAATGTTTAGATCTACCAGATTTACAATATTAATGAAAATTCTTTGGCTTTCATTTTGCATTTTCTCTTAATGGGAAAACCAGGACAAAATATTTTTCGAATACAGAAAAATATTTTATGCAAAATTAGTACAATGAGTTTGAACAAAATGTGCTACAATTTAGCATGTATCTCAACCTTTACCAGATCTTTATGTATTTTAATACAAAATATCATATAAAAAGATCTTTACTTATTGGATTAATATTATCTTATGTTTAATATTGAGAAATAATACCACATTCATTTACAACCCAGAGAGAAATTAACTTAGCTCCCTGGAGAAATTTAAGTTTCATGACTCCTTATGCTAATAATCTTAAAGTTCAAATGCTAACTTCTTATATCCACTGTGTTTAGAAGCATGACAAATCCGTAATGCGAAAGGATGAATTCTTATTTTGGAAGGTAATCTTTGCTACTTTATTTATTTAATTTTTGGGTAGTAGTGCCAGCTAGTGAGTCCAACAAGCCAACTTTTTAGAATAAATTTTAAATTTGGACAAGATGTAAAATCACTGCATGGCTTTAATATAGCAATAATTAAGCAAGAATCTTTTTTGAAATTATGGAAATTGAACTTTCACCTTGAGAGCATTTACTGTTCCTATGAAGAATGATGTCATATTTCTTGGGATGCTGATAAGGAGGACCACAGATAAAGCTCAAAGGCCAACCAAACTGAAGTGCAGCAGGAGAACTTTATACAACAAGATCTTCAAAGTACTCTGTACCCTAGGCAGGGGGTGAAACAAAATCAACCATGTCCTTTCCCTAAAGGTAGTAAAGACAATTCTCTATATTGAACTTGTTACTCCAGCTAGAACTTTATTTATTATGCCTTTTCTGAGATTCACCAGAACGGTCTTCTGCTTTGCTTACGGTTTGTGCAAATATGACCTGTATAATCTGAGAAAAAACTCAAGACAGAAATAGACTTGAAAGCCGCCCCAGACTGACTATAACACGGGGAACTCAGCGGAAGCAAATTTATATTATACTTTTTGGAACCCAACTTCAATTCTGCCCTAAAATTATTTGCATAAATATTCTTCCACGAGATAGTAGTTGATGGTAAAAGAAAACAAAGCAAAAGATTCTTAGAAACATTATGGCAGACAAAAAGAATCAGGCAAGAGTAGGAAAAAATAAGATGAACAAGTTGTTCAGACACTGAAATTATTAGACTGTATACAAGCCCAGTTCAAGGTAAGTGAGAATTAAAATGAGTGGTTGGAATTTTAATTCAACCAAAACTAAACTACTCTAAATAATGATAAAATACTTCCCTCTCTTTCCACTCTCTCATATCCCTTTCCCTTTACTCTCCTTGAAAAGGGAAAAATACTTTCCAGATAATTTTATAGGCAGCTGTAACTAACACACACCAAACCAGACAGGAAGTGGTGGGAAGAAAGAGATAAAAAATGTTTTTGTGACTTTTAATTGATTATTTTCTTGGCACAGAGATTATTGAAAAGTGTTATCTTATTTTCACATATTGGGATTTTCCAGCTATTTTATTTGTCAGATAAATTCATCTCATTTTTGTCAGAGAAAACACACTGAGCATATCACATGCACATGTAAAGAATGTATATTTTGTGGATATTGGAGGAGTGTTATATACGTGTCAGTTATGACAAAAGTTTGTGACAAGATTGCTCAAATATTTTATATCCTTAGTTTTCTGTTTACTTGTTATTTTGATGAGTGAAGAGAAACATTGATGTCTCCAACATTTCACTGATTACTTGGTTATTTTTGCATTAAGTTGTATCATTTTTGCTTCATGCATTTTGAGGCTGTGTGTGGCATTCATACTTTGCAATGAGATTTTCTGCAGAGATTAACTCCTTTACTGTGACATTTTTATATCATGAAAGCACTAATTATATATTGCCATCATATGTAGGAAAATTTTTCTTCTAAAACATATTTTATGACATATGTTGCAAATACATTCACTGTAGATTTTTATGACTGTCTTCTATCATTCTTGTTTGAATGAAAAGGTATTCTTTTTTCCTTAATTGAGATATAACTTTGCTGGGTTTGCATATACAACTGGAGCCAGATTCAGTTGTTTCAGAGTTTTCAAGATGTTCAACATTGAGACTGTTTTACTATTTAATAGATAATTGTCATAGTTACACATTTTAATAGGTTTAAATACATTGCAGTAAATAGACAATACTATGAAGATGCCAATTTATTCTCTTCTGGATTGCACCTGTTGGGATACAAAATATTTGAATAGTCTTTAATTTCTTTTGCTTAATATCTAATCTATCTTTTTCTCAAGTTGCCTTCAAGACTTTCTGTTTGGTGAGTGCTTGTGCATGAGTGTGTCTGCTACTGATGTATGTCTTTTTTTTTTTGAAATTTGTGAATCTTTGATTTTAATTATCATTTTGGCATTTCTTTTAGCTTTTATTATTTCAGGTATTTCCTCTGACTCTTTTTTCTCTAGAATCCTGATGACACATTCTGCTTTTATTGGCTATGTGTCTACAGTTTTTCCCAGGTCCAGTTTATTGACAGTTTTCCTCTGTTGTCCCACTCTGTTTTCAAGATTGTAATGGTAATATAATGAGGATGAAAATGAACGTCTGTGAGTGGCTATGAACACGTGCTTTCTGGCTGTAAGAGATTCAGTGTGCTCAGAGTAGCTGTTGTGGTTAGATGAACCGTGTTCTCTAAAGAGCTCTTGTGTTAATGTTCGGAGTTGATGTGACTTACTCATGAGAGCTGCGACCTCATCATTGTGATGGATTTTCTGGGTGAGAACCTAGGCTGGTGGGGTGTGGCTGGAGAAGCTGGGTCCAGCGAGTGTGGCCTCAGGAAGTGTGCTTTTGTCTTTGAATCCCCTTGCTGGCACTCTGCTGGTGTCCATGATGGGAGAGCAAAACCTCTTTCCCTTTCTCTCCTTCCCATCACAATGCCCTGAGTTCTGCAGACAGCAGCCTTACATGAATTAAATTCTGAGGTCTGCAAAACACTGTCTTGCTTTCTCTAAGTTGTGTGGCCAACTACTTTGGACTTACAAGGAGAATGTTGACGGAGACAGTATCCTACAGCAGGCCTTTACATAGCTGTGTAATGTTTGAATGAATTCCTTTTATCCTTCTTCAAGGAAATCTAGTCTCATTATGAATGTCCAGGTTAGCCAGTGCACATGTCTTCTCTTTGCTTGGGGGAACCTGTATCTCCTTAGATTTCAAAGCTAGGATACTAACTATAGCCTTACATTTTTAAGAACACAAGAAATGTTATATAACTTTTATTTCAGAAAGATCTGCTTGTCTTTGGAATTCAGATTTTAAACTTATCTATTATATTGAATTAATCAATTTATAAATTAATTTCTATCTGTAACTATAAAAAGATAACACACTATGAAAATTAAGAAAACCTTTTCAGAAGAATTCCCTAATTAATAAAATTTAGACAGATGATCTAATTCGTAACAGAGCCATCAAACTGGTAAATGAATAGTATTTATGATTTGTGTTTAAATTTTCAACTTTCCTGAACTCTGTGATACTTTCCAATAAGGAAGATTTTTTTCCCCAAAAGAGTAAGTTTCTTGTTAGTAATCTACAAGCTAACTAACCCTTGGAATTTATCTGTGTTCTTGTAAGTGTATATCTATGCTTTTTTCAAACTAGTTTCTATAATAAATTGATGAGTGTTCGTAGAGATCAAATTAATTATTCTGTAACAAAAGCAATGTAGGAATGTTGACATATGACCTCTATAGTTCAAAAAGCACTTAGCTTGGATTTTTCATTGTTGCTGTAAGTAATTTTAATAAATTAAATATTTAGATATTATTCCAGTTTTAAACTATTTTCATAGTATCTTGTGAATCTAATGCTAGTCCTATAACAGAATTTTTTTTTTCAGGTCTGGAAATGGAACTCCGGGGCATTCGACCTCTGAGCTATACCCCCTGCCGTATTTTTTATTTTTATTTTTTTTGAAACAGGGTCTCACTGAGTTGCAGAGGGCCTCACTAAGTAGCTGAGGCTGTCCGCGAACCTTGATCCTCCTGTCTCAGCCTCACAAATGCCGGGATTACAAGAGTGTGCCATCACGCCCGGCTTATAACAGAACTTTTATTGAATACTCAATGTAACTATTTTTAAAAATAAATACTTTGTGGAGTTATTTTCACATATTATTAATTTGACAAAGTTTTTATTTCTAAGGGTTTCAATATTACTGGTGTATAGAAAACATCAGCTTCCCTAAAAATGAATACTTAGAACTGGCTCATAAAAATACTTTTGGTAATTTTGGAAGATGCTATAGATAGTATACTCACAGTTTGTTTGAAAATAATTCAATTTATGCTAAAAATAAAAAGGTGGATAATGACCGAAGATATTTGAAAGGTTGAAATCGTTATGAAAAATAATTTATAAAATGCTCAATAGATACTTAATGACTATGAATATTTTTGTCTTTGTAGCACCATTATGTAAAACACTTAAAATTTTATAAAACATGTTTTGAAATCATATTATATTTATACACAATACTATTTTTTCCAAATTAAATTTAAAAAACAAACTCAAAATGAAAATCATAATACTATAGATAAAATTGTTCCTTTGGAAGTTTTGTTAAAAAATTTCATACTTCAAAGGGAATGGAACTCAGGGGCACTCGACCTCTGAGCTATACCCCAGCCCTATTTTTTTATTCTTTATTTTAAAACAGGGTCTCACTGAGTTGCAAAGGGCCTCACTAAGCAGCTGAAGCTGTTCTTGAACTGCAATCCTCCTGTCTCAGTCTCCTGAATGCTGGGATTACAAGCGTGCGCCACCACGTCCAGCTCAGGTATATTTCAAATTATATAATAGAAAGAAATATAGAATGACCTGCTATAGGTCAATGTGATGCATATTATCTCGTCCACATTTTCTTTCTTCCCATACTCTTTGCTGATTTAGCCATTCCAAATTACCATTTCGTAAACGAAGATGATTCTCAGTAGGGCATCCTTACCTCATGTTGTTTTCATCAAAGGGAGCTTAGTCTACGTTTGCTTGTCTGAATATTGCCATTACATTACTAATTTACACATTGGAAAAAAGGTCAAGAGTACTCCAAAATTTGTTGACTTGATATTAACCTGAAAGGAGAATTTTAATAACTGATGAAATATATCCACAGTAGTTCAACATCTAGGAAGTTTCAAGTTATGTGTTTTAACATAAGAAAATTCTACTGCATAAAATTGAATTATATGTATGTTAAGATTTCGAGATATTTTACCACCAATGTTTTAAGACCATACATAGTAAGTTATAACTTATAGAATGAATAAAAATTAAAATAATATTACCTGGGTAAGATGGTATCAAAAATAACAAAATTTAATAATAAAAATAAACAAGATTGGTTTTATAGTGTTCATATATATGAACTAAAACATAAATAGATGAAATAAATTTGAAAGCAATTTTCATTAAAACTCACATATTGTCCTAATCAAAAATTATTTTATTAATATTACATTATTAACATTGAAATTTTCTTAAAATAAGTAATTTTTAGCCAGGTATTGTGGCATACACCTGTAATCCTAGTACTTGGTAGGCTGAGACAGGGGGATCACAGGTTTGAGGCCGGCCTCATCAGTTTAGCAAGGCACTAGCAAATTAGTGAGAGTCTGTTTCAAAATAGATAAAATAGTGTTGGGGGTATAGTTCAGAAGTAGAATACCCTGATTAAATCCTCATTAGTCACCCCCCAAAAAAATAATTTATGTCATTTATTTTCTTTTACTGGGCATTCAATCCAGGGGCATTCAATCTCTGAGCTACGTCACCGGGTCTATTTTTATTTTTATTTTGAAACATGGTCTCGCTAAATTTTGGAGGGCCTCACTAAGTATCTGAGGCTAGCCACAAACCTGTGATCCTCCCTTCTCATCGCAGCCTCTCAAGTATTAGAATTACAAGTGTGTGCCACCACACGCAGTACTGTCATCATTTCTTATGATTCCATTTTTTTTTGGTTGTATAAAGAGTGGAGATTTTCTAAAATTTTTAATGTATATTATAAGGCATTGGTAAAAAGAGTTTCCTATTGTTCTTACTTTAAGTTTTGTAAAGGTATATGAAATTTTTGTAATTTATTAAATATTAATAGAACCTGAATGTGATTCTATTCCTTGCTTATTGAGTTGCAACTTACTTAGCAATGCGTAAAACTATGAAGCAGAGGTTCAGATTTATATAGCCCTCTGTATATCTAGCCACATAGCATCCTATAGATATTTAAAATTTTCTTAACTGGCATATTATAATTGAAAACAATAGATATCATATCTACATTATTTGTTCTATTTCTTTCCCTGAAATTCTTTCCCTTTTCTCCTTCCTCCTCCTGCATCCTTCCATTGTTTTGCTGGTCTCTATACAAATTTTCATGTGGTCCCTTTTACCTACGACATGAAGAAAACACGGCTACATCTTTTTTGCTGTTTTTGTTCTTGAAGTACTTATTATTGTTTTCATAGAATTTAATATTTTAGTTCAATGTATATACTATGATGTCTATTTGGCTTGACAGATGTGAAGTCTCATGCAAGTGTATTTCTCCAGCCAGGCACCACTATGCCGATGTGCTCCAGGGACTTTATCTTCACAGAAATCTCTCATCGCAAGTAGAATCATCACTGTGGAAAATAATTCCGATATGATTATGTGTCACTTAAAAATAAGGAGTGACAAATGTGTTGGTTGAACAAATGATGGAAGTATACCGCATTCGTTCAAAAATTTTTGAAAAAGAAAAAACAGAAGTTCCCTTCTCTTTACAAGGATGTAACATTTAAGAAAAGATGCTTCTGCCGTCTAGAGCACAAGCAATTATTTGTCCTCTCGTGGCCAAATAACTCAGAGAACAGGTGTTTTTCTAGCCTCCCTTTAATGGCAGTAAATCGGGATGACCAAGTTGGCAGCGTAACTGGTCACCACAAGAATTTCTTCGCTCCTTAATTATTGTGTGTCTGAACTTATATTTGAACTTACAGTCACACTTTCTTCTCTTCCTTCTCAAGTAAAATTGGGAAGTTTTCTGCTTCCAACTTTTCTGCTCAACAGCTCCATTCTAATTCATTTATCCTCCCTTTTGATATCAGCCTGTTTCCTCCACATTTTGCTTAATCCACTGAAAACACTCAAATTTGGATTTCATGTTTTGCCCCTCTCCGTCTCAATGTCAGAGCTGAATATTTTCATATATTTCTTTTTTACTATTTTTTTTTCTTTTTTATCGGTGCATTGTCGTTGTACATCTTAGTGGAGTATAGGATAGCAGAGGCATGATGCACACATCACTCATTTAGCCCTTCCCCGATTCCCACCCCATCCCCTCCGCCTCTCTCCTTCTCATGTTTGGCTTAGTGATTGATTTAATATTTTATTTTAAAATTTTTATTGATACATTGTAATCATACGTGTTATTAAAGCACAAGTTGGTAGAGGCCCACATGCACACATCACTCATTTAGCCCTTCCCATTTCCAACTCCATTTTCTCTTTTTCTTTCTCATGTTTGGCTTAGTGATTGGCTTTGATATGTTTGTGAATTTACATCATGTACATTAGGGAATTTCCCTCTTCCTTCTTCTCCTCCACCTCAGATCGACTTATTTACCCACCTATAGTATCTCCTTCTTCATCTACAGTTTCTCCTATGACCCATTTTTCCCCCCTGGCTTTCACATACTAGGGAGAGCATCTGATTTCTTATTTTTTGTGACTAATCTCACTTAGCATAATGTTCTCCATTTCCATCCATTTCCCTGTAAATAACATAATTGTGTTTTTCTTTATGGCTGAGTAAAATTCTGAGTATGCACATATCCCATAGTTTTGTAATCCATTCATCTGTTGATAAACATCTTAGCTGGTTCTATAGTTTGGCAATGATGAACTGTGTAGCTATGAACATAGGTACCCATGTGTTCGTTTGGTAGTTTAAAAACAGGGCTATATCTCCCTGTCTAACTTTTCTCCGTTTCTCTTTACCTTAGTAACATTCTTGCATACATTGATAAAAAGGAAGTCTTTTAAGCAACATATTTTCTTCTCTTCTTAAAATTCACTTCTTACATTGGACTGTAAAATCAGATAAGCTAAATCTGATATTTGGATAATAACATAGAAAATGTTCTAACACTTGGACAGCTAGTATAGGAGATAACTTAAAAACTCTGAAATAACAAAATATTATATGAATGTGTCCATGAATAAATTAAATCTAGAAATCTATATTTTATTGAGGGGCAACACTAATTTGGCGGGGCATTATTGAAACTCTCAGCCAATTTAAAGGAATCTATATTCATTTCCCACTCTATTTTTCTATCTTAGTACTTAAATATTTTGTTTTATTTAGTAACTTAATGAATACCCCAAAAATTTTGTGCGGAAATGACTAACTTCCCTTTTTTGGAAGTTTAATGCCAATTTAAGAATATGTTTAGCTTTTTAATTTGTATTGTCCAGAGCTTCTACGAAGCCACCATCAGCCAATGAAACTTCTTGAGTTACTGTCATTCCCAGATATTAGTGATTAGAAATATTGTCCACACTTTTTTTTTCAGCAAGCACCTACCACAACTACCTGCTAATTTGGATATACTTTTCAAGAATATTAGTGTACATCTCGTTTCTTTGGTGTACTGTAATCATTTTGTAGTCGATGAATTATTATAACTTCTTGCCTGTTTTAGTGAAAAAAATAACAAGAAAGTGAGGAACTTCTGAGCCGAACTAAGCTCTAAGTAATAAAGATTTATGATTATGGGTGAAATAACTCAATTTTGTGATAAATAGTGTGTGTTGCCAACATGTGTATTAAAGTTTCTAATGCACCAAATACATTCCATTACTTATCCTTATACTTGTGTATATGTTGAAAGTAATGATGTTTCTATTTATTATAACCAGTCCTTTATAAGATTGATTCTGATTTTAAACTTTTATTCTTATGAATCTTAAAAATTTGAAATTTCCAACCTGTGTCTTTGCATTCTTATTAAAATGATTCCCAATTATTTTACAGGCTTCAGAAATATGCAGTAAGTTAAAAATCTAAAAATATTTTTACTCAATTTAAACATAACTGGAATCCCCAAACATATATTTGAATGTACATAATTAAAATGTTTATTTCCATATTTAATTCCAATTATTATATGTTCATATATATTATTACCCATATGACTAATATTTGGAGCTACTTAAGATAAAAGGAATGTATCATAGAAACCTTGTAACTGTCAATTTTTAGAATAAGAAAGCAGCCCGTGAAATTACTTCTTTCAGTTTCCATAATGCAGATAGCTAATAAGTCCTCAAACACACATTTACACACACACGCACGCACACACACACACACACACACACACACACACACACACACACACATTCTGGTTCAGTTTTAAATAGAAGCATATATCCAGCATTCTACCTTAAGACCAAGGTATTGAATGCAAAGTGTTTTATATCTTTCATTCTTTCTTTTACCACATCTTTTAATCTTGCACTAAGTTGCTTATTTCTTGGCAGTTTACACCATTTTGATACAATGAGAGGGTTAAAATTAGAAAGTTTTTTTCACCATTCATTTTGGAAAACCTATCTTCTTTTCAGACTTAGAATAACCTTTTCAAATCCACTAAGGACAGGTGTTTATGCCTCACAGGTTGAAAAGTTCATCTCTACCAGTTAATTAGCATTTTAATTTTTTGCTGGACGTAAAAGGCTGTCCATATCTCCACATACAGTCTTTGACTTGACTCTCCTACATTACATATTTTTAAATAATTATGAGAAATAATGATATTGAAACAAATAAAATTATTGTCATTTCATTACTAGCTTCAACATTTTTTACTGAGAATTTCTCCTGCTTTGGGCTTCTTGATAACTGAAATGTATGCTAAAATAAATTTGTGTGTGGGATGTTTAAAGTATTTGGGAATGGCCGTTATTGTTTGTCAGGCTTAGCTACTATTATCATCTCACAGTAAATGCCACAAAGTCTGTCTCCTAGTGATTTGCAGTGTATGATTTCTCTGATCCAAAACATTTCATTTCTCTTAAAAGTCACATTATAAGAAGGCCGTCAAGCCATGCAATGATGTGATATTTAGAATAGCAGTTATATAACAATGGCGGATGGCTTCGGTTTTAAAACAACTACTTTCAGCGTGACAAATTCAAAGCTAATTTGTAACTTTTTTATGCTCTGGGGAGTTTTACAGTTAGCAAAGGGATTGAGTAAAGCAAATAGGTTTCAGTTTGGGGAAGATTGGTAATAAATTTTGAGTAATATACACTAGATAAACATATTTAGAGAGAGCTTGGTTGGAGGTTCTAGCAGGGAAGCACAGCTACTCATATACCCTTGACCGAAGACCAGTCCTCCTCTATTCGGGGAAGGTCGTCCTCTTCGACCCAGCGCGCAGCTTCGGGAGGGACGCACATGGAGCGGTGAGGGAGGAAGGGGACACCCGCCTAGCCAGCCAGAGCAGCCGAATCAACCCTGGCGATCAATGGGGTGACAGATGTCATAGCCCTTTACATATCATATATATCTGCTATTATGCTCAATTTCAGTGTATTGTAAGAGTTTCACATACGTTTAGAATTAGTATTATAGTTAGCGTTAGGACTAATATAACATTTAGTTTAATTTCTTAAATGCATTAGTTACAGCTATGTTTAAAAGCTCATAAAAGTGTTTTACATGTCATATATATGTGCAATTATGTTAAAATATAAAATATAAAAAACAATAATAAAAAAGAAATATAAATATTGAGAGAAAGAGAAGAGGGGAGAGAGACCTCTTTATATCAATAATCTATCTAATCACCAGATTCAAGTAAGTAGTTTAAAATATTTAAAAAGTAGTCCTTTCTCATTTGATGTTTACTATTCAAAAACTTCAGTGGTAGGAATATAAGTGGCATTTATCATGAATTCACCTGATTTTCATATAACTATTAAGGAGAGGAAAACAAAAGGCCACCAACCAACCAACCAACAAACAAAAAAACTAACTAAAAGAAACAGTCTGATACTGACAACTTAATTATTCAGCAACATTTTTAACATTTTAGTATCACGACTTTGTAGTCCTCTGTGATATTTCCAAAGCTGCAGAGAAAAACAAATGTGTCAATAAAATTGTATGGTTCTGATCTTAATGAAAAGAATGAGGCCAAGCAACCAGAGAAGCAATAAATATCCATTCACTTTCAGAAAAAGTTGAATGTTTAAGTATTTCTTTTTTTATTATGAATCTATTGCTTAATGATAATATTTTGAGGTATTTTGAAATAAATTAATAGTATCGAGATTGTGGTTAAATAAAACTATCGACAAATTTACAATTAGTCAAATCTAAATATATAAACATATTTTATGTTGTAAAAAATTTTTAAATGGAAATAGATATCTTCATTTTATATGGGCAATTTGTATACTTGTTTTATTCTCTAAAACTCAAGTAACTTTCTTTTTTCAAAAAGGGTCATATAGAAAACATCTGCCATTTATAAAAATCACTAGTAACATTTGCATCAATGTATAGAAATGTAAGATTAAATATAAATGAACATGTGCCATAAAACTTTCATGGACTAAGTAAAATTATTTTTATTGAGAAATATAAAGTAGAGAAATCTGTACTCTATTTTATATCATTAAGTATAGTTCAGTTACAAGCCTAGATGTTTGCAGTAAGATAATATTTAAAATTAAAATGCATATATATATAAAAGCTCTTAAAGATAAGAAATACAGAAATATATCAGTTTTTCATCATACCTATTATTGGCCCTTTAATGAAAAAAATGTTTTCTAATTAATATTTCATTTACCTTGGGGACAAGTACATAACGCAGTCATCAATTTGCTTAGATTCTGAAATACCATTCATTTATGTACATATTTTCTCTATTCAAATTTACTATTCATATCGCTTGTCAATTTGCATATATTAAATCATCATGCATAATTTACCATATTTTGAATATTTTAGTAATGATGGTCCTCTTCTAAGGTTTTATGTGCTTAAATTTTAAACACTCAAATATTTAAAATCTTAAACTGCACACTTGATTTTAAAACATTTTTAGAAATAAAATATTTAATTACCAATGTTAACTATATGTTTTTGCCATGACTAAGGGAGTGACTGGTGCCCAGTTCATTTAAGATATTGTCTTAATACTGCAAACAACACTTTTAAAATAATAAATACTGTGATCCTTTCAAGCTACCTTATTTTATTTGATTTACTTAACACAGACCTAACTCCAAATAACCAATATTTCAGTTGTCCTTCTCCATCAATTCATGATGAATTTAGCTCTTAATTCAAGGCATTATATCATTTCTGAAGAAAACTTGTTAACACTGTGGTCCTCGGAGCCTGAATTCAGTTAACCAGCTTTGACAGTTTTATATTCTACATGTTCTATTTCCAACACACCATTCTCTTTTAATTTTATACACATTTACAAACAAAAAATTTACTCCGTTGAAAATACATCTTTGGCTAAATAAGTGGAAAGTTTTGACACAACAAAGATGTACACAAAGCAAACAAACTTTTACAGTATGAGAATGAATTATAATTAAGAAAAAATACCTGCAGGATGTAATGTAGTATGGTTGTTTCATTTCAATAGTTTAAGTGTTACATGTTGGCTTCATTTAAAAAAAATATTCTAACACTTTTTTATAAAAAGTATGTCTGATTTTATTCAGGACCTCTGTGAGAGATGTCAGATGATCTTAACAGGGAAGAGAGGCTGGG
This sequence comes from Muscardinus avellanarius, assembly GCF_963383645.1. Lineage (NCBI taxonomy): Eukaryota > Metazoa > Chordata > Mammalia > Rodentia > Gliridae > Muscardinus > Muscardinus avellanarius. The sequence continues at coordinate 7,844,936 of NC_137791.1, read as the reverse complement.
CTGATCTCCAAATACAAAAAGAAAGAAAAACAAAAGAAAAAAGCAAGCAAGAAAAAAAGGAGATTAAAGGAAAGAGAGGAGAGGAAAGGAAGGAAGGAAGGAAGGACGGAAGGAAGGAAGGAAGGAAGGAAGGAAGGAAGGAAGGAAGGAAGGAAAGAAGGAAGGAAGGAAAAAGAGAGGGAGGGAGGGAGGGAGGGAGGAAGGGATGGAGGGAGAGAAAGAAAACCCTGCAGAATACTAGGAAGGAGTAGAGTGGGCAGCGCGATGGATCAACAGTTCCTGAGAGGAGACAGGGCAGGAGCTTCTTGTTACACCAGCCCAACAGGATTCCTACTCAAGGCAGATCTGAATAATCAGACATCAAGGGTGGAGGATTCTCTCTAAATTGACTTAGCTTCTTGCAGTAGCAGGACTGAGCGATGGCAGTGTCAAGACAGGGCTCAAGGGCATAGCATGCCTTGTTCTTTGTTCTAGAGCACTCTCTGAGACTTGGGGCTCAGTGCTGAACGTGCTCAGCACGGCTTTGTGGGGGTGGTTTACACAGCAGCATGTGAACTGGGGGAGAGGAGAGATTAGAAAAACATGACTCACTGAGGTTTGAAAGGCAGCATGGATTTGCCTGGACGAGAACATCAAACGTCACCCTTCTAGCTATGCCTCATTTGTATTAATCTTAGCCCATTGTGTGAGTTGGCTATAAGTAAACCTTAAGCTATTCATTTTTCAAAAAGAAAAAAAATGAAATACAGAGATATACCTCCATCCATTGCAAAGGGAATTCAATATTGGACATTTATAAGACCATAGTTAATTAGGGCTTCATTATAAGTATATTTTCTCCACAAATTCTTTCTGAAATCTCACATGTAAATTGAAAATACTGCACATAGTATTGAACTTATCTATTAAAAATAGTAGAAAATATTTTATTCAGTATGTTTATGTACTTTATTATATTCTTGGAAGCTAGAGGAAACATTAATTGCTTTTGAATATGAGTTTCTGGCTTGGCAAGGAATATAATAGTGAGTCAGTAAAATGAACTTTTCTGCCATTGATAGAAAATATCCTGAATTATTCTGAACATATTATATTGCAAGTAAGAATCTTCTGTAAAGAACTGATTGGTATTAAAATCTATCTTTTTCCTTTTAACAGACTGTGATGAAGAACTGTCAATTCTGTCTTCATAAGAATGCTTCTCTTTTTTCCCATACTACTCAGGGTTGTGAGATATCAGTTCTGACTCCATTTTCACCTCTGTACTCAAGGTAAAATAAATGCAAGCAGGAAGTCTGTTTAGAACATTTTCACTTTTTTTTCAGTGAAAACTCTTACCCTCTGCCAAGTGTCTAGCTCTATCTCAATTACAAGAAGCCACCAGACCCTCAAGGGTAAGGGCTGGAAAATCAAGGAAGAAAAATGTCCTGAGTACATGAGAAGAAACATAATGTTAAGTTCAGATTTACGGTCAAGTCGAGGCTCTGTAAAGTAAGGTATTAGGATAAAATTTATATGTGATGAGCAAATTCCTTGTTTGCTATGTCAAGGCAATCCTGCCAATGAGGGTAACATGATACTTCAGAAATTCATACTATGATTCATTATCACATTTTAAAATGTGCACATCTATTCCATGTATGCCATAATAAATGTAAGCAATTTTTGTGATAGCAAGGCAGAGATAGGAAATCTCAAGTTGTATATTTTTATCTAAATAAAAGACAAAAAATTAGATATTCCAGAAAATTAAAAAATGGCAACAGAATCACATGCTCCTGTATTCAATTCTAATAACAGTGGAAGGTATATCAAATGCCTGAGCATTTCATAATATAAATGTAATAAACTAAAGTCAACGAAAAACATTGCATATTAAATATTAAAGAATAAAGTGGAGGTGATGTGAGAAGACAGTCATGCCCACAAGCATAAAGTTCTATATTTTGAATTCTAAATTATAGCTGAAAAGATCTCAACAGTCTTGGGAAAATGTGGGAATTTATTGGGATGGGTGCATGTCTCATTTTCCAGATCCACGATGCCCTGTCTCATCACCACTGCTTATGATCCTCTTCAACTCCTTCACTTTCTTCTTGGCTAATTCTAAGGGTCGCCCACTAATTCTAAGGATAGTTGTTGCACCTTGTTTATTTCTTTGAGAGCACTATTTTATCTGGTGGGTGACTTCAAAAACACCCCTCAATAACACTAGGGGACTCCTTTCTTTCAAACACCACTTCTAATCCACAAACAACCACACAAGGTTGTTTTCACTTCAGCCATACCCAGGCAACCATGGGAACATTTGGGCCATTGGAATGATTTTATAACTACTTATCCTGTATCTCAATGTGGTTCCCAGAGTTCATCTTCTATCCAGTAGTCAGAGAAATATTGAAACATAAAAAGCAACAAAACAAAAATAAAACAACAACAACAACAACAACAACAAAAACAGCAAAGCACTCTGCATTCTTACCCCTGGCTTTTTAATTGGTCTCCTTCTCAATTGAAAGCCTACAATCTTGTCACTACTTATGCAGCTCAAAATTAAGAGGTGATAGCCCATCCATCCTGATACCCCTTAAAAATTCCAAGCTTCAATGGCCTCCGAAACTCTGCGTGATCCTTCTATCTGTAGCAGAATCCATATTGTACATATGCGTATAGCTGGCTGCCTCTGGATCTGCTCAACTGACCCCTTTTCACAGACAGTCCCCCTTCACCTGCTTTTAACGTACATTTAAATTCCCCTCTAGGGCTTATTAGCATCTAAAACTTTACTGCTTTTCTTCCCCCAAAATGAAAAGAAAATGTAAGCTGATTTAGATTTTTTTTCTTCTGTGTCCTACTTCAAGAAGACAGAGCAAATTATTAATAAATTTTTGTTAAATAATCTTGCATAAACCCAGGGTTAGACTGTTAATAACTGATTCAACTTGCTCTAAAGTCAATGACAATATAAAAAAGTGTGTTCATACATATGTTATATATACATAATATACATATATACATATATATATACATATATACATATATACATATATATATATATATATATATAATTTTTTGCAGTACTAGGGATAGAACTCAGGGGAATTCTACCTCTGAGCTACATCCTCAGCCCTATTTTTTATTCTTTATTTTGAAACAGGTTCTCACTTAGATGCAAAGGGCCTCACTAGATAGTAGCTGAGGCTGTCCTCAAATCACGATCCTTCTGTCTCAGCCTCCCAAATGCTGGGATTACAAGTATGTGCCACCATGCCTAACACGTGCTCCTATATTTATGACTTTCTTTAAAAAATATGTATTGAGAGTTTAATCTGTGTCATGCAAAATGCTGGTCTCCTAAACCCATTGCTTCTTCATCCCAAGAGGCTAAGACTTACCATGTCCCTGAAGGCCTAGTTAGCAAAACAGAAACTCCAGTAAAACAGAAACTCCTCTATTGCTTAAAGTCTGCTTCTAATTTAGGAAATAGAAAAGAAAAAGGAGGAGGAGGAAAAGGAGGAGGAGGAGGAGGAGGAGGAGGAGGAGGAGGAGGAGGAGGAAGAAGAAGAAGAAGAAGAAGAAGAAGAAGAAGAAGAAGAAGAAGAAGAAGAAGAAGAAGAAGAAGAAGAAGAAGAATAGCAAAGGGGAAGACTGCTGAGTGTTAGAAAATGGATCTGAGAGAAAACTTGATTGTTATAGTAACAGTAATATTACTTTTTACAGATTAGAAAGATCAAGTCCAAATAGGAGGAATAACTTATGAGGCTCCTCTAACTCTTTCAGGATAGAACTATAATTGGAAAGTAAACACATAGACTCTAGATCTTGCAGCCATTGTCACTAACAATATTTTCAGAAAGCAAAATAATAATGCTTAGGTTTTTATTTAAATAAATATGGCATTTCAATGCTTTGTGGTGTGTGTGTGTGTGTGTGTGACAGAGAGGGAGAGAGAGAGAGAGAGAGAGAGAGAGAGAGAGAGAGAGAGAGAGAGAGAGAGAGAGAGAGAAAGAGAAATGACTCTATTCAATTAAAAAAAATTTAGCTTAAAATTTCCAAGAGGCAAAACATAGCTGGTGCTACTCTGACTACCAAGGAGTGAAGTGGTTCCATCAATCTCTTCAGACAGAGCATAGCATCTCACACACAGTACTGGGCAAACATTAGGCACTCAAATATCTTTTGATGGTTCTTGTCCTTTGCAGAGTATTTCAATTCCAAAAGAAGACTGAACAAGGTTAGAGATGACTGTAATTACCCTGTTACTCAAGGATGGACACTAAGTTCTCAGTATGAATGACGCAGGTAGTTCACACCGTTTACCCTTTGTAACATTTACTTAACACATTCTTTGTGCTTTTGCTGAAATTTTCTGTTATAGTTTTGAAAGGTTTGTTTGCCCTAAAGGTTAACTGTGGCAATACTGTTTTATTCAACAGTATATGTTATAAAAATATACTCTCCTCTTTCTGTTATTTCTACACTAATATTCACTACAAATATATGAATTACTTAAATAACCATCTGTCTGGTGGCTTACAAAAATGATTTGAGAAAAAAATTAATGTGGTCTGCTTTCTGTACACATAACCCACACTACTAAGTAATTTATAAAAATCCATAAAATAGGAAATTAACTTAAAGGTCACCAGGTTCTCAGAAGAATAAATGACCTTTGATGCTAGAAATCACTAAAGGATTTTTTTCAGGCTTTGCATAATATATTATGTATCCCTTCTCGATATTTCTTATAAAAATTAAAACAAAACTTACACAGAGTGACAAGTTATAAAATATGGAAAATTTTGAAAACTTTTATAATTGGAAGGATACTTAAAGCACTGCTCTGGAAACAGAAGATAAAAGAACACTTATCTTAAAATGGTAGTAGGCTTTATGCTTATTTAAAATAGGTATAGATAGGAATTCTGAAAAAAATTATGAAGTAATATCAGAGTAAAATATTCTTTTACTGATCAAAGTACAGATAAAACAGGACAGAAATTTCTTTTAATAATGTACTTATCTTGGATTTGCAAAGACCATCATCGTGTTTAAAAGGCCAATTTTATGTCAAGAGCTATCCCGGCCTTGATCTGAGCTGAAATTCTAAGTGCGAATTTTTTGGGAGATTTTTGCTGTGGAAACATGTTGTGTCAAACTTTTGCAACAAACCCAATGCAACATCGTTAAGTGAGGTGTATTTCACGTAGATCGCTACCTGCCACGTTTCCTAGCATTGTGCTCTTATCTCAACACATGGCTGCTCTGTGGTATCAGTATATCCCTGCTAAGAGCTAGAAATCAATTCCTCATACGGGGATGCTTGTCTCCCATTTTCAAAAGTTGTACCACTCTCCAGAATGGTTCGGTTTTGAAGGATACATACTTAATATTTTAAGCATTCAAACACAAATATTAATGATAGTGGTTCACAACTAAGTATGCAGTAATTAAAATATTAATTTGAAGCCAGGCATGTTAGCACACATCTGTAATCCCAGTCCTTGGGAGGCTAAGACAGAAGAATCACTGGTTTGAGGCCAGCCTCAGCAATTTAGGGAGACCCTCAACAACCTCCTGATAGCTTGTCTCAAAAGAAAAACAAAAAATAAAAGCCAAGCATGGCGGCACAGTTTCCAGTGCTTGGGAGACTGAGACAGGAAGATTGCAGGTTCAGAGCCAGCCTCAGCTACTTAGTGGGATCCTCTGCAACTTGGAGAGATCCTGTTTCAAAATAAAGTATGAATGGATAGCAAAACTGTGGGAAATGCACACAATGGAATTCTATTCAGCCATAAAGAAGAACAAAATTATATCATTTGCAAGAAGATGGAAAGCCCTGGAGAACATTATGTTAAGTGAGATCAGCCAAGCACAGGAGAAGATACATATGTTTCCTCTAATATGCCCAAACTAGGAAACACAAAGGATACCAGTGGGACTCCAGATAATGGAGGGGGAATACCAGCAAAGTTTGAATGGAAAGATAGGAGAGGAGGAAGGCTGATCTTGATTAATGAGGGTCTACATCTGAACATGTGTAAAATTATGAATATGACATGGTTAACCTGGACAACCATTGGTAGGAGGGGGGGAAGGGAAAACAGGGGCCGGGGGGGGGGAGAGGGCACCAAATAGAGTGTAAATGTATACTATTTATGTTCAATAAAAAATTTGTTAAAAGAAAAAAAAAATAAAGTATAAAAAATAGGGCTGGGTGTAACTCAGAGGTAGAATGCCCCTGGGTTCAGTCTCCAATACCAAAAATAATAAAGAAAGAAAGAAAGAAAGAAAGAAAGAAAGAAAGAAAGAAAGAAAGAAAGAAAGAAAGAAAGAAAGAAAGAAAGAAATTGTTGGGGAGAACTCAGAAGTGGAATGCCCCTAGGTTCAATCTCCAGTACCATCACCAAAACAAACAAACAAAAAAGTCAATTTGATACATCTTGACTGGATACGTGACATAGGATAGCTTATCCAGATTATGAAGACAGAGAATAGCAAATATGATTAAACACTTGCCCTCACAGAGTGAACAACAGGTGACTCTTCTTCCCAGGGCTAAAATAATGCTGTATGCAAAAGGAAAGCAAAAAAGGAGTGAGGGGCTACACTGGAGATGGAACAGAAGACAGGTGGAAGGCAGGTTGCTCTTCTATATAAGGAATACATAAAAGGCTCCTAGAAGATTGTGTTTATGGGAAATTTGAAGGATGTAAATCATTACTTCATAGCCATATCTGAAAAGAGTAACCAAAGCCAAGAAACAGCAAATGCACAGAATATGGTGTAGGAATTAGTATCTTTGTATTTTAAAAATTGAAGGAGATATGTTTGTCTAGGTTGAGGTGAACAGTATGAAGGTTATTAAGAGACAAAGTGAAGAGAATAGGAGACTCAATACAGTGGTGAGATGCAGAGAAAGTGGGGTGGGGAGAGAAAAGGTTTCGAATTGTGTGGCAAACATATCACTTTAACAGTTGCATTTGACATAAACTATAAATATTAAAGCTGACCAGAAGGCTAATGAAATTGTGCAATCAAGAACGATCCTGTCTTAGAAGGGTGGTAAAAGTGGCATATTGTCACAGGTGAGAACTGGTTAGTTATGTTGCTACATCTTCAAGTTGACAGACATTAATGGCTAGGTACCATCTTGTTGCAATACTTGTATATTGGTCATGAAGGAAACAGTGTTTGAGATAACTGTCCTCTTCTGTTCTATTTACTTTGAAAATCAAGATAAGCAGAATTTGAGCATTATCTTAGTGCCAGTATTTGATCTAATAAAAATTTCTACAAAATATCAGCTGTAAGACTTAGGTTAAGATAATCTGTGTTTATTGGATGATTTTAAAAATGCTCTTAAACATAAAATGGGGTTATGTTCCAATAAACCCATCAGATATTGTAAACACTACAAGTCAAAAGACATCTAATGCACCTGACCGACAAAATATTTTATCTCATTAAAACAGCACACCATATTTATGCAATGGTAATATTGCATAAGGTGTTGACTCTTCCATTGCATACCCCTTTTATGTTATTATCATGACACATTTTAATATCCCAATAACACTAAACATTTTATTTGTTCTAGTTTTGTAATATTAAATAATTTAATGCTGGGCGTGGTGTCGCACACTTGTAATCTCCGAGCTTGGGAGGCGGAGACAGGAGGATCGCGCAGGTTCAAAGCCAGCCGCGCTGGCATAAAGAGACCCTGTTTCAAAAATATAAAATAGGTGTGGGAGTGTAGCCCGGATGTAGAATGGCTTCCAGGAACCCCAGTACCACCAAAATAATAATAATAATAATAATAATAATAATAATAATAATAATTTAAACGTGATGATGGCATTGATCTGGGTGGTGAGGATGTATGGTATAGTACCTCAAAAAATGAAAATAAAACAAAAATAAACAAATGGGATTATATCAAGTACAGCACAGGAAGATCAGTTGGCGGGCTTAAGCATTTTACAGAATTTGAGATAATATTTGCATGAAATACATCTTACAAAGGGTTACTTTAAAAATAATATGTGTGTGTTTCAGTGAAGACCAGAGTGTATAAAGTATAGCTTTTTATATTTTGGCTAAGACTATCTACACTTCAATCTGTGTGTTCCTGTCAGAAATAATTTGAACAAATTATTACACTTGTGCATGTTGAGCTGTCATTTAGGTTGCTAAAATAATGACCAAGCTGAAAACAGAATATTTTTAACCAAAGCAGTCAGCATAGTAAAATAGAGCGTCTGAGTCAAGAGAATTCAGTGAAGGCTGAGTTCACATTCTTAAAATATTCTTGTCTTTGCTAATAGTGGCTTTAATTAAGAATGATCATATGAAAAGGTCCTCTCAATTTTCTTGACTACTAGTTTCAATTTTGCCTAAATCTCACTAATTATTCTGTTTATACTGTTTGGTTCATGGGTTTGTGACTCAATATGTTTAGCAATTACTCAAAATCAGAAGTTTTGTACATGCTATTTAGACATGGTTTCATTCATTTCCACATTTCTCCTAATAGCTTGAAATAGCTTTAAGCTATGAGAGTTTTTGAAAGAAAAACTTCACTGTTGTCAGAATAGAAATAGGAATTCTTCAGCACTGTGCTGAGATTGCGTATTAGTGTAAGCCGCTTTGAAAGTCAATGTAAAGATTTCTCAAAATTGAGAATGCATCCACCATATGATCCAGCTATATCACTACTATGTATCTTTCCAAAGGGACGGACATCTGAATATTATAGTAATACATGCATATCCAGGTTTATAACAGCACGATTCACATTAGCTGAATTATGGAACCAACCTAGGAGCCATCAACAAATGAAGAGATTACAAAGTTATGGGATATATACACTACAGAATTCTACTTAGTCAGTAAAAAGAACAAAATATGTTATTTGCAGGAAAATGAATGACCTGGAGAATATTATGTTTAGTGAAATTAGCCAATCACAGAAAGTGAAAGGTCATATTTTTTTTTTCATATGTAGAAGTAGAGAGTAATCAGGATACCAGAGGGATTTCAGGAAATGGAAGAGAAACTCCAGTGAAGTCAGGGGCATAAGAGAATGGGGGAAGGAGGACCAGTGAAGGACTCACTTCCCTTGGCAATTACATATGTGAGAATAGCAATGCAAATCTCAGTAGTGGAGAGGGAACTGAAGGAAAGGCCACCAAGTGCTGTGTGCAGGTAGGTATGTCACTATCACTCTGAACTGCCTTATGATGTGAGACTATAATACAGCAATAAAAGTACTAAATTGAAATAAAATTATATGTATTTATTACATAAAAGTTTAGGTACACTGTAAAATGGTGTTGATCCACTACAACGAGCCAAAATGAATGAAATGATAACATTTTTAAATGTCTGAAGAGCTGGGAGTGGTGGAGCACGCTTGTAATCCCAGCATTTGGGAGGCAGAGACAGTAGGATCGTGGTTCAAAAGACAACCTCAGCTACTTAGTGAGGCCCTTTGCAACTCAGTGAGACCCTGTTTCAAAATAAAAAATAAAAAATGAGTCTGGGGGTGTAGTTTGGAGATAGAATGCCTCTGGGTTCTATCCCTGATACCTAAAAATAAAAATATAAAATTACTGAAATATTCAAAATAAATGGTAGAGAGGAAATATCACTAGCTACCCTCATATTCTATTCTCCTCACTACCCCCAAATATCCCAAGGCCAACATCAAGTAGATCTGATCCATGCAGTGAGGATGTGGGGCTCTCATTATCAAAGAGCTATGAAGGAATGATCTTTCCCACTATACAAAACCCCGCTAGGACAGAAGTCTCTTGGTAGAGAGAGGAGGAAAAACTTGGCGTTGAAGAGTCCTGAGTACTGAGAAATGATGGTGAGATGTGTTTTTAAGATTTTCCTTCTGTCCTCCCCCCATAAGAAGGTCTCTGCAGAAGCTGTTTGGGAGAAACCCTAAAGAGGAATCCCAATAAGAAGGCCACTTTCAGAGGTGCCCGAGCCTGGAATTCAGGTGCACAATAGGATTCAGGGCCCAGTCTGAAGGCTGAAGGCACCTGATCACAGAAAGTAATGCCTGGCTCTGCATCCTGTGGGGGAGAGCAGGGAGCCCCATCAGGCAAAGCCTTTGGACTTCAGAGATCACATAGCAAATTTCGGCCCGGACTTTGTACTCCTCAAATGCCTCTTGGGTTTTCTGCCAAGCGGCAAATGTTAATGAAGGATTAAAACAACTTCACTGTGACAAGAAAACTAAGGGCTTGACTCATAAATAGCGAAATCTTGTTATGAAAACCTGGATCTGTTTTGCGTAGCATTGAGAGAAGTGCAGCAAACCATGCAGAAAACGGCGTCAACACGCTGCAACTCTAGAAACAGTTTTAAGTCTATAATGCTTTTCTGTGCTTACTTCTCTCTTGCAGCATCAAGTATGCATTTGTACACTGCATTTGGCTTTCGAATTTTCTCCTGTCATTTCTTATTGTTTCTTGGTTTGGAGCATTTGCCATCTACTACCTAATTTCAGGTTATTCTGGTAGAGTTGTGACTAAATCACAGGGCAAGAAGACATCATGGGTAGGGAGCTTGGAGGGGATCTGTGCATCTTAATTTGTGTAAGATTTAAATTCCCTAATGTACATGAAACACATTCATAAACATATCCAAGTCAATCAGTAAGCCAAACATGAGAAGGAGGGAGGAGGAGGGAATGGGGCAGGAACTAGGGGAGGGCTAGATAAGTGATGTGTGTGTGTACGCCTCTACCATTATGTACCCCATTAAGATGGATGACTACAATCAACCAATAAAAATTTAAAAAGAGATTTATGCGAGTTAGGCAGGACAATGTACTTGTGATATTTCCTCTTTAAATTTAATCTGTAGGAAAAAGGCAAGTGCCAGTTCAAACAATACTACAGCATTATGTGAATGGATTATTACTAACCTCACTAACTCTTGTAGAAAATAAAAGTGGATTATAGTGGGGATATGAAGAGAAATATGCAAAAAGCTGTATGCATGTATGTTTTAACATATATGGCCTCACTCTGTATAGCTGCAATATACCAAGAAATTATTTAAAAACATGAAAACCATGTGTAAGTATTGAGTCATCTCAGAAGTGGGTTGTTCATGTATCTCAGATTGGCTTACTCGGGTACATTTCAAACCCCTTGCATTTTGACTAAGTACAGGCTGATTCTGGAAAAGCTGGGGACTCAATTCCCAGACTCCTCTAGAAATCAGGTTGTACATGTGACTCACACGTGATCTTCAATGATAGGAAACTATAGAGTGGAAGACGCCTTCCTAGTCTTTTTCCTAGCAAGAAATATAGCAGAACCTTTTACTTTCCTTGTAGCAATAGTCACAAAAGAATTTCTAGTTATGGCTTTATAGCTAATGACATTCTTTTATTTAAACATAGATTATAACTGAGTCCCTAAGATCATGGAGCCAGCAGTTGTAACAGAAACTTAGTGTTGCTTAGAGAAGAAATAAAGGTAGTGTCTCAGGGCAAGTGAGGCTGTGGATTTCTCGATAGAGATGAATAACACGACTGTGTAATTTCCAGGTTAATCAGAATGTCTTCATTTATATGTATTCACCCTAGTTAAAAAAAAAAAAAACAGTAAGACCATAGGGGAAGAGAGAGAGAGAGAGAGAGAGAGAGAGGGAGAGAGAGAGGGAGAGAGAGAGAGAGAGAGAGAGAGAGAGAGAGAGAGAGAGAGAGAGAGAGATGGATTCCATAGATATGACTGCTGAAAATTACATAGCTACAAAGGATGCAAGATGTTTGGTAGATGAACTTAATACATGTCTTGGATAAAATAATATGTAATCTAAAGAATGCAAGTATAACTCACAATCTAGAGACACAGGGTCCAGATAAATCAGATGCAGTTCGAGTTTTATATATTTCTTGTCATGTAAATTGATAACCTAAGGAACATAAATGATATGTAAACTAAAGTAAGGGGACAGGAACTAGAAGGTGGCCATGAGAGCTTTCTGCAAGAAGAAAGAAATCTCCAAGAAAAAGTGAAAAACAGGCACACAGTATGATATTTGAGCACGTGGTATTTCTGTACGCTTCCAGAATGAGTCTAGTATGAACAGTGAAGAGAAAACCAAAAGAGTTTTCTTAAAATTTTCTTAAAATTTTCTAGTCCATTATACAGGATATTACAAAAGATAAAGTAATTTATCTTTGTATCATTAAGTTAAAATACAAACTTCAGCATTAAAATGGAGAAAAATAAACATGTCAGAAATTTGTATTTAGTTTTATGAAATATGAATAAAGAAATATCACCTTCCAATGCAGTTTTTCTAAAAGTAGAGGTTTTTAAAAAAGACAATATTCCACTAGTTACATGAAGTTGTAATTTTTTTTACTCTATATGGAAATATATGTTGCACATAAATAAGCCTAGTAATATGTTAACTAATCATTTTGTCTAGATTTTAAGTGGATGAGATAAAGTCTGGAACTGAGGGAAACTGAACAGCATCACTAGCATACTTTTAGAGCCAGTGTTTGTGAGGCTCGATCCAATTCTCCAGCTTCTTGATCCTGGCCCCTGGAGCAACCTCCTGTCTGTGTCTGTGTAATGCCTTTGATGGAGTTCTAGAAATTATTGAGATGCTCAGCCCATCACTTGTTTCACTAACTCTCCAGATAATGTGCAAAAACATGGTTCTATATGTCAGATTCTTGGTTGCTCATATTATCTGAAGAGTTACTGTGATGTAACTGGTAACTGATATATTAAGCATGCTGCGGGTAAAGGTTGAATTTTCTTAAGTGAATTGTTTACTACTAAGTGATAAGTTATTTTCTTGAAAATGACTTCTTTAGGGCTCAAAAGAGAAAAGTGAAAATATAGCACAACTGAAGAAAGGAAGAAGGTCTATGTGTTATTTCAGGATTATATAGTAAAAGTGTAATTGTAAGTTATATATTAGAAGACAATATTAAGCCGGGTGTGGTGGCACAAGCTTGTAATTCCCCACACTTGAGAGGCGGAGACAGGAGGATCGTGCAGGTTCAGAGCCAGCCACGTCCACTGGCTTAAGAGACCCTGTTTCCAAAATTTTTTAAAAAGTATAAAAATAGGTCTGGGAGTGTAGCCCGGAGGTAGAATGGTTTCCAGGAACCCTAGTACAAAAAAAAAAAAAAAAAAAAAAACCCACACACAAAAACAAACAAACAAAAAAACAGAAAGCTGAGAATACTGAAATAGTAGAGGCTATTTACTTTCAAGGCATACCTTGTAGTAAATATTATTCTTTAGAATAAGATATTATAAGGAAGAGAGATTAAATATAGGGAGGCCTATCAAAAGCAACAAAGACATAAACTTCAGCAAGTGAAAAATGTCATAATAAGCTTCAACAAACCCCAAAGAAAAAGAAGCAGCAAGTTTGTGAAACAGTGCATTCAATAGATAGCAGCAGACATAAGTAAGATGAAATCTTGAAACTGCACAATAATTAAATATATTAATCATCTATTCTCTAAAATTTCTTAATATTTGGCTGCCTATTTCATTATGAAAAATATTTCTAAACAAGGATGGGTAATCATGAAAACCCATAGCAATAAAAAAGTATTGACATTTTTCGAGCAAATATGCAAAGTAGCATAATGATATAGTTTGTTATATTTAAAATAAAAACTTTTAAAAAATTGCTGTGCCCTTATTTAAGAGAGATTGCATTTAAAAGACAGAAATACAAATAAGAAAACATGATCAAATATCTTGGGGAAAAGAAAAGACATTGTAATAACATTTTAATAAATAAAAATAATATATCTGGTAAGTCTATACTTTATCTGTCTGTGAGAAAATGAAAAGTTGATTCCATCCCCCATGGATTAAATATGAAATTGATAGAAGCCAGCTAGTAAAAAATTCTGATGAAGGGTTTGTAGGAGTAATAAGGGAAACAACATTAGTAGACCCTAAGAGACTAAAAAAAAATAATAATAAATAAGTAGTGTGAGCTTTTGAAGGAAAGTAACAAAAGCAGCATTTGGAGATAATTACTATTTACTCTTCAAACAAACTTAGAGGTGATTCAGAACTTTATAATTTCAACTTCCATGCCTTCTCTTGAGCATTCTTGAAGATTCATGACTTAAAGTTGTGTAAATCTAATTATGTTGTTATTTCCCAAGCTAATAAATACCAAATAGACTATTTTAAACCTCAGTTTTGTAATTGCTGTGTAATTTCATGAGGATAATTTCAAATCTTAAAGTGTTTCACATTTAAATGAGACATATTTGCTCACTGACCAAATCTACACTTAGTGTCCTTGCTTGTTCACACTCAAATTTCTCATAAACAGTGAAGCGCACCAGCCCTTCAGGGTGATATTTAGTAAACAGAAGTTCTAGGACATTATTTTTTTTCCTCATAACCTTCACATATATATTACTGTTCACCACTATTGTATGAAATTTGACATATGCAAGAAGTCAACTGAACTGATTTTCAAGAGATTAAATAAAGTTCCCAGGAAGAGTCAAATTAGAAATGATATCTTTAAACAGAAAGGAGAACCTTTATCACATATAAGTTTAATTTAATATATTTTAATTTGCTATATTTTCTGGCTTTTCTCTTTTATAATAAGATGGTAATGTCATAAATTCAGAATATAATTTTATCTTCACTAAAAAAATGTGCTTTTTCTTGTGTTATTCGTATACCCTTCACACATGTCCAGTCAGTAACTTTAATACCCAATACATGGCATATAATCTCCACTTCATTCTGTTCTGTTTTAATACATCCTGTCACTAAAGTGTTACAAGCCAATAAGATTACTTTTTTATGCCCACTTTGTGATTTGGCTAATTTAATTGTAGAAAGGATAATGGACACTGCCGGTATGTAAATCCGGATTCTAATCTAATGCTTTTAACTTAGCTGTCACACTCAAGTATGTTTAATGTATTCTAAATGCCAGGTACCTTCTACATGTACAAATTCTAGTGCTGATAATCAGAATGGATGTAGCAAATATATACAGGACTTAAAGTGTATTGTTAGTTAATTTGTGACTTAGACAAAGTTCTATAGGTACTGAATCAGGAACGTAAATCATAAATAGATGAGTTTATATGTTTCTACAGATAGAGATATGGTTTAGCAAATGTATGTTTAGTACATATTTTAAAGGGGATTTTTCAATAATTACTGTCGTTAGAGTAGGATATATATAAAAAGAAGATACCTATGAAACAAGCAAAATAGCACAAAAAACTTTGGGTTAATTTGCCACTTTCTTTCTTTCCTCTTACAGTAATTATCAAATGTATTTATGATAGCTTCCATTTAAAATCTTTAAAAAAAGAAAAACTTCCTGAAAGAAGTGGTAGCATGCTCTGTTTGAATTGAAAAATTTTGCTTTTCTCAGCAAAGTAGCCAGATCCCCCCCCCAAAAAAAAGTTAGATTAGGGTCTTTGTAATCATTTGAATTAGAAAAAATGTGTGACAACAAGTCATTGTTCTGCTGAGATATAGATAAATAACGGCTAAGTAAATAAGAAGCGTTTGGGACAGCTGGCTATCTATAGAAGTGAAGTGAAGGAAGTCACACTGTGCTGCTTGGAAGAACTGAAACATCTTGTTCCTGTGAGTTGACAGGGTAATGGAGATGAGAGCATAAGATAATACAGCATCACCTGTGGGCTTGTCTGTGACACTTGATTCACTCGGCTGGAATTTGTTATTTGTATTATTTATGTGGATTATTGGTAAGTGCCTTCTGATTCTATTACCAACAATTTTGGAAAATTGAGGATAAGTCTAGAACACAAATAACACTGTCATACATATTGTTTTTTAATCTTTGACTATTATTGAGTAATATGCTTTCATACACTCTTTCTTTCTCCACAGAATCGTCTTCCTTCCTCCGCAGAATCAGAAAATAAAATCTGAATGCAAACCATTCATCCTTCAGTCATACCACGAGACTGCAGTTCTCATCCTGCAACTGCTTTAACATGGTATTAGTGAGGAAGAATGTTCTTGATTAATCATATTTTGATATTTCAGATATACATTTTTGTCACAAAAATTGTATCATTAATATATTTCTTTTTTGTGTGGTAACTGATTTTCTTAGACAAGCATGCCTGTACAGGCCTGTAATCCCAAATTTAGGAGGCTGAGATCAGAGGATCTCAGGTTAAAGGCCACACTTAGCAATTCTGCAAAACCCTTAGCAGCATAGAAAGGTCCTGTTTCAAAATAAAAATTAAATAGGACTGGAGGTGTAGCTCAGGTAGAATGCCTCTGGATCCAACCTCTAACACCAAAAGGTAACAGCAAAAATCTGCATCACTTTATAAATTATATTATTAATGTATATTATTTATTTGACTTTTATATAAAATATCACATGAAGAACAATTCTGATACTTGTAAAATTCTGATACTTGAAAATCCTTGCATATGCTTTTATTCTACAGGTATATTAGTGTTTCTATGTGCATGCTTGTGCATGGGGATGCACACATTATCTCATACGTATTTTTACTATATACATGAACACATTATATTTTCTTAAGATAAACTTATACATGAACATGTATAATATTATATACCCTCTAATATATATCAATGCATGTATTCATATCCTTTCAACTTATGTTATATACTGATAGGGCCATTATAAATTGAAACTACATTATGTAGGTTGAAAGAATCTGATACAAATTTTTGGATAAATATAGCAGCAAAAATAAAAAAAAACATGGGTTTAGGATAAGTGTTATATGTATGTGACTTTGCTTTCTCCTTCCTTTCTTTCTTTCTTTCTTTCTTTCTTTCTTTCTTTCTTTCTTTCTATTATTTTTGGTATTGATGTGGGAATCCAGCCCAATTTTAGTTTTATTTTGAAACATTATCTTTAATGAGAATCTCAGTACTGAGATTCTCCTATTCCAGCCTCCCAAGTGCTGGGATTATAGGTGTGTGCAACTATGCCCAGTGGGACTATATTCCAATATGTGTATTCTATAATATATAAATAAATAAATATATATATATATATATATATATGTGTGTGTGTGTGTGTGTGTGTGTGTGTGTGTGTGTGTGTGTATCACTGTTTTTGAAGGTGTGTGTGCATGGACAAAGGGAAAATGGGAGGGTTCAGGATGCAGCTCAGTTGTGTGGTTCTTGCCCAGTATGTGTGAGGTCCTGGATTTTATTTGTGTTTAAAGAGAGAAAGTGATGAAAAGGGAGAGGAAGTAAAAGACAAAAAGGAAGAGAGAGGCTATGGAAATTGTTTCCCCAAAGCAACACCATTCTAAGCAACAAAGATTTCAAAGAATATAGAATAATAATGAAAACTAAATTTTAAAGAAATATTTGTTTCACAAAATTATAAAAATGAAAAACAGATGAGACACCGTGACTAAAATATTTTTTATTATGAGCAGACTAAAAACAATTAAATGGTCAAGGGTATAACAGCAGTGATGGCATGAGATAGCACATTCACACATTCCAGGTTTTAATCCCCAGTACCAAAAAAGAAAAGTTTTTAAAAAATGTTAGCTAGTAGCCAGAAAGGAGGGAACTCTTTTCTATGTATTATGGGTTATTGGGTGATGTTTAAATAGCTAACATTTTTACTAATAAAATTATGTTAAATACCAAAGGATATTTTAAGGCCTAAGTAGACACAGACAAAATATAACCTCATTTCTAAGTCAATAACACTTCAGTACATTTCTTAATTCAAACCCACCAGAAATTTATCATTCTAATTTTGACCATTTGTGCGCCTAAGTACTCCATTATGGTATTTAAATTTCAAAATTCTAAATGTAAATATTCTAGAAATGCTCATATAAATTTAGGTGCGTTAATGCTTGTATAAGTATTTAATTTTTAAATATGGTGCTGAGTGTGTGTGTGTGTGTGTGTGTGTGATTTTAAATCACTATCACATTTAATCCAATGTGATGTGAAGAGGAGAAGGAGCAGTTCAAAGTAATCTGAAAAGAATTAGAACTCTTAGAGTATGTGTTGATTGTCTACCAAACGAAACACTTTTATAAATTATGATGATGATTGTTCTCCTATGTGACCTTGATTTTGCAAAATATAATCTTTTATCTCGACCTCCAGAAAAGAACACTTTTCTTAGAATTTCTTTTTACTTAGGCATTTTGCTTATTTCCTCTGTCTTCTTTTTCTATGTAGCTACATTATTGCTAGCTTTACACATTGTTCTGACATCTCAAGGTCAACAAAATAAACTAATGAATAATAATACCTTTGTTCTCACTGGGAATCTCTCATAAGATTAGTGAACTAAATAATAAACTGTCAAGTATATCATCATTTGAAAGCCTCTAAATGTGATCTCTGAAAGAGTTGAGGCCAAAACCCGTTATGATTACAAGCACTTTGTTATTTAAAATTTATATACATTACTTCACCAAGCATTTTCTATTTCCTATACTCACGAGCACATCCTATATGATCTGACATTTGTATTCAGGGTAAAACATGGGTAAATGTTTTGCAATTTTTATTTCATGTGAAATCAAGAGCAATATTATCCTGGTAATATTCAGGGAATGATTAATATTGTCTCATTTATATTTATTACCCCTTGGTATTTTGATAATTTTTCACATATTCTGATTAATCATTACCATCACTCACGCAATTGATTGGCTATAATGAATACCGTGCATTCTATTCAACTAAAATAGCTTTTCTTTGGAGATTCACATTGGAAAATAATAACAAAAAAATGTGGCATGTAAATACACTGGATTGAATAGTCCAAAAATAGATTGAAAAAGGGGGAATTGGAATGAAGAGAAGAAATTACAAAAAACTATTAGAAGAGGTAAGTGTACAGAAATAGGGCTTGTGAGCAAGAAAGATATTCCACGAATCAATTGTTCTTTTGTTATGCGCTTCTCAATGTCTTCTGCTCTTGAAAAATGTTCTAAAGAAGCTCCCAAATCAAAGTGTCTTTAATGGTATGCACCTTCACTGAAAGGCACGGCTTTACACACTTCTATCAGGAGAGTTTGAATTGTATAATAGAAACATCATGACATTAGCCAAAGGTGATCACTGAGTGATCTGAACTTAACAGATACAAACCCAAAGCAAAGTGACTTTAGGAATTTGAACACAGAATAATAATGGCCTAATTTATTCAGAGTAGAAAGAGCAGCTTAAGTTCAGCAAAGCAATTATAATTTCTATCTTGCAAAAATGTTTTTTAAAATCACTATACTTAGGTTGTTTTCTCTAGTAATAATTACTTTCTGTCCATAATACAAAACATTCCTATTTATTACTATATATCTTTGTATATATTTATATTCTCTCTGTTCATCTATTCGCATTTTAATTCATGAATATAAATGTGTTGTCATTTGAGATAAATAAAAATCAAAATTATTAGTTATTTAATATAAAGACATAAAAACTAAAGCAATTCAATCATTTTGAAATGAAATATATGCAAATATATAAAAAGAAAATAATATTGATAAATATAGTATGTGACAGAATTTAGAAGGAAATTTTAAAAATACAAAAAAAGAAAATTTCAGTTATTTCTGATTTGAGACATTGGAGTAATTTTAATGGTTTCAAAAATTCCTAAGGCCGGGCGTGGTGGCGCACGCTTGTAATCCCCACGCTTGGGAGGCGGAGACAGGAGGATCACGCAGGTTCGAAGCCAGCCGCGCTGGCGTAAGAGACCCTGTTTCAAAAATATAAAATAGGTCTAGGAGTGTAGCCCGGAGGTAGAAGGGTTTCCAGGAACCCCAGTACCACCAAAAAATAAAAACAAACAAACAAACAAACAAAAACAAAAATTCCTAAAATTATGGATGGAACTCGATAATATTATGCTAAGTGAGATCAATCAGTCTCAGAAAGTCAGGGGTTTTACGTTTTCTCTCATGTGTGGGACATAGGACAAAACTAGGAAACAAAGAGGACTTCAGTCAAACCAGGAGAGAGACCAGCGGAATCCTGGAAGGGCCAGGGGGAGGTAGATGGGCAGGGCGAAACAAGGATTTGGGAAAGAACAGTTGAAATAAGGTTTTGTTCATACAAAGCGTTACTTCCAATCTCACTATCATGTATGGGGAGGGAGGAAGAGGGGGCCGTTGGAATATGCAGAGGGGAATATACCAAGTGATGTCTACATGAAGGTGTGCTGTCACACTGAATCTCAGGATGTTAATTACATAGCACCAATAAAAGTCTGTACAAAATTCAGAAGAACAACCATCAAGGCTGTCACGTACTGCTTGTCGACCCCAAACTCCTCCCCAAATCCTATAGAATGCTTCACTTTTCAAAATTTCTGAAATCATCTGCCTTTTACTTTCTATTTTCAGTTATTCTTTCCTAAATAACATGAAACACACCAGTTCTGATACAATTTCCAAAAATATCAATAGGATTCAAAAGAATGTGCCTTTAAGATACTATATAATGCATTGCTAAATAATTACTATAAGAGGAATTTTTAAAAATCTTCTTCTCCACTAATTACGGTTATACTTGCCTTCACTAGAAGATTAGAAGTTAGGAATGGTTTCAACTCAACAAATACACTTAAATAGTTACAATTGGAAACTTTTAAAGTATACGTGATAGCATACTTTTGGAAAGTTTGATAACATTTATTAAAATTGCCTTTCAATAAAGTGGATTTTGAATATCATTACCTTTAATCAAAACCTAATTTCATGTTGTTCGCTCATTACATTCATTCATTTAAAATCCATAAACCATTTTGGAGATGATGTTTGTTCTAGTCTTGTATCGTTCCCCAAGACTCCGACCCGCAGGGACTCAGAGAACGACACGGACACCTCTTCAGCTGGAACAAGAATCTTCCTTTATTCACGCAACCACCTGCATATATACAACTCCGAAGGCCCTCCCCCCTGACCTTACAATACAGTTTCCCATTGGCTACTCTACTGATGGCATGATGAAAGCAGGCACTGATCACTCACCTGACACATGATCAGTCGCACTGCGCATGCGCCTATCGCCAGCAAACCGAGAGGCGCGGGATCTGGTGCCTTGCCACGGCGCCATCTTAGAGCTGCTGACCCACCTCGGACCATCCGAGCGGGCTCCGACAGTCTTGGACTTCTTTGCGCACATTGATTAACTTACCATCCTATCATCTGTCTAAAGCTAGTTTGCCAAGATGAACTATGCTGAACATCAGCTGAAGGAATGAGCACACATTTTATTCAGTAACTACTTTCAGGAGGGACAAGCAAAATGCAGCATCCTAATTTATGCAATGGTCATGGAGTACTTCAGGTGGAGAGTGAAGAGGAGAGGACTGAGTTCAAGGACCAGCAGGAATGTTCAGGATTACAAAGGAGTAGTCACTGTAAATGTGACTTGGTTATCTGTGTTTGCTAGATGGCTGGAAATGAAGTTAGGAGTCCATCCTTCCACAGATACTCGGAAACAAAAGCCCTGTCTTTCTTGATGATAACCTTTCAAAGGTGTGGCTTTCATGTCACTGAGAAATTCTTTCTATAAGGTGGGGTAGCAGATACATACAATTGTTCTTCTTTTCCTTTTTAGTGAATTATCTAGAATAGGGAGGTGCTAGTCTATCAGATAGTAAATTATTTTGGCAAATAAAAAGTTCTCAGGCAGCGATTGTAAGGGGGTTGGCCACTAAGGATGAAGGTCTCAGGCTTTTAGAACCATATCGGAGTTTAAGTTTTTTCATAGGGTCTGTATGTGCTGGTAGTTTGTTGAAGTTCTCAGTTTGGAGCAGGAGAAACAGGTTGATTAAAAAAAAAAAATGGAACTGAGAAAATTGCTAGTACATGCTACTACTTAGAAAACAGTGGAGAAGAATCGGAGCAAATAGAAAGAAACAGAAATGAATGTCTTTATTCAACAGAAAATCAGAACAAAGGAGGGTATGAACGCTGACAAAATAAATGACCATATGTAAGTGTTTATCACTTAAAATGTTAGGAATTTGTTTAGCAATGTTTAAAAGCATTATTTACAAATACAAAAAATACTTTTAAATATTGGCAGGCAGAGATTATGAGTAGGAAGAAAAATATATCAAATTTCTACTAAGTAGCCACGATGGCTTGGCTCTGAGATGTCCCCCCAAAGCTGATGAGGACCTGGTTTCTGAAGAGTCGCTGTCCAGAAATGGGGATGTTATTGTGTCAGGAGCCTTTTGACCTCCCAGTGAATGGATCAGTAGATATTGAACGGACTTCTGGGATGTGGCAAAACCTGTAAGGGGGGTAATGTTTGGAGGAAGTCGGTGACTGGAATCATCCCTTTGGGGGATATAAAGAGTGTTTTGTTTTGTTTTTCTGGTGCTGGGGACTAAACCCAGAGGCATTCTACCACTGAGCTACACTGCAGTCCTTTTTTAATATATACATATATTTTTTTGAAGCAGGACCTCTCTAATTTTCTGTGGCTGTTCTCAAACCTGTGATCTTCTTGTCTTAGTCTCCCAATTATTGAGAATACAAGCATGTGTCATCATACACCTATGAACATCTTTTCTCTGTGTCTTTTCCCTTTTTCTCTTTCCCGGCTTCCTGGCTGTCAGGAACTGTTACACCTTTAATCATGATGCTCTGCCTTGCCTCATGCTCAAAGCAAAGGAGCCAGTCTATTGAAACCTCTGAAATGACAAGCTCAGATAAGCTCTTCCCCCTTCCGGTTGGCCATGATAAGTGTTTAGTGGAAGCAACAGAAAGCTGAGGAATGCAATCCCACTCTAGACCACGGTTCCCATCAGGGATGGTAGCTTAAGCAGGTTACTTAGGGCAGCCAACTTCACAATCGGAGCAGCCTACCCTATCACGTGACCCTAATGCTTCTGTTTCATGCTCAATTTTCTGAGTACAGACTTTTACTTGAATTTA
Organism: Muscardinus avellanarius; assembly: GCF_963383645.1. Lineage (NCBI taxonomy): Eukaryota > Metazoa > Chordata > Mammalia > Rodentia > Gliridae > Muscardinus > Muscardinus avellanarius. The sequence goes on along the minus strand of NC_137791.1, from coordinate 7,821,979 downwards.
TTAAAGCGGAATGTATGAGTTTCATGAGTCTTGACAAATGCATATTCCCACGTTACCAGCTTTAAGATGCAGGACAGTTTCATCGATCCAAAAAGGTCCTCTGCCACCCTTTGCTGACAGTCTTCAGACCAAGGCAATCACTCATGTTACATCTGTCACAGGAAATTAGTTTTGCCTTCTCTAGGTTTTCACAAAAATGGAATGCTGCAGTCGTTTACTTTTCTATCCAACTTCTTTTGAGCATCATACTATTTTTTTCAGGTAAATCTCTTTGTGGCACGTAGCAATAATTTTTATGACAAAATATAGATTATGGCATGGATGGACATGAATAGACCTTTGGTCAATTTTCAATGTATTATGATTAAGAGTTTGAATAACCCTGGTATAAATTTTCAAATGCAGATTTTGATGCACATGCCTGCTTATTGTTATATTTTATTTTCAGTACTTTAAAGAAAGATTTATTCCCTTGTCTATAGATTGCATATATTTGATAATTTGATAGTAATTTTATTAAAGTTGCCTTTATGTATATGCCTGTATGTTTTCTCTTACTTGCTTTTAAGAATTTTTTAATCTCTAATTTCCAGCAATGTGATTCAAATATACCTTAGTATGATTATCTTTGCTTTTATTCTGCTATCATTTTTATTTCCTTGGTAGTCTGTATTTACTGGTTATGGGATCTGCTTGAATTCTCCTCCTAGTACTTTAACTTCAAAAATTTCTCAAATAGAAGCTGGGAGACATGGCTTTCTTATTTTTGTTGTCAAACATTCTATTTTGTTGTCAATTTCCAAAAACCACTGATTTTTAAACAGTTTTCTAGTTTCTAATGACATTACAAGTTAGCAAAGAGTCTTAATTGTCCTTGGGATTACACATTGTGTATGTATATGTAAGTATAAGCATTTTTAAGAAATAGCTTTATTTTTCAGGTGGAGGAAAATCATCATTAAAATAATTATATTTTATCATGAAAACATTTACCTCATTCAAGTTTATTCATATATGCATGTGAAGAAAAATACAAACTAAAATATTCATTCACATATGACACTATCACATTTGATACTTCTTGATATTTTTAAGGTAATTTTATCATTACGGTCTAATACGTAAAAAAATGAAAATTGTGCATATTAATGGAGCACCATATGTTTCAATACATTTGTTATGTTGTATAATATTTAAATTAAGAAAAAAACAGGCATGGTCATGCACACCTTTAATACTTGAGAGGCTGAGGCAGGAGGATGGCAGGTTCGAGAGCAGCCTCCGCAACTTAGTAACACTCTGTCTCCAAATAAAAAACAAACAAATATAAAACGGCTAGGGGTGTAGATTGGCGGTAAACTGCCCTTGAGTTCCATCCCCAGTGCCACACAAATAAAAAGAAAATGAATAAATGAGTTTAAACATTAATGTCCCCCTCCCGCCTGTGCTATTACTTTTTGTACATATCTTTTGTATATATATACAATATATATAAATATTTTATATATATATATATATATATTCTCTGTTTTAGGAAACACCTAGCATTTTTAAAAGAACAATTACGGTTTGCAGCCCTTGCAGCGCAGATCACCAGTGCCTTTCATGGGGAATAAAAGTTCACTCTCATGGAACACATAAGAGTTTGAGAAATGCAGCCATGACTGGTTCAGCGTTCCTGTTTGCCCTCCGCATCTGCACGGAGATGTACTTGTGGTACATTTTTTGGACACAGTTTTCATAATGATTTCTTTTTAGAATATTATGGGGCACCTGTTTTTCTATTTGGTATCATACCTTCTCCATCCATCTCTAGCGAAGGGAAGTTGAGCAGAAGCAAACATAAATTAATAACTTGTAGATATCATGAACTTTATGACCCAAAATCTTGCTGCTTTAACCCCATCTTGTCTCCATATTTCAATATAATATTTCTGAAACACTGTTTATTGCTTCATTTTTTTCAGCAGCTGCATAAGCAGGTGCAGGTTTGAAGCCATGTAAGAGATGAAAGAGAGTTTATCATGCAAATAATAGTATCATTTACCCCACCACAACCCTGTAATTGACCTGATTGTTCATAATGTTAAGATTTTCTCTTGAATTCACGAAAAGCCATTGGGTAAATATATAGCAAATGATATTTTATTGACATAGCAGGTCTTAATAGCAGCCTATCTTTAAAAAAAAAAAAAACGTATTATTTTCCTAACAAAACCAACAGAGGTTTTCATCCTCTAAGTACATCTTTCCCCTTGCTTTGAAATGAGAAATACCATATCATTTTGTTTTCTGTTACACATTTGCCATGGTCCTTAAAGGTTTCACGCAAAGGGGGATAAATCATCCAGACATATAATATTCACAAACATGGCAGTTTAAGTAAAATTACAGATATTCCTTTTCATTTTAATTCCTGATAAATGTCTTTTTAAAGTTACATCAACTAAGGGCAAAACAGTGTAACATCAATGTGCCCATTTGAATAAATTGGATCAACTGTTTTCTGGAGATGGTTTTTGAAAATTCAAATATATCTAAAACAGTTATGACTTAATGCTTAATGACTGGCTGTCTGTTCTATCTAACAAGGTGAGTGGTTAAGTACACAAAAACAGCTTATTTTCTTCTATCTCTTATAAGTAGAAACAAAGCAAAACTTACAAAATAGAGCCATGTCCTTGATAGAAAATAAAATACAAAAATGTTTTGTGTCACCTTTACATAAAGGTTGCATTAATGATGGTAGAATACTGAATATGTAACAGATCAACTTTTCTAGTTAATAAGAATTTCATACACTTTGGAAATATTTGGTTTAACAAAACATATATTGAGATAATTGGACAATCTCTGCAGATGTTATTTGAAGTTTTTTTAAACTACTTTATGCTAGAATACACTTAAAGAAATATAACATTTTTAATAATTCAGAATATAACCATCCTCAAGGAATTCCCTTAAAGTGCTTAGTAGACAAACTGCAAAGTATTTAAACTGGATATTTAACTTAATCTCAGCTATTACTGGAAACTAGTGTGTCAGGTTGCTTATATCAGAGGCACAGACCTACAGAGCAAAACTGTTATGAACATTTCATCGAGGTCATTATATTTTAGTAAGTAAAAATGAGCATTGAAAATTTTTACATCTGTTTACCCCTCTTGCAAAACTCAACTGGCCACATCTAGGACCTCACTGCTCCTTTTGATAATAACATAAATGATATACCAGTACTTAAGGTATGTAACATATCCTAAGCTTCCTTATGACAAACATAAACTAATCTGAAATACTAGTATGAATGTAATGTTATACTTTGTTCATTTGACTCTCTTCTTTGGCACACCATTCTGCTTAACACTGTATTAGCAGACAGTGTCCTCTGAGACTAAATTATATGTAGAGTAAATGATATGTCAAGTAGCCACTCCAATTTTCACTATAGAGAAGTTCATAGAACATAAAAAGAAGCAAAGAAATAGAGAAGGCAGGAAGAGAGAAAAAGGAGGTGAAAGAGGAAAGGAATGAAGGGGAAGAAACAAAGAAAGGAAAGAAGGAAAGAGAAGACCAGCCATATGCCCATCCTTTTACATTAATAACCAATTTGTAAAACTACATTTTTCATGTAATAGACAAAGAATAAGAATATAGAAATGAATGTTAAATTTTATAAATCTACCCAGCATTTTTTAAACATGTGTTATAAAAATTAAATTTTGTATGTATAAAAGGTAAAGAAATATATCAAAAATTAAGTTATTAAAGACTACCTATTAAATATCTTATTAGTATCTATACTTTTGAAATTTTGTATATCTACTTTATTTGTATAGTAAAAATACTACATGATAGACTATTACATATCTCTTTCAAATCTAAACTCAGTGATAATATCTTGAGAGTTTGAAGAAAGCCATGCTATGAATCTTTACACTGGAACAATCAACAAATACCACCAATTATGATTTGGAGTTATTGTTTTGTTGATTTCTGATACATTAGAGCCATTTAAATTTGTAAATATATTTTAATTGACACACAACAATTGTGCATATTTACTGAGTGCAGTGTGATAATTTGATGCATGCATAAAATGTGCAGTGCTCAAATCAGGATAATTAGCCTTTAATACTTAAAGTAATTGCTGTATCCACTGAGTTAAGATTAACAAGAAAAAAAAGGAAAGAGGAAGACATAATATAATCGCAGCATTTAAAAAGGATAATTTAATTTAGCAAAAATCTACTGAATTTTTATTTTTAAAATAATTTTATTGGTGCAATGTAATTGTACATCATAGTCAGATTCAAAGTGTTACACAGCACTTCGTGTGTTTGCCTCTACATGCAATCTTGCCCCTCCTTCCCTGAACACATTAGTAAAATACACGCTGATAACTTCATACATGAACATAACACCATTTACTCTGCTTCCTTCCTTATTTTTCCTTTGTGCCCTCTCTCCATCCTTCCCCTCAATTTCTCTCTAGTTTCCACATGTATGAGAGAAAGCATGGTCCTTGACTTTCTGAGAGTGCCTGATCTCACTTAGCATAAGATTATCTAGTTTCATCCATTTTTGCAAATGACATGATTTTTTTCTTCTATGGTGAGTAAATCTCCATTGTGTGTATATATATATATATATATATATATATATATATATATATATATATATCTCCACATTTTAAAATCTATTCATCTGTTGATGGATCTCTCTCAGTTGAGTCCATCATTTGGTTATTGTGAATTTTGCTTCTACAACATGGATATGCATCTAACATTATAGTATTCTAACTTTAATTCTTTGGGAAAGAGACCCATGAGTGAGAAAGCTGTATCATATGGTGATTCCATTCCTAGTATTTTGAAGAATCTCCATACTGATCTCATAGGAGTTTTACTATTTACATTCTTTTATTTTATTATTTTAATACATTTTTATTGGTGAATTGTAGTCCTATATCTTAATGGGGTAAGAAACTTGTGGAGATATACATGCACATATCATCCAATTAGCCCTTCACCATTGCCAAACTGTGGAACCAGCCAAGATGTCCTTCAACTATGGGATGTGTATACAATGAAATTTCAGCCAGCCACAAAGGAGAACAAACTTATGGCATTTACAGGAAAATGTCACAAAAAATAAGAAATCAGATGGGAAAACAAGGGAGAAATGGGTAACAGAAAGAACTCTAGATGAAGAAGGGACCCTATAGAGGACAGTTAAGGTGACCTATCCAAGGGGATGGGGCGGGGGACGAGGGAAACTCTTTAAAGCACATGATGGACTTAAACAAACATATCAAAGTCAATCATGGAACCAAGCATGAGAAGGAGGGAGGGGAAGGAAAGGAGACAGGGATTGGTTAAGGGCTAACTGGATGATATTCTTGATAAGCGAGAAACATTTAAGCTTCCGCACTTTTCATGTTTTCTCATTCATAAACAAAAGGAAAAGTATAAAAAGCATTCCATGAGTATTAACTAACTAGAGAAGACCGACAGTAAGCTGGGCGTGGTGGCACACATTTGCAATCCCAGTACTTGGGAGGCTGAGACAGACTGTCACAGGTTCACAACCAGCGTCAGCAACTGGTGAAGCCCTCTGCAACTTAGGGAAACCGTGTTTCAAAATAAAGAGTAAAATAGGACTGGGAGTATAGCTTGGAGGTAAAATGCTCCTGGGTTCAATAGCCAGTACCAAAAAAATCAACAGTAAATATGTATTTTATATTTTATTATTTCTAAATTGTGACCCCATATGTCTTCTCTCTCTCTCTTTCTCTCCCTTCCCCACTCTTCTTACTCTGTCTCTCCCTCTCTCTCTCCTCTCTCTCTCTCTGTCTCTCCCTTCCTCTCCTTCTCCCTCCCCTCTTTCTCTCCCTATTTCTCCCTTTCTCTTTCTCTCTCCATCATTTGTTCAAAGAAAACAGAACGAATTCTTAGGAAACCTAATTTAAAGGTGACAATAAACCTCCTAATTTAAATATTTATATAAATTAAAAATAAATGATTTGTAAAAATTATAAGAAGTACTAAAAATTATAAGAAGGTATATCATTCCCCCCAATACACTGCTAGGTCAGCACTTTCCTAATACAACACATATTATAAGAAAAGATAATTACAGACGAATATTCCTTATGAACACAACATACATACATCCCCACACTTGTATACACATGTACACTTTTCTTTAGCAATTTTTCCTTTTTTATAACTACGGATTGAACACTATGGCATATCCTATCTCTGAGTTACACCATCCTCTTTCTCTCTCATTTTCTTTCTCTTGTTCTCTCTTCCTTTCCCATCTTTCTTTCTTTCTTTCTTTCTTTCTTTCTTTCTTTCTTTCTTCTTTCTTTCTTCTTTCTTCTTCCTTCCCTTCCTGTGTTACTGGGGTTTGAGTTGAGAGGCATTATTCCTCTGAGCTACAACCCCAACGCTATTTTATCTTCTATGTTGAAGCAGGATCTAAGTTGTCGAGGTTGGCATTAGATCTGTGACGCACCTGCCTCAGCCTCTTACATACTGGGATTACTGCCATGAGCCATCATGCTCCCTAGCTAAGCCCACATCTTCAGAAGGATCAAATTCAGGCTGTGGCGGATGACTCTATTTGTATGATAGATTATAGATATATAGATGATAAATAGATGATAGATGGATGATAGACAAATAGTGCAATCTCACTGAGTGTAAATAGGGTCCATTATCTGGCCTAAGCACTTGAAAATCAGTGGTTTTTTTGTATATAAACATGGGCATTGTGCTTTAGTTAGTAAATTACTTTCTCATAGGGGTACAGGTTAGCATCTCTGAGACTCCTTTAAGTTCATTCTGCCTTCAAATGTGTTCAAAGTCAAATGAAATGATATTCCAGTTTATTCACAGCTTAACCTAAGTGTAAATTACTGATTAAATTCTGTGCAAATCAACTTTATAAAATTCTTGAAACTATGTTTTGTTCAATAGAGAGGAAGGATCTACCATTTGGTTTAAGAACTGTATGACTGGGTTTCCTCAATTATTGTTCAGAGAAACTCCAGGCACTGATGTGGTTCACTGAACTTTTCTGCTTTGCAGCAATTGCAGAGCCTGCTAACAAGCCATTGGATAAGAAATTATATTTTAAACATGGCCTCCTGGTAAAATAAGTGTTATAGACATAGCAAGGAAAATATTTATTTGTTTCTATCTGAAACTGGCTCTTCTGAAAAATATGGCCTTTACTAAAACCAAATCGACAATCAGGGAAATAATATAAAATCCTGATGCTTATAATTGCTTAATGCTAAATCTGTTTGGATTATTACTTATAAAATACAACAAACTGTGTGCATAGCAGAGACACATTATCCACATATAAAACAATTAGGATGAGGATTTTACCTATCATTAAATCACTAATTGTATTTAGTATAAACCTAGGGCAACCATTCTTGAAACATACTTTTAAGTTATGCGGCACATAGACTTTATATCACTATCCAAATCTTTGTTTTATAGGTCTGTTTCCTCATCCTAAACCAAAACTGCTTAAACAAGGTTAAAAGAAAAATAAGTCATTTATAGGGAGAGTGAAATGAGCTTTAACTGATGAAATTGTGGATCACCACAATGATAATGTGTTTTGCAGATATAGTATAGTTTAACTGAGGGAAAACCAATCATGAAAATGAAAAAAATATTTTTCCTTCAACTAAACAGAAAACATCTCAAAGTAGAAACTTAAGAGAAAACCATACACAAAATGAACGATGTAATAAAAGTTAAATATAATCCTGGCCAGCTATTACGTGCTTTAGAAAAGTGGATGAACTCATCAGCCTGTTTTTTGTAAGTAGAGCAAAGCACAGCCTTCGTGAACACAGGTGACCATTATTAGAACCGTTTTATCTCAGTTTCTCATTTACAGATCATGATGTATTTATGTATGTGTATTTACTTGGTTATGATAATCATTTGTAAAAGGAAATTGCTAATACTTCAATGTTGAATAAACATTACTTTCGCTAGGAAATACACAACTAATAAAAAGTGTCATTGGTTTTCATATTCAGAAATTAAGCAGGGAACTGAAAAGCATGGCATATATACAAAGTGTTGTAGGACACGTATTGTTATTATTATCCAACATAAAATTATATTTTATTATCCTTCATATGGTTAAATGTTCAATAAAGAGAAAGTCAATATTCCTTTTACCACTTGGTCCACTTTTATGTGAGTTTTAATTTTATTGAGATATCCATCTGCAGCAGTTTTACCATTCCAATAACTCACTTTCCTATGTAAGTAAAAGGTTTATGGGAAAATGGAAAGCTGAAGAAAATTTGCATTTAGGGTTATTTCAAAGTCATCACACTCAAGTCTAAAACAGAGAACAACAACAACAACAAAGTTACTCATACATCATGTGTCTAGATCGTTCAAATAAATCAGATTGCTTACTGTTAGTTGCAGACTGATAAAACATAGTATATTGAGACAGTGCCTTCTCACACACTTAGAATTATATTTATTTTCACTGTTTTTTTTTAGAATTAACTCATCATTTCAGAATGAATTAAAAAAAACTTTAAAATTTATAATAAGAAAAAAGTATGGATTAACTGTGAAAAAAATATGGGCACTGACTTTTAAAAAAAATTGGCACACCGAAATTTGCAGCATAGGTTTATGCTGCATATGTAATGAGGGAGAATGTGAATTTCCTCTCTAAGATACAGCACTGGAAATTTTTATCTTTTGGGTTGAAATTTAGATTGACTACGAATTTTGAAAATATCTGAACACTAATTATCTTCGGGGTTATAGAGGCATGATTCTATAATCCAAATGTCATTTTTATTCTCATAGCTTATTCTCCACTGAGAACTAGTAGCGGTCATTCTGGGAGAATAAATAGGCTTTGAATAATATCCTATTTAGCAGCCCTGTTATCTCATTAAAACTATAGATCATTAGGAAATAGTTATTTCACTGATATTTTAGCATACAGCCTTTGGAGTCTATTGAATAAAGGCCCTCCAAAGATGTTTAAGTCCTGCATCCAGTGACCTATGGATATGTTGCCCTCCATGGCCAAAAAGAACTTTTTAGATGTGACTAAACTGAGTAATTCCATATGGAAACATTATCCTGGATTACATCAGTGGGCCTTCAATATAATCACCAGTGACCTTGTAACAAGAAGACCAAAAGATCCAGAAACAGAAGGGAATGTGGCAACACAAGAAGAAATTAAAACCCTGGTGTCAGAGGCCAAGGAATATGGCAGCCTTTGAAAGCTCAACTTAGCAACAAGAGTCACAGAACACAGCGACTTGGGAGACTATTCCTAAGAACTTCAGAGCTTCAGAATAGCCCCTTAAGAATTATTTTAAACTTCTAACCTCTAGAACTGTAATATAATAAATACGGATTCTTTTACTAATTTATTTTTTTCTTTGAAACACCATACCTCGTGATCTCACTTGTTATTGCAGCAATCAAAACCTAATTCAGGAATGGACATAGTGTTATATCTGTTCAGTAATTTGTTAAGTGTAACACTCTTGAATCGTCATCAGATGCAACCTTTGGCACAGTATATGTGAAATGCTTTGGGCAACTTTATATTATTAACAATAATTAATAATGTAAAATTAATGGCTCTGCTGGAACAAGCAGTGGTTAAAGCATTGGTCTCAGTGTATAAATAAACAGGCACCATTTGCATTTTATTTTATAAAGGAATGTTGCTGAAATGGGGTAAACATGGTATCTGTAGCAAAGTACCCAAATTCCACTCTGCTTCCTACTCCGTAAATTTAATATTTTAACCTCTCCAATGTCTATTACCATTTTTTTTAATCTGCAATATCAAAAAGAGTCCAAATAACAGCCTGGATTAAACGGCAAGAATTTTCTTACCTATCATAAGTCAGATGACAAACAGTAACTAAATACGTCTGTCATTGTGAAGTTTGATTCTTTTTTATCTATTTTAATAGGTAAATAATTACACATAACAGATGAGGAAATCTTAACTTTCCTGTCCTATTCCTGAACTGGGTTTATTATGATTCAACATGAGAGTCAGTTGGGTTACTGTATCTCTCATGTATTGAAGATTGACAAGTCCTTGGAAAGTAAGAATTTTTGCTGATTGAAGACTTTTTTTAAGAGAAGGTTATATTCAAAAGGATGAAGTCCTTACAAGCATGTGATATCAAGCTGATTCAAACTGGAGGTTTAAAGGAGCTTCTCTCCAAACTCTTTTAGCAAATACAGCCTGCTAAAGAGCTCTTGAAGTTGCATAGTAAAGCCAGAGAAGCCTGCTGACTTTCTGACCTGATGCTCATTTGGGGGGAGGGTCAAGTGAAGTCTATGTCTAAGAAGGTAGAAAAAGCTCACCCAGAAAACTTGCTAAATAGATGTGGCAGAGTGAAGAGTAGGGCCAGCCCATTCCTAGTATTCCCATGTCTTTCATGAGAATACCAAAGCCAGCCCCATGTGGGCAGGGGGGCTTCTTAATGGGTTGGAGTAGAAATGCAGGAGGATTTGTCTTCTATTCCACTGCCTGAAGTTGGGCTGAAGCTGCTGACTCGTTTTAGGATCCCTAATTGACAAACGATCTCCTAAAGGACCAGAAGTGGCTGACAGATATTAAGGGCTAAACTGAAGCCCAGTGAAGTCAGCTGTAGCTTTTTCAGCCTCAGCACCAGATATTCCCAATGAAAGCAGGTCCTCATGGGCAGTGTGTTTGTAGAAGTAGATCATGATATGTCTGGATATGCTGAACAGACTTGGCGAGGGTCTATTCCCTGATGAGAATTACTGAAAACAAGCTACTGCCAAGGTTTTTATATTTTCCAGACAGAGACAATAACTGCAAATCAGACTGGTGATTTCTGGCGAGGATGACCCTTTGTCTCCGGGTGAAGAATTCAATGCATGGAGCATACCCCCGACCTCTCCTGGCACATAGACATCTTCAAACTTTCCACCTGCTCCTCTGTCTGTTGATTCACTGCCTCTAACCACACTCATGATCTTTGAAGATAATTTGTCTCATATATTTGATTTTCTGGATCAACCACAGTTTGATAACATCCATATGCTAGCAGAAGCCAATCAATAATCAGCTCACAGAGTGACTTATCTCCCCTCATGGCCTCCTGATCCATATTCTCTAGTACAACTGTTTGTTCCTGTTAGTTTGATTGGTTTTGAAAATGCAGCTGTTCCCAGACAGGGATTGCCTTTTCAAATCTTTTGTCTAAATAAAATCATAATGGAAGGAATAGGGGACTTTTTCAGGTTATATTTTGAGATTCAGAATTCTGCACTAATCATTTCTGCATGATGACTCTTCCTTTCCCTCAACAGCAATCCCAGGTCAGCCCTTCTCTAGATGGTACCCTGACTCAAAGGAGCTCGAGGAGAGTCACCCTTCATTTGGATAAGTTAGATGACAATGTTCTTATCTTTGTTGACCCAGATCCTTCTAGGTATAGTATGGGTGAGAGCAGGAGATTCCTGGGAAATAAATGAAATGTTACTGAAATCTTAGGAAAGACTGATTTTATGAAAGTCATGAAGGAAAAAATCCTGACCCATAAAGAAACTACTCCTAAAACCCTAGGGGGCAAAACAGAGGTTAATGACCACTGGTTTTCAGAATTAACCCTGGAACTCTATTTTGGGAGAAAAAAACCTGGCATTGTTACCAAAACAATTGTTAAGCATCTTAAAGTCTGAACCTTCCCCATCCCACCACAAAACTCTGGCCAAGAAAGCAGAGCCTGGTTTACCCCTCACAGTTCACAAGGAATATTCATGTTGGCTCTCTTTCTTGGATGCAAAACTGTTTAATATTCATACAGATGGGGGAGACAGATTTTACTCAAAGGGGAGTCATTCAACTTAAAAAAAATAATAATTCAAACTTTGTCCAGGCCTAGATTTTTTATTGCAGGCCCTGAATGAATCTGCAGTCAAAGGTCAAGGCTGGAAAGAGGCAGAAAGATCTGTATAGAAATTTGAAGATAATGCCTCTGGCACTGATAGATTGTACAATCTATTCAACTGCCTAGTTGCTGGACCTTGGTTATGACTAAATGAATATTGTAGGTCGTTCTCCTTCTGCTGCCCTTTGTCCTGCTGACAAGAGTGTTAAGTGTATATAAGACAAACTGAAATTACTTGTTTCTTTGTTATTTAGATTAATCAGAATGTCCAATTCAGTGATATATAGATAGAAAATTTGCCAGAAGCTGGACTGCAGAAAATCAAGGGGTAGACCAGTTGAGAAAGAATGCTCATGATTTTATTTTATTTTATTTTTTTGCTTTTCTGTACAGTCAGAAATTTTGAAAATGCAAAGCAAACAAGACAGAAGAATATAAGGAGAATTCTTGCAACCTCAGTTAAAGGATAATGGAATTGCCACACTGAAAATAAAAACCTTGAAGATATTCAGACATTTCTTCTCTTGGGCCATTTGTTTAGATTTCAGGGATTTCCAAACTAGAATCCTTCCCCTCTCCTCAGAGAAGGTTCATTTGCATTCCAGAGGACAGATTACTTCATCTCTAAGGAAGGGAAGATGGGCTGCTTTGACAGCTGTCTTATACAATTTTCAAGATTCAAAACTGAGGTGTCCTATAGTAAAAAAAAAAAAAAAAAAAAAAAAAAAAACGATGTATGCTCTGCCCCTCACTGAATAACCAGGTTAAGATCTGGTACAGGCAGTCATGGAAACTGCTACTTGAATACTGACTTAATCCCCAGCCCTGAGGTATCATGTTCGCGGAGGTTCGAAGCCAGCCGCGCACGCTGGCTTAGGAGACCCTGTTTCCAAATTAAAAAAAAAAAATGTAAAAATAGGTCTGGGAGTGTAGCCCGGAGGTAGAAGAGCTTCCAGGAATCCCAGCACCACCACCAAAAAAAAAAAAAAAAAAAAAAAAAGTACAGTCAGCAGTAGTAGGTGTTACAAATTCAACTCATCTCAGGTTTCTCTTGCCTCATCACATCTACTATAGCAAACTGAGTTGCTACCTTTCTCATCGAAGCATTGGAGACCCCTGATGTACCTAGTTTTAAAGACCATCAGAACAAATCAGCCTTGGGAAAGACAAGGGGGTTAACACTTCCCGAGTGTCCCTTAAACAAAAATTCTCATCACAGTTATTTATTTTAATGACCCTTTTACATTCTCTATTATATGCTTGCCCTTTAGGGCCATACATAATATTCATTTATGCAAATCCCCATGAATTGGGACTTCGATAGCATTTTTATGAAATTTATCTGGATATTGTTGTTTAAAGGGCAATTTACTAAATAGTTTAAATAAAGATGATTTATTTGTGATTTTTAACATAAAGAAAATATAATAAGCTATTTCAATTCTTGTTCTAACAACTTTTTTTTGGTTTTAAAGTAATTGACCAGGTTTCACTTATTAGAAGTAATTACATAAGCACAAATTATAAACAGCTCGAAACTAAGAAAGAATGATTATATTGACTCCAATTTCTATGCCATTTTGCTTGGTAATTTCAAAAACTAAGTAAAAGCTGACAAAGCCTCCTTCAATTACCACCAGAAACATCTAATTATTATGTATTAACAGAGTAATGTTGATCAAAAGTACTGGTGACAAAAAAATGAAACAAGTACTGTTTCAAAATTTGTTTAGCTAATGTGATGGTGCATGCCTGTAATCCCAGTTCTTGGGAGACTGAGACGGGAAGATTGCAGGTTTGAGTCCAGTCTTAGCAATATAGTGAATCCTTGTTTCAAAGTAAAAAGTTAAATAGGGCTAGAAATATAGCTCAGAGGCAGGATGCCCCTGGTATCAATCCCCAATACCCCTCACACTTGATTAAAATTTCTTTCTTTTTTTCCTCTTTACTTCTCCTATTCAATAGGTTTTCTGTACTGATGCACAACTAACCTGCCACCGGCTTAATTACTTTTTCCATTTGCAATTGGAACTTTAAAAATTTCCCATACTTTATGCATTTTCCTATCCGTTGTTGAAATTGGTTCTAGTTAAAAGCAGTACCAATTCCTAGAAGCTGGACAGAGATTTTTGGAATGGGTAGGGTGGCATTTACAGCCAAGTCAAGTTAAAATGCGTAGATCATAGCCGTGATGCCTCGATAATATTTATGGACATGCTTGATGATTTCAACAAATGCTCTGCATCTGTCATGAATCACAAGTGATTTGCTGTCATGTACTTTCTTCCTATTCTGAGGTGGTAATGCTCCAAAATCCTAACAGATATGAATTCCTTTGCAGTATTTTGGAAAGTTTACTTGTGTGTTGGTCATTAACAACCAAAATAACAATAGAAAGCATGTTCATGCAGTCATCAAAAAAAGCCTATAGAATTTTGGTTTGTTTTCTTTTGTTTCCTGTCTTATAATTATTTTTAAAATATTAAAATTATCCTTGGCCTGTGCTTGTATTAAGAAAATGGGGCCGGGTGTGGTGGCGCTCCCCGCGCTTGGGAGGCAGAGTCAGGAGGATCGTGCAGGTTCGAAGCCAGCCGTACTGGCTTAAGAGACCCTGTTTCCACATAAAAAAGTATAAAAATAGGTCTGGGAGTGTAGCCCGTGGGAGTGTAGCCAGAGGTAGAAGAGATTTCAGGAACCCCAGTACCACCGAAAAAGAAAAAAAAAGAAAATGGGTGCTCAAGGACGTATATCTGTTTGCTTCGTGGGAGCACACACAGGCTCACAGTACGCTACAGAGAATCACTGCCTGACTGGGTTGAATAAGTCCATTCCAGCCAAGATGAGTTTCTCAAATAATATTTGCATTTTCAGAGTTTGCTGTAAGGGAGAAACAAATTTGTTTATTTTAAACCATAGTGTTTTATTGAAACAAACAGGGTTAGCATATTTTGCTGAGATTATAATAATCAACCAGCCATAAACAAATTCTTATCTCAATAAGCTATGATCAGAAAACAAATATTTATGAGCATTTTGATGTATTATTATACTGTTAATTATAGAATGACCTATATGAGGCATTTTTGTTTCTCTGCAAGTTTTGAAAATAACATTCTTTTATTTACTTTCGTAGTTTTAACATAATTTTTCTTCATTCTTATTTATAGTTTTCTGAAATGGCTAACATCTTTTTTTTTTTTTTTCTTTTTTGGTGGTACTGGGGTCCCTGGAAGCCCTTCTACCTCCAGGCTACACTCCCAGACCTATTTTATATTTTTATTTGGAGACAGGGTCTTTTAAGCCAGCACGGCTGGCTTCGAACCTGCTTGATCCTCCTGTCTCCAGCTCCCAAGTGCAGGGATTACAAGCATGCGCCACCACGCCCGGCCAATGACTAACATCTTTACAACTTGTATAGTAGTTTACTTTGGAATATATATACATATATACATATCTCTATGTATATCATCCTTTTTTCATTTGGACATGGGAATTTCCAGGATATGGACTGATAATTTAGTTTTTTATTTTTTTTTTACACTCTTTGCCTTCAAACTGCCATTAGACTATTCAGTAATAGGTGGGGCCTGTGGATTCCAGTCAGTTGTGTAATCCAGAGTCTTTTCTACATAAGATATACACCTCTCTTATTTTAAAGGGTGGATAGGTTTAGTTGTGTTTGCATTTATTAAAAGGTTGTGGACAAAAGTAAATCATCACTCTAACACAGTTTTTTAAATTTTTACCATGTTTGACATCATAAATTTATATTTATACATTTCCCAAAGGGCAGAAAGCTTGATTGCACTGAGCCAAAACATTTGCAGAGTCTTTTATTCGATTTTGGACCAGTTACTATTCTATTGAGACTTACAAAATAGCATAGAAGAGTGACCACAAATCTGGCATACCCCTCTTATGGTCACATCCTACCATTCTATCTCTACCTGGAGATTTGTATTTATTTTCTTCCCTTTTTTTATTGTAGTACTAGAGAATGAACACAGGGCCATTTTATCTCTGAGGTACAGCCTCGGCCATATATATTTTACATTTTTATTTTGAAATGGGATCTTGACTAAATTGTGGAGGCCTCACTAAGTAGCTGAGGCTGGCCACAAACCTGCAATCCTCCTGTCTCAGCCTCCCAAGTACAGTGATTACAAGCATGCACCACCCTGCCTGGCTGGAGATTTGTATTTCTATCGAAGTCAGTGAAACAGAATTGCTTGTTTTAATGAATGTGCATTCAATAAACTTACTAATACATGTCAGTTTACTCTATCGCAACAACATCTTTTCCACCAGCCATACCTTTCTGAAAGGAGACTAGCTTGACCACTATAGAAAGATAGGGAAATAAATCTAAGAATAAAGACATTGAAACTCTTTCTGGCTTTCAACAGTGGATAAATATAAAAAAAAAGTCTGTAAAATTATGAAGAATTTTATAAATTTAAACTATGCATATTTACGTAGTTTTTTTTTTTTTTGGGCTGTACTGGAAATAGAACTCAGGGGCATTCTACTTTTGAGCTACACCCCCAGAACTATTTTTTTTTTTAATCTTTATTTTGAAACAAGGTCGCACTGATTTGCAAAGGACCTCACTAAGTCCCTGGGGCTGTTCGCAAACCACGATCCTCCTGTCTCAGCCTCCCAAATGCGGGGAGTACAAGAGAGTCACCATGTCCAGCTTTTCGCATATTTATATTTTTTATAGTAAGTGAAAATTACCATTATGATGATACAGAATTTGGTTTTGCTTTACAAATAATAGAAATTATTTTCTACTTAAACAGAAAATTGAAATTTTCAATGAAATGGTGAAACATAACTATTCCTGACTTATAAATAAAATTCTTTTATTTGCATAAATTCTTTAAAAACTTTTAATTAATTTTCAGACCCTTGCCGGGCGTGGTGGCTTAGGCTTGTAATCCCCGCGCTTGGGAGGCAGAGACAGGAGGACCGTGCAGATTTGAAGCCAGCCGCGCTGGCTTAAGAGGCCCTGTTTCCAAATAAAAAGTATAAAATAGGTCTGGGAGTGTAGCCCGGAGGTAGAAGGGCTTCCAGGAACACCCCAGCACCACCAAAAAAATAAAAAATAAAAATAATAAAGATCAGACCCTATTATTCTGCTCATTAGTTCTCATTTTACGTATTTTCTTTTTTAATTTCAATTTGGTTTTCGAAATCTTAAATCCAGGTATATTGTTACTGAATTGTTTTTATAAACCCATGGAGAGTTTTCAGAACCTTGAAGTATTCACAAATTTAAATATTGTCACTAGCCGGGCATGGTGGCATGTACTTGCAATCTCTGCATTTGGGAGGCTGAAACAGGAGGATCCTGGTAGATTGACATCCTCAGCTATTTAGCGAGGCCCTTTGCAATTCTGTGAGATCCTGTTTTAAAATAAAGAATAAAAAAGTAGGGCTGTAAGGGTAGCTTAGAGGTATAATGCCCCTGGGTTCCATCTCCAGTACTGGAAAAATAAAATAAAATAAATATTCTCACCAAAAATCAATGATAAGTGTTTGAAATAAAAAATAACCTCGTATTTTGAGTTGATCAATAGAAAGTATATAAATATATAGAAAACCACAGCAAACTCAATAAAGATGTAAAATATTGCCTATCTATAATTTTTTAAATTATATTTTGGGCGAGGCATGGTGGTGCAGGCTTTTAATCTCAGTACTTAAGAGGGTAAGAGAGGAGGATCACAGGATATAGGACAGCCTCACCTACTTAGTGAGGCCTCCACAACTTAGTGAGACCCTGTTTCAAAAGAAAGAATAAAAAATAGGGCTGGGGATGTAGCTCAGAGGTAGAATCTGTGCGTTCAATCCCCAGTACCACAAAATTTATATTTTGGAAACTGTCTTGATCAATTGCTACTGGGATCAAATAAACAAATTTTAGTATAATTCAATTAATAAAATGAAAATGGCTGCATTTTTAATTTAGGAATTATTATTAAGAAATTATTGCCATTTAATTTAAAATTTAAACATAAACTTATCTCACAGGTGAAGAAAATTGTTCAATACAAAGAGCATATAGTTGAGTTTTCTAGGTTACTTATGGAAATACACACTAGAATCTATAATTATCAATATTCAGGTAATTTTACAATGTGGAAATGTAATGAGTTGAATTTTTCCATTGCTCCAGTAGTCAGAACAGAGTAATCTCAAATGTCAAACTGAGAGGTAGTAAGTAGAAAATATGGTGATAGATAATAATTTACCAAGGAAAGTGCTAAATAATGCACATTATATAGAGACTAACACACTGATGGATTCTAAATGACTATTATGAATAACTCAATAAAACTGTGCTGGGAGAAATACAAATACCTCCTCACCATTTAATTTTCTTTTTAAGGTAAAAGAGAGAACACAATTTATTGTTATATTTCAGCATGTAAAATGACAGTGTTTTTAGGGAAACAAAAATTGATCAATGAGAACTTTACTGAAATAAAAGTAGAAACTTATACCTCAATCTTATAATTAGACATCTTAAAGAAAAGTAAATACAAAAGAGGATCACTGGTGAAAATATATCTGGTACATTTTTCTTCTTTCTAAAATGTAAACATTGAGTAAGCTTAGCAAAAATAAAAATTAGCAAGATAAATGAAAACTTTTCTTATTTTGTATAACACACATATTTAACTCTATTTTAATTTTGTCTCGGGTTAATTAATATCTTCATTTTATCTTAATGCTTCTCTGTGGGTCAGTACATTAAGCACTCAGGATGGGGAACACATCTGCACTGATTTCACCTGAGAGTTGAGCCTGAGAACTTACTGGAGAACCATTGTTCTCATTCCACTTAAGACGGATTGACAGTGACTACAGCCATAGGATTGTAGTTGTGGGTTACTATGGTTACCAAGTATGGTAACCATGGTTATGTAGTTGTGGGTTACCATAGGTTGTGGGTTACTATGGTAAACAAGAAGCAAGAAAAATACCTCAACAGAGAAAATATGCTGCCAGTTAGAAGCCTAAAAAGATGATATAAAATGTATACATAATTTTTATTAAATTTACTTCAATAATTATTAAAATGATCATCATTAATTTACAATGAACCCATTTTCTCTGCTCGCAATACAGCAAAGGTTTCTTTACCTTCATATAGTAACTAATATGTGCTTTTTTTGCAGTATTGCTTGTTACACTAATGCATATATAACATCATTCAATGTAGTAATCATATTATTTTTATGTTACAATATTCAAAAGGTTCTTATACATTTTCAGTTTTATTTCTTCCTTGTATTTCCAGAATAATGTAGAGTTTATGTGGCTATTTAATCATATCAACACTATGCTCCTATTTGCATGTAAACACCTGAGTAGGTTAGACTAAGTAGCCTAATTTCTGGTCTTTAGGAGACAGTACTCCCTGGCGTTATGTGTGCAAATGTCAGGGCCCTGTCTGTTGCTCTGCTTCCCCCAGGAGATTACAACTACTTACATCAGGACTAAACATTCAGGTTCTCTAATTGCCATGTCATGTATTCATGCCCAACAAATTTGGAATGGCCACATCTCCAAATAGTTCTCCATAATATCTTCTTATTAGAAAACGGGAGCATAAATGCCAATAACACTTCACCAACTCCACAGAGATATGTAATGCTCAATGATTCTTCACAGCACTCTTCATTCAAAAAATATAACTTTATCAGACCTTAGCTCTCTCATCTGCAAAATGAATAGTGACCCGTTAGATAACCTAAAGCATTCCTTTTAGTTCTACCACTTTATGATTATTAGAATTACTGTTAGAACAAAAATGTTAACGTATATAAGGATGAGACATTGAAGCATGAGATAATCTAGGCGTTTTTACGGAGAGAGAAGTAGAGACAAGCAGAATCAGCTTCTAATTAGAACAGAGATGACCTTGAGTAACAGTGCTATCAATTCACAGGGTAGCTTATACAAAATTACTTAACCTTTCAGATTTCTTTTTTTGATATTTAAGTTGGCAAACTAACTTGTGAACTGAAAGTTCTAGGCAGGATATAAGAAACATATATTTTAAGCAATTCAGTGTGTTGGCCCACAGTCACTATTAATTCCTATTAATTAAAAGAGATTGTTCCTATTCGGTTTCCTAATAGGTTTAGAATTCCTGAGTGCTGCAGTTAAAAAGCATAGTGGCATTTGTGGCACTTTACATGTTCAATCTCTCATGTATGGCTTTCTTGTTGCACTATAGAACACCTCAGTTTCCAAAGATACATGTAGATGTAGCAGATTATAGGCGGAGACTTTTGGTAAAATACAAATATTTTATTTATATTTTTACGAATACTTGTATACACAGACTTGGTACATTGTGTTTTTTATGTGTTAAACTTCAGTGATTATACAATGTAGACTACCAAATTAGTCATTTATTTTACATAAAAGTAGTTAACAGGAGCTGGGGACTTAGTTCAGTGTTAGAGTGCACTCCTATAGTGCATAGGACCCCAGGTTCAATCTCCTCTACTACCCTCCCCAAAAAGGAATTAACATTCTTTCCAAGTTGCTGTATTCAATCTTTTGGCTTCACCTTCTCAAAATTGGAAATAGAATATTGTTTATAGAGGTCCTTCACTCCTAAAATTGCATTCTTGCCTTTATGTTGGCCTTTAGGGGAAAAGCAAGCACTGTGATTTAACTTGGTAGAAGAGGACACAAACATTTTAAAATGTAATTTTTGTGTTATTGTAGATGTACTCAGAGGACCAATGGTTGATCTACACATTAATGAGTTTGAATGGGCAAGAGTCAACTGCTAAAAACCTCTTTGAATGCTCATGAGAAAAAAATATTTATTTGTGTGGGTTTGAAAATGTGTACCTTAAAACATTTTTAACATTCACCGTGCTAAATATAAAACATTCTCAGTATTTCTCATTACTGTAGTTAGATATATAGTATATCAAACTCTCCAAACATTAAACAAATGTGACATTAACTTACTTGAAATATATACATTAATATAGGATTAAATATGGATTAACATGATTAACCCTGCCAGGCTGCAGGATTATCATGATTAACCATGCTATTGCTCTTTTAAATATTTAAATAGGTGGAATTATTGATAGCAAGTCAATGGTAATAGAGATGAATAAAAATGTGCATAAGTTTAAGAAATTGTATTTCCTTGGATTTATTTAGTTAAAATTTTCATCTTCTGCCATAAAAGTTGTAAGCAGAAAGTGAGTAAAATATTAATCATTTAATATAAATAGATCTATAGAGCTAATAATGTAGATCTGCTTCTTTAAGCTAAGTTCTTTCCAGTCAACTTTAATTCAAACTTTTGTGTTTTTTGGTCAAAACTCATTTATTCATTAATACATTTTTGAAACTATTTTCTTATTAATAAAGTATTAAGTGACATATAAGCTGGGCATTGTGGCGCACACTTGTAATCCCAGCATTTGGGAGGCTGATCTGGGAGGATCGTGATTCAAGGACATCCTCAGCTACTTAGTGAGGCTCTTTGCAACCCAGTGAAGCCCTGTTTCAAAAATTAAAAATAGCCGGGCGTGGTGGTGCACGCTTGTAATCCCTGCACTTGGGAGGCAGAGACAGGAGAACCACGCAGGTTCGGAGCCAGCTGTGCTGGCTTAAGAGACCCTGTTTCCAAATAAAAATATAAAATAGGTCTGGGAGTGTAGCCCAAAGATAAAAGTGTTTCCAAAAACCCCAGTACCACCAGAAAATAAAAAAATCAAAAATAATTAAAATAAAAAGAATAAAAATAGGGCTGGAGTGTAGCTTGGAGGTAGAATGCCCATGGATTTTATCCCCAGTACCAAAAAAATGTTACATATATTTATTCATTAAAAACACTCTTAGATATTTTGACTTACTTTTAAGGTATCAGAAGAGTTTTCTAATCTGAAGAAGTTTAAATTCCGCATGTGCCCTCTGTTGTGGTCTTCTTCAATATCACCATAATTATCCGTAAGATTAATTTTGGCATGATCGGTATATGTCATTACATAGAGTACCATGTTGGCAGAATAGCACCACTAGAAGTTTATAATCTGATATTAGACTGTTAAAGACACAAGTGTGTAGGACATAGAAAACTAACAGTGGATTTCACCATGTACATTGCATATGATAGACCAGGTCTCTGAAGAATTAAGAGAAATTCTTGAGCTTGGTTTGCTTGGTTTCTCTAAGAAGATAATGTTAATATATGACATTTGGATTCCCAGAAATTTGTGAGCTTGTATCATTGCTGTGTTCTGTTTGGATTTGTTAGTACTGTGTTCATTTTTTCAGTGAGTCAGGATGGAGCTCATAGTATGCATGTCAGCTGTCTCACAATTAAAAAAAAAACATTATGTTTGAGGGCTTGTTTATAACCAGTAATAGACTTTTTATTATATAAAATAAAATCAACGTATAAATCTTGAAAATGACATCTGAAAAGAACCCAGATAGGCTGATGAAAAGCAAATGACATCTAATATATTTTTCAGATTGACTGTGGCAGTGATGTATTATGTTGTCGAAGATGCTAAATATACATCATAAATCCCTCCAACACAAGTCTTATTGTATTCATTCATCTCTTTTCCCTGAGCCAACATTTCCTCTTTTCATAAGCTTCATCACATGAAAGAATCATTATTTTTAAATGCCAGTTAAATCCAGCAATTTTACACTGGATGTAAAAACCCAATGATGGAATGATTTTTTTCCAACTTCAGTAGAGAAGGTACCCAACTGGAAATGAATATTTCTCTTAGAGATTTAAGAGACACAAAGTAGAATATATGGGAGGCCATTGTCCTGGGATCAGTTTTGCCCCGTGTGATATGTACCTATAAGAGAAATGTGAAAGAGAAAGTGAATATAAAATAATATGCTGTACTTATGTGTTGAGCTAAGTTTAATAATACAATATTTTTATATATTCTGAGTAAATTATACATTTTAGCAGTTTTGTTAGTTGAGTATACTTCTAATACCACTCATTTTCCAAATATTCTGGCAGGGATGCCAAAACCTAGCATGATACATGAGAATATATTAAGCACAGAACCTAGAGATTAAGGCTGAGGTTAAGATTGAGTTCTGTGTGTCCACTTGTTTAGTATGAAAAGGAAATAAAAACTAACTTTGTCAAATAAAAATATGTAATATAATGTTTTGTATTTATTTTAAGAATTATACATCGCAGGACACATATATAATATACTTTTTCTCTGGAAATTTTTTTTGCAAGACAAGAGAAACTAATCATCAGTAACTAACTGGACTCATGACTCTTGTGTCAAAGGACACTTTCATTTGAAATTTGCCTCACTCATATAGCATGTTCTGCTACTTGCATGACTTTTAATATCCTTTATTCTATTAGGCACAGAGATGGTGTTTGAAATTTAAAAACATTGCTTATATTAGGTCTCATTTCAGACTTCATAGTGGCATTCTCTAATTCGGTTGTGGCCTGGACAACATGAGAGGTGAAAACAAATGTGTATGAATCAGAAAGAAATACAGAATAATGAAGGATACACTAAGTCACATGGGTAGTTTGAGTAAGAATGATACAGAATCATCTTTGTAAGGAATTTGGAAAAGAAATATATTTGAATCTGAATGTAGGATTCTAAATTTTGTATCCAAGTGTGTGTGGAGGTCCAGATTTTAATATTTGTAACTGACAATATAAAATCTAATTTTATATTTAGAAAATATTAAAAATTTGAAATTATATTACCACAGAAATTTTTTGGTGGTACTAGGGGTGAAGGCTAGGGGCTTTCTACCTCCAGGCTATACTTCCAAACCTATTTTATATTTTATTTGGAAATAGGGTCTCACTAGGTTGCTGAGAGCCTCACTAAGTAGCTGAGGCTGGCTTCGAACCTGTGTGATCCTCCTGTCTCAGCCTCCCAAGCGCAGGGATGACAAGCATGTGCCACCATGCCCGGCTACCACATAAAAATTTGAAAGGGAGGCTCAGCTCCTGTGTGAAGCTTGACCACAAAAGTCTCAGAGAAAAAACAAACTCATTTTGAGTACAACCACATTTAACAGGAATACTCTTAAGAATTAAAATCGATACTACACTTGATCTTAGCCAAAAGGCTGAGACATACTTCTTGTTATAGTTAGATATAAAATGTCCCCTAAATAGCTCATTTATTAATGTTTGGAGATATAGTTGAATCATGAGGGTGATAATCCCAGCAGCGAATAAATCCATTGCAATTGATTTATCTGAGTAGTAACCTAGGCTGGAAGGGTGTGTCTGGAGGAGCTAGTTTGGGGATGAGGCCTTGGAGATTATATATATAAAGGGTTCCTTCTCCCCCTTATCTCTCTCTCTCTCTCTCTCTCTCTCTCTCTCTCTCTCTCTCTCCTGATTCCATACCCTGAACTCCATGGTCCCCAGCCTCCTTCTTTCCTCTAAGTTACATGGTTAATCTTTTAGGTTATAGTTTTAAGAATGCTTGTCAATAAAGTCCAGTACACCTATGGAGAAAAGAATGATGCAGGCATGATATACAGCTTGAACAAGGCAGGCCAGGGGGGAATCCCTCCTAGGTGAAGGCACTGCTGGACACTTTTTGTGTGTGTGTGTGGTACTGGAGTTCCTGGGAGCTCTTCTACCTCCAGCCTACACTCCCAGACCTATTTTTTATATTTTTATTTGGAAACAGGGTCTCTTAAGCCAGCACGGCTGGCTTCGAACGTGCGCGATCATCCTGTCTCCGCCTCACAAGTGCAGGGATTACAAGCGTGCACCACCACGCCCGGCCACTTGTTCATTTTATTGTCATCCTAAGTAGAGAGGTTATAGTTTGGATACTATGGCTTACATGCAGAGAGTTATAGAGGCAATGTTTAATAGGTAAACGAGCAGGGAGCCCTTTAGGTAATGGCAACTGGGTCAATTGCAGAGCACCTGCAAAAATTCCTTGAGGATGGTTAGCAATAAAACCGCAGAGGATATATAAAAGTTCACTGGGACAATGTTTGACAAGCAGGATATTTGGAAGCTGGCAGTGGCAAGGAACACGTTCACATTTACCTTGGAGGAACAGGCTGCTCAGCAGGTCCAACAGTTCAGTCATGGCTTTCCACAACCCCTAGACCTTTCCAAGGCAAATGTTAACCTGCCTCTGGCACTTGCATTCTCCAGAAATGCTGATGGGAACACCTCTTAAACTCTGAGCATTTGTCTTGGAATGCGTTTTCAAGTGTTCAGCAAGCCTCTTCCAACATTTGAGTCAAATTTAACAACTTCCTATTGCTTTTCCGCACTGTATTTTCACTGTGCTCTGTGGTTTGCAGGCAACCACCTCTGTAGTTAGTGCTTGTGATCCAGTTAGGCATCTGTAATGTAGTATAGCTATAGTGTTTAATAGCTGTCTTATAAGTGAAATATGCAATTATATGGCTAGAGTTCTGATTATCATTGTACAACGATATAGAGAAAATACATGGATCAATTTGATGAGATTGACATAATAGGCAAAGACGTTGCTCAATTACCTGATCGTGATTATTAGCAATGTGGAACATCTGTTGATTCTTGAAAAGAGAAGTCATGTATTTTCTTGAAAAGAGAAAAGATGTATTTTATGAATAAAGTGAAATCACATTACACTGAATGTGTTACAATATTATTGCAGCGATCCAAAGATTTGTGAGAGTCAGTGGAAAGTAAAGAGTAATTAGTGTGTTTTTTTTTTTTTTTTTAATTTGGGGCAAACAAGTATACTATCGGACAGATAAAACCATATTATCTAAAGATCTTTTCACAGTCTCTTTACTCAAATCCTATGAGAGCTGTTGAGTGTTTCGGTCAAAATTACATTTCAGCAGAAAATTTCAGAAAAGAGCTCTCTGTACAAATAAAGGAAGAAAGCTTGTGCCAAAAGATACTACCCTAAAATACATGACTTTTGATTGCCAGTAAAAGTATGGATTCATCATGTGAGGCTACAAGAACATTTCCATGCATCAGAACTAAGTTTCTTTTTTCCCTAGATATTGTTTTTAAAATAATGTTTAGTGTTCTCAACACAATTGTGAATACAGCAATGGGTATAATATTGAGTGTGTATTTATTGTTATTATTATTGCATTTCTATTTCTATTTTGTGGGACATAAAGACATTGTAAAAATTACTGCTTTAGAACTGGACTTTATAATAAAGGTGGAAGAGTAGTAGGAGAATCTGAAACTCGATCCTAAAAGATGGAGCCGATGTGCTTGATGCTCCAGCCAAGCTGCGTGTTGCCCTAACATTAATGAAGACTTTTTTTGCCTTACCCAAAAGTAATATCTAGTTGCACTATATTAAACATGGAACTCTGAAACATCTTAATTTATATTTGGAATATGTTAGTAGATTTCTGTTAAGAAAAATCCTGTTATTCTTTATTTAATTAGAAATTTTAAGATATTATAAATCATTTCAATTTTTATAAGAAAAACATCATCAATTTTCTTCAATGTGAGCCAGAAAAAGGCAGTATAAAACTAGGCCACCTCTGTTTGCCTTTTCCACAGACTGGTTTGAAGGATGCCCACAGGTTGGAGCTCATATAATTGAGATTAGCCATCAGAAATGGATCTTCTTTCTCTTTGCTACTGTTTAAGGATGTTGTATCAGCTAGGTGAATTACAGAACCTTCTTCTATGATTAGGAGGTAATTCAGAGCCAATTTATGCAGCAATAAGAAACTGGATCAGTGCAAACCACTTTGGAGTCCCCCTAAAAGGGGAATGTAAAATGCCACTGCTTATTTTTACCAAAAGAATTAAAAGATGTTGGGAAAAATTAACTAATTCCCACTAGCGGCATATTTTTATACTTTTATTGGTGCATATTCATATAACAGGAAATTCATACTTTCCAGAACCAACAACCTTAATTCACAGTTATCTACTCAAAGTGGTTTATTATTTTTATACATAAAGTAATATTCTCTTACCTATTTTTGATGTTCTAAATTTTTCTTCTTGTGCTTCTTTTTCCTTCTACTCTTTTTGCCTTCCTTATGAACACTAATTTTTTTTTCCAGTACTGGGGATGGAACCCCAAAAGATGTCCATCTTCATCCCCAGAAATTGAACTAGGAAGATGTCACTTTGCATGGCAAGAAGAACTCTTAAAATGTGATCAAGTTATGATGTGATTATCCAGATAGGCCAAACAGTCCCTGAGGTCTTTAGCAGAGGGAGACAGAAAGTATTCGTGAAAGATGTGACAAAGATGAGAGATATTGGTTTGACTGGAGACTGAGAGAAGATAGCAGGGACGCAGGCAGCTGCTAACGAAGGCAAAGCAACATGGTCTCCTCTGGATCCTCTAGAGGAGACATAGCTCTGCAAGCTCGTGGATTTTTGTCTTTTTTTTTTTTTTTTTTTTTTTTTTTTGGTGGTACTAGGGTTCCTGGAAACCCTTCTACTTCCAGGCTACACTCCCAGATATTTTTATTTGGAAACAGGGTCTCTTAAACCAGCACGGCTGGCTTCGAACCTGTGCGATCCTCCTGTCTCCGCCTCCCAAGCGCGGGGATTACAAGCGTGCACCACCACGCCCGGCTAGGATTTTTGTCTTTCAACCGCTGGTATTTTGAAGAAAAAACTTGCATTAAGCAAGTGTTGGTGGTTATTTCTTACAACAACAACAGATAACTGTTAAGTATTGCCAAAGAGATTTAGGGAGATAAAAATCCCTTTGCAGCTCAATCAATGCCTTGGGGAGAAAATCGTCACTAAATAATATTTTGAAGTGTTTACAAGATTTCATTTGATGCATATTGATGGGGTTGTGCTCTCCTGTCCCCATGACCTTAATCATCAAAGCCTGATGTGTGTGATAGTAGTTCTGAATGATGAGGGATCTAAATTGGCTATCAGTGGGAGCTCAATGTTACCCGAGTCAATCAGCACATGAATGAATGAATGCATATGAATAATAGAAGTTTTCTAAAAATGAAAATTGGTACCAAATTGTAGAGCTCCTTGAATATTAAACTAAGGACAGAGAGCACTGTAACGCACACACAGATATCTACACACATACATACACACGTACACAAAACTACAGAGACACTGAGAGTTGAAGTGTGACATTGAGATCTATTTAATTATCAAAATCCCTATGTCAGTATCTTAGTTTTCTTATTCATTATCTGAGAATGTAGCATAAGATGCTCTGTATCACATTATTACACACAAGGCAAAAAGAACCTGAAGGTACTTGGAGTATGGAAATAATGAAAAAGTTTTATTCTTCTAGAGATAAATAACAGGAATATTTCTCAAATGTTAATGTACTAATGTTTACCCAAGAATCTTGTTGATATTCGGAGCTGATTTAGTAGGTCTGGACTTTAGCTCTGTGTCTGAATTTCTGTGACACTTTAAGTCATTCTGAGAATTCTTTTTGTGGTCCAGGTTTCCAGGCTTTACCTACTCAGTATATTTCACAGTCTGTTACAAGAGCAGAGAGCTTGCATTTTTAGCAAATGTTTCAGGAAACTCTTACTGTCACCAGAAGTTTGGGAAATTTTACATTAGAACATTATTTTAGAACATTTAATTTTCATATTTTTTACCTACTGATTGCTAATCAGAAAAAAATAGCTTCAAAAGCATGGAAACATTTATTATCAGCAAAGACAATAAGGAGTAACTGATTAAATTGCATGTACTAATAAAATTTACTGAGCCTGTAATTGTGATGTGTGTGTGTGTGTGTGTGTGTGTGTGTGTGTGTGTAGAAAAACTTAAAACTAAAACAAACTGTGAGAGGAAAACTGTCAGAAAAAAATAGCACAACTAAAACAAATACAGCTTGCCACATAGCATTTTAAAAATGGTTTCTTTAATTAAACTATTAACCTTTTGATTAAACATTTAAATCCGTGTATGTGTGCACACATTCATACACACCTTCACACCCAAACAGTCAGTCCTGTGGCTGTTTTTAATTTCTTTAAGTGCAAATATAAAACTGATACCTATATATTTCTTGTATTTAATGCTTGCAAAATATATGTTCACACTTGTTGAAAACTGTTAATATAAGAAAAACTTATTTTCAGTTAAAAATAATTTGAAATTCTGAACTATTCTTTGATGTTTGTTATATAAAGGATGTACAAAATCCCGTGGGTCACGGAGATCTTTAGAAACCGTGGGTTTTGTTTTATGTCTTCAGGATCATAACGGGGAAGGTGGTGTGGAATAAGTTACTTGAGTCTATTTAAAATGAACTTTTCCCAGTTCTATGCAGGCTTAGAAGCATAAGTACTTAAAAGCAGTTTTATTTGTGTCCATTATCTTGAAAGTCTCTATTCATCTCAACTACAGCTTTCAAATGAAAACCTAAAGTGAAGTTTTGTTTGGCCTGGGATATTTAATCTAGAGGTGGAATTCTATACATAAATCTATACATTTAAAACATCTTAGGGCCATATCAGTGTTTCCCAAGTGCTTCACTTAATAGGTTTCTTAAAAATCTCAGAATAGCATCCATAAGAATAGACAATCACCTTTTCCTACAATTGTGTCTACTTCCTGATAATTTAATGTCTTATATTATCAGTCCTATTTTCCAGGTTATATCAGAAGATCAGATAGGCACATTGAGCTAAATAAATTACAGTTATTACATCTGAAAACATGTCTCTCTAACCCAAAAATACGCATAATGGCAAATATTATTATACAAGTGTAGTGATTTTCATGCAAGGGAAAAACATATTGTAACCTATTTTTATATTGTTATATTATTATGAATTTATACTAATTTATTATTAATATTATTTTATATTGTTATATTACTAAAGGAAAGGTTTGTAACAGATACATCAAGGCTGGAGAATGCATACCAAAAAGGTTAATTTTATCATTTTGTTTAACAGGTATTTAGAAGACACTGGACAGTATGTAAAAACATCACCAATAACAAAGAGTGGTATGAAGAAAACATTTTACTAAATAATAAAAAATAAAATTTTATTTAGATATATTAAAATTTATTGCTATGTATCCTTGGAGTAATAGTTTTGTATTTTTGTAATATAAAACAGTACATATTTTACATAATATATCACATATGACAGTTATTTATAGATTCTCTAAATATAACATCTTTTTATCACAATGAATTATTTACAGTTTATAGAAACTTGAGTATTATGATAAGACACATGTAGGAGGAATGGAGCAAGGTTAAAACAGCTTTCAATCCTACTAAAGCAGAGGAGTACGCTGCTCCTTTTCACAAATTAATTTGAGCAATATTTGAGACTTTGTCTGTGGTCAGAACTTATTTTAAGAAAGTCTTTTTTTTTTTTTTTGGTACTATGGATTGAACCCAGGGGCATTCTATCTTCAAGCTACACACTGAGCCCTACTTTATTTTTTATTTTGAAACAGGAGTTCACTAGGTAGTGGAGGCTCCTGCTGAACTGAGGCTGATCTCAAACTTGGAGTCTTCCTCTTTCAGAGTCTCAGGTACTGGGATTATAAGCCTGTGCCCAGGAGGAAGTCTTATTTTTAAGACCAGCTTCTAACCACCCTGAGTCCTGACTCTGACCCAGGGCTCTCTTTTGTCATCTGGGACTACTTTTTTCTTTCTGCATTTTTGTAATGATGAACTACATGTGCGTTATGGGGAATGTTCTGTTTGTTAGAACATATTGTTCTTTTGTACACATCCCTGCCTTTGTGATGCTGTGCTCTTTAAAATGTCCTTTATTTTAATAAGATAATTTGGACAATAATTGGTTTCCTCACAATATCTTTGTCTAGTGTTGAAAGCAAGATTAAACTGCTTTCATAAAATAAATTGAAACCCATTTACCATTTTGTATCTTGTAAAATAGCTTGTGTAATTTCATATTTAAATAATCTTATATTTTTTAAGTGTGAAAGCATTCAACAGGAATATCTGGGTTTTTGGCTTTTATTTCTGAGAATGTATTAAATTCTACATTAATTTTTACTTTCTGTAAGATTTTTCTCTTTAATCACATGATTTTTCTTCAATAATATTCCCTCAGAGATCTGTCCATATTTTATTTTATGTCAATGCAAGCCAATATATCAGATTATTGGTGTAATATTATTTATAATTTTCTTATTTATTTAATATTTGTAGAGTATCTAGTGGTGTGTACTTTCATCACACAATTAAATAACTTTTTAAATATATTTTTATTGGTGCATTGTAGTCAAACATCACAATGAAATATAAAACTTGTGAGGATATCCAAGCACACATCATCCAATTAGCCTTTATCCTATCCTGATCCCATTCCCTCCCCCTCCCTCGATCCCATGCTTGATTTGGTGATTAACTTTGATATATTTGTTTACATACATCATGCATTTTAAAGTGATTCCATCTTCCCCCATCCCATCCCCTCTGATTGGTCACCTTAATTGCTCCTCCATAGGGCCCTTTCTTCAACTAGATCTTCTCCTATTACCCATCTCTTCCAAGTTTTTGCATATTAGGGAAAACATCTGATTTTTTATTTTCTGTGATATTTCTCTGTGTATGCCTCATTGCAAGTTCCGATCCCACTCTTGAAGGCCCTGGCACCGGCCTGGCCACCTGGCAGACTGTGATCCCGGCCTCAGAGGCCTTAGCACCGGCCTTGCCTCACAGCAGGCTTTGATCCCAGCCTCGCTGGCCCAGGCAACAGCCTCACCCCTTGGGAGGCTCCGATCCTGGCCTTGAAGACCCCTACACTGACCTTGCCTCATGGCAGGCCCCGATCCCGGCCTTGCTGGCCCCGGCACTGGCCTCACCCTTTTGCAAGCTCTGATCCCGGCCTAGAAGGCCCCTGCACCAGCCTTGCCTCATGGCAGGCTCCGATCATGGCTTCGCCGGCCCCGGCACTGGCCTCACCCCTCAGCAGGCTCTGATCCCGGCCTCAAACAGAGGCCCCAGCACTGGCCTTGCCTCATGGATGGCTCCAATCCCAGCCTCCCTGGCCCTGGCACCAGCCTAGTCACCCGGCAGGCTCCTATCTTGGCCTCAGAGTCCCCAGCACTGGCCTTGCTGTGCATTGGGCTCTGGTCTCTGTCACTATGAGCAGGTCATCTACAGATGTTCCTTTCTTTCTTTCTTTCTTTCTTTCTTTCTTTCTTTCTTTCTTTCTTTCTTTCTTTCTTTCTTTCTTTCTTTCTTTTTTGGTGGTACTGAGGTTCCTGGAAACCCCTCTATCTCTGGGCTACACTCCTGGACATCTCTCTCTCTCTACTCTATCTATCTATCTATCTATCTATCTACTATCTATCTATATATCTATATCTCTATATCTATATCTCTATATCTCTCTCTCTCTCTCTCTCTCTCTCTATATATATATATATATATATATATATATATATATATATATATATATTTTTTTTTTTTTTTTAACAGGGTTTCTTAAGCCAGCAAGCCTGGCCTCAAAACAGCGGGATCCTCCTGTCTCCACCTCCCAAGCGTGGGCATTATAAGCATGTACCACCATGCCTGGCTTTTTTTTTTTTTTTTAATATGAGAAAGCAGTACATGTCTTTTGCAAAAGCTGGGACTCCAAATTCCTAGTGGCAATAAATTTTGTCTTCCCTCCAAAGGCAGAGGTCCATAGCTTCTCTTCGGAAAGCAGGCTCTGCTGTTCCAAGTGCACCCTGGCCTCCCACTCTGCGCAGAGGAGCGTGGTGGCCATGAGTGCTGATGACTCCCAGAAAACGCAACATGTAGACCCATCCCTGCTATGCAGGGCTCCCTCTAATATCTCCAAACCCTTTTGCCACTTCATGTGTTGTCCAGACTTCTCCAGCATGTGTGGCAGGTATAGTCAGTCTACTTTTGGGGAGATTTCCTCAAAAGCTCAAGGTGAACTGGACTGGATCTGTCTGCCCCTCCAATTTCTACCTTTGGGGCAATTTCTTCAGAAGATCAAGGTGGGTTGAATCAGGTCTCTGCCTCTCCAAAATAATAGCCTCCACCTCTGCCTCCGGAACGAGCACCCGCGCCTCTACACTGCCCCACCGCAGTTCCCCCGCGTTTGCCTTCCTCCTGGTTCTCTGCTGAGCTCCTTCCTTACATGATATGATGTCCGGAATTCTTAAGCATGTGTAGCAGGGGCATAACGCATTGATGGGGTTTTATTCCAAAAGTTCCAAGGAAATTGGATAGAGTTTGTCTGCATCTTCTGAGTCCTGGCTGCTGCCGCTGCCATCTTGACCCCTCTCCAATATTTTTTTTTTATAATAATAGAAGACAGTATGTGTGTTTTGAAGAGGCTGTGAGATCTAGCACTGAGCAGCAATGAATTTTATCTCCCTTCCAAGAGTGGAGACCCACAGTAGGGTCTGCTGTTCCGGGCGCATCGCGGCCCCCTGTGCAGCACAGAGGAGTGTGGTGGCTGGGTACACTGAGGTCCTGGGACACGGCTCGGCTCTCCGCCCAGCACTACATGGCTCCCTCCACCACACCCAGCTCATTTTTCTTACAAGGTGTGTTGTTAAGAGTCCCCAGCATGCGCAGTTAAAGTGGTCTTTTCTCTAATCCCTTCTGGGATGTTCTTCCAAAAATCACTTTTCTTGAGTGGTGTGTACCTCCTTGTCATCTTGCTTCTAATACCGCTGTTATCCACTCTCTCTCCTGTATTCTAGATGGGAAGTCGTGGCTGGAAGTGTCTCCTTAAATTCTCCCAATCTAATATTAAATCAAAATCTGTTCTCTGGGGACTCCCCCAAAAATTCTTGTTCTGTTTGGTGGCCATGATCGCCACTGTGACCGCAGCTGCCACCATCTTCCTTCATCCATCTTCTTTGTCCTATTGTTTCTTCTCTTTATGTTTCTTTCTTTCTTGTTGTAGTACGGGGAATTGAAATCAGAAACATTCTACCTACAAACTACACCCCAAGCCCAAATTTTTATTCTTTATTTTGAAACATGTCTCATAAGTAACGAAGGTTCTCACTAAGTAAATGAAGCTGACCACAAATCTGTGATCCTCTTGTCTCAGCTTCTCAAATACTTGGGTTACAGGCATAGGCAACCATGCTTGGCCCCTTTATAATTCTGAATTAATGTTGTTACAATCATACTGATCTTATTAATATTTTCTACAAAAATGACTTTAATAATTTTTCTCTTTTTGTATGTGTAAGGTTCTTGGGATTGAGCACAGGGGCATCCTACATCTGATTACATTCCCTGCCCTATCCTATTTTATGTTTATTTTATATTATATTTTATTTTTTAAAACAAGAACTCACTAAGTTATCATATGCTGAAATTAAACCTGTGATGTTCCTGTCTCAAACTCCTCAAGTCCTGGTATTACAAGCATGCTCCCACATACTTGGCTAATGTGATTTTTTATTATCATTCTTAATTTATTTTATTTATTTTTTGAGGTACTAGGGATGAAACCCAGTGGGATTCTACTTGCAAACTACACCCCTAGCCCTATTTTTTATTTTTTATTTTGAAAACGTTCTCACTGAGTTGCCAGGGGCTTCACTGTGATCCTCCTGTCTCAGTCTCCCAAATGCTGGAATTTTGAGTGGGACCCACCATGTCCAGCTCTCTCTTAATATAATTCTATACAAAATACATATATATGTATATAAAATATATATTATTATTTGTATTATATATGTAATTGTACATATATTTAAATACATATGATTAGCTTCTAACCAAGGAAATTGACATTGTGCTATATTGTATATAGTTTATACATTTCTAGAAGCCTTCAATAAGATACCTGCATGTAACACTTTTATTTTATCCAAAAGTATACAAATCTCTTCATTTATGTAGTTTCTAGCAAAGGCTAAATTGAGAAAGAAAATGGCAAATGAGTGAATAAAGAGACATTCTCTACTAGGACAGGAGAATATTGGAGGGAAAATTCATATCTATTCAACTAAAAGGTATATTCACATTTTGAGGAATAGTAAAACATCAACTCTATTACTAAAAAGTTTCCAAAATATAATTATGTCAATCTAGGCACTTAAAAATGGATCGCTCTTTTCCTTTTATGAGACAGTGGAATATTAGCAACTTTTGTGCTTTTCTTTCTTCTCATAGTCGCTATAAATCATATTTTTAAATAATAAATAAAATGAAATGTTATTTTAGAAAAAATGAACAGAGCTAGAATGCCTCTTTATGCCTTTATACCTATCTATCAATCTATCTATCTATCTATCTATCTATCTATCTATCTATCTATGTTTGGTGGTATTGGGGTTCCTGGAAGCCCTTCTACCTATGGGCTACACTCCCAGACCTATTTTATATTTTTATTTGGAAACAGCATCTCTTAAGCCAGCGCGGCTGGTTTCGAACCTGCATGATCCTCCTGTCTCCACCTCCCAAGTGTAAAGTGGGGGCAGGGCCGAGAAAAGAAAGTTGAGGATGGCTCACAGACTCCTATTCAAGACTTGATGAACATGGCATTTAAAGTCTTTAATTCCAGAGAGGAACAGGCCGAAGCAGAGCGTACTCTCCATCTTCGTCAGATGGCGGACTTACAGTCCCAGGCCCTGATTGCAGCCCTGAGGCCGGAGGAGGAAGGTCAGCCCTCCGGGTGGCAAGCGCCACCCAGGAGAGGACGACAGTAAAGACAACCACCTCCAGGAGCCTGTTTCAGGTGTGGAGTATATGGCCATTGAAAGGCGAGTATCCTTTAAAAAGCGGTGGACCTCAGGTACCTCACTACAGGGGGTCTACCCTTCTGGCCCTATCTGGTCTGACCAAGGACTGACAGCTCCTGGAATCCCTCATCCTCCTTCCTCCATCTTCCTTGCGGGCCCAGGGTAACTGCAGGTACAGAGGTACAGGGTAAGCCAGTTTCCTCTTTGGTGGCCTGCTCGATCTTTCAGGCCTTAGTCTCCTTCTCAAGTCTCGGTTCAGGATGATGAGGCAAGCCCTCCAGCCTCTGCCCACAGCTTAGGCCATATCTAAAAGGGCTCTGCTACAACAGCTCCAGGGAAAAATTCTCTTACACGGTGTTGGGACCCTCTAAACTTTGTTTCTCTCGACATAACTCTCTTTGATGTTTATATTTTAGCAGGTCCACTTGTTTACATACTATGGTGCTCTCCCTCCTCGGATGCCAAATTGCCTAAGTATTAAACTTCTCTGCTTCGGGAGTTGCTGCTATTAATAACTCTGATCTAATAAAAAACTGCTAAAGGGGCGATAGACGTTCTCCTCAGGAAAATGTTGCTATTTAAGTTAGTAGATCTAGTGACTGCCTTGTGTCTAAAAGGGCTTCTGCCCAGCCTGGGTTCCGTTCTCACAATTTTCTTTTTCTTTAATAGCACCTTGCCTGTTAGTCTCCTCAAAGCAAACCAGTCACCGAGCTCTCCAGGGTAACCTCCAACTCTCTCTGCGACCACAGCCACCTGCTCCCTTCCAGCGGCTCAAATTCCGACTTCTCCCTACCTGGGGCCTTTGACTGGGGCCCTTGATTGACGTCGCCCAGTATCAGCATGAAGCCGCTAGATGAGCAAAAACCACGCCCTTCTGCACCCCTTAGTCAAAGCCCTTCTGCACCCCTGAGTCAAAGAGGTCGGAATGTAAAGTGGGGGCAGGGCCGAGAGCTAGGAGGTGGAGCCTGCGATTCCGGGGACCAGACCTCCCGGCCCGGAAGAAGAGAGTTCAGAGCAGAGTTCAGAGAGGAGCCGGAGAGGGAGGGAGGTACTCTCCCGCTGGCCACCGGCCCCCGCAGCCACACGGGGGCTGGGGGTTGACCCCCCACGAATAAAGCCTCTCGTAACTTATTATGGATCTCGGCGTGTCTCTATGCTAATGGGGCACACCCTGCACTTCATTTAATCTTACACCAAGCATGGGGATTACCAGCGTGCATCACCATGACCGTCGTTCAATAATTTTTTCATTCAACTCTTGGTAACTATTTGAAATTTTTTGCTGTATTTCTTCAAATATTGTTTATAAATTTTCTGCTTTTTTCTAAAAATGACCTAAGTGAGTTTCTAAGTGTTTCTGTATTTCCCCTCAATTAGTGGTGATACTTGTTTCTTTATAAAGAAAACTTTTTTATATAAGAATCACTTTATGGTATAGCCTCAAGAGTGGATTCAAAAAAACAGCATATTAAAGTCACGCCCCAAATTGTTTGATAGAATAGAGATTTTGATAATGTTTGATAGAATAGAGAGTTTGAAGCATACATGTCAAATAAACCTAAATATGAATTAATCCATGGGTTTGCCAAATCAAAAGTGTCCATCACTTCCTTTCATTATCCTCAAGAGGTCTAAGTGAAGGCAAAGATTTTTCTCATCTCTTCTGTGATGGAGGCTGGGTATGCTTCTTGCCCCAGGCTCTGCTATGGCCCCAGGGCCTATTGAAAATAAAATGTGAGCACAGAAAGCTTATTCTGAATAGTATCTTGGAAAGCAGCCTTGCAGGTTTTCTGGTTATTTTGAATATTCTAGAGGATTATACTGAAGATGGAATTTTCTCAGGTGATTATTTGTTCTGTTTCCATCAGACACACTAATGCAGGAGCCAGGGGGAACTTAGAAGTGTTGGCTTGCTTATCAGCTAGCATCACTGTTGAAGCCTGAAAGCATTACTGAAGTAATGATTTACAGAAGTTCCCAATTGTGATAGAAAAAAAAAATTTCCATTTTTTTTCTGCATCACAATACCTGCAGTTCTCCCACGTTAGTAAAATTCAGTTTAATGGATTATGAAATAAAATACAATCATTTCTGAGCAAAGTCTTTTTTCTTTTTTCCTTAAAACAAAGGTTCTACTGGTAATCCTCTCCAGCTATCAGCAGCAATAACAGTCAAAGAAATGTTTTTTCCCAAAGAGCCAAACTTAACTCAATATTTACAACAAAAAAGGGACAAAAGGCCCCAGAAACCCTATAATAATGCAATATCGATGAGAGAAAGCACATAATTGGTTCCCTTGAAAGCATTACTAGACGACCAATAAAATTGTCCAATTAAATCAAGATCCAGGAAAGGAAACATTTTCTCAAAGGCATTTTTGTAGTTAAAATAAAGTCTGTAAAATAATAATCCTCACTATTATTATGATTCACATTCCCTACAATAAGAGACTATTTTTCTTAAAAAGCTAAAGGTATGCTTAAGTATTGTCTAAGATTCTGCCTTTTAAAAATTGCTTTGTTTGTTTCACAATGATAATTTATTTTTGTGACAATCATCTATGTAGTTCTTACTACAGATTTATATTAGCATGTATATGAGTCAAATATAAAAGCCTCACAACACAAATGTAACATAAAAATGCACTTATTAACTATGTTTTTTATTGGACAGGCTTACTCAAGGAATTATGAAAGTCATTGTTTCTGATAAATATAAATTCTGTAGTATGTGTAATTATTTTTTATTTATCTTTTATTTTTAAAATGTTTTATTGGTGCATTGTATTCATATATCATAAAGAGATTAAAAAAAAAAAAACTTGTGTAGACATACAAGCACATCGCCCAGTTAGCCCTTACCCAATCCCCCCCTTCCCTCCCCATCACTCCTTCCCATGCTTGGCTTAGTGGTTGACTTCCATATGTTTCTTTAAGTACATCATCTGTTCTAGTTTAATGTTTATTTTTGAACTTCTATTTTTTATGTTATATGAATACTAAATTACATGGAGCTCTTGTTTACCTCTTAGACCAATGACTGAATCTCTTTCAATTTTTGTTCCTTTTAATATTTTATCAAAAAATTCTGGTAGTGGATGTAGGTTGCTGAATCTAGGTATATGATAGATGCAATTAATTCTTGAGGAGTATTCTTACAAAGCATATAAAAAGATGCCAGCCCATTTTAAGTACAAAAATAATGTTACTCATTTCTTCATAATTGTATAAGTTCATATATATCATATATGTCTACAGAATAGGTTTGTTGCTATGAAGCTTAAAAATGCATTATTATTAATTTCTTGTGGTACTAGGGATGGAACCCAGGGGCATTCTACCTCTGATTATACCCCTAGACCTATAAAAAAAAAAGTCAATGAACAAAAGCAAGAAAACTAAATAGATTTTTGGTGTTTAAAAGAACTGAAAAAATGAGGTTTTCAATTAGTAATATATAATAGATATATAACAAATAAACAATATGCTCTTTATTTAAACTTTAATATAGACATTTTATCTTTACTTTGATAGATAAATGAACTTATCGTGGTTTGAAAATGCTAATATGAAGGTATTTTTAAACATAATCCTAGAGTTTGGTTATAGAATATCTTCCCAAGGCCCCTGTGTTGAAGGTGTGGTTGCCATTCTGTGGAGCTACTGGGAGGTGGGGCTTAGTGGAAGACAGGTCACTGGGGGTGTGGCCTTCAGGGGACCACTGAGACCCAGATCCCTTCTTTGTTTTTCCTCTCAGTCACCATGAAATGGGATGTTCTCTAATCATGTGACCCAGCAGTGATGCACTGATCATACAATTTCAGAGCATCAAGGCCAGGAGTTTCAAGTCAATGGGAACCTTTCTTCATTTTAACTTAGTTATCTTCTGTTACTTTGTTTGCCTCCATGAGAAAAAGGTGATTGACAAAAAAAAACTTATTACATGCTTTTTATGAATAAAAATTATTATTAATCATGAATATTCCTAAAATGAAAATAAAATGATACTGTCTGTTAAAGTGCCTTCATATGTCTATTATGCAAATAGTATTTTGTAAATCGCTGCACATTATCAGAAAGTAACACCCTACCAGTAAGGAAAACAAGAATTTACAGCAACATTTTATTTATTCTTATGAAAAAAATGTATTTTTAAACTAGGTTTTCTAAATACTATATTTTTAAACATCATTAAGACCTGGAAATTAGACCAGAGACTGGGAAGGTATCAGAGGAGCGCATAGGTTCAATATTTCAACATAAGAACAAGTAGGAACTTCCTCAACAAGATCCTCAAAGCTCAGCGAATAAGAATTAACAAGTGGAATGGCAGCAAACTAAAAAATTCCTGCTCATCAAAGGAAATCATCAAGAATCTGAAAAAGAAAGCCTACAGAGTGGGAGAGGATCTTTAGCAGCTATCTCTCTGATAGAGGACTAATATCAAGAATACACAAAGATTTTAATTACACTACAAAAATAACCAACCCAATCAAGAAATGAACTAACTGAAG
The DNA here is from genome assembly GCF_963383645.1 of Muscardinus avellanarius. Classification (NCBI taxonomy): domain Eukaryota; kingdom Metazoa; phylum Chordata; class Mammalia; order Rodentia; family Gliridae; genus Muscardinus; species Muscardinus avellanarius. The sequence goes on along the minus strand of NC_137791.1, from coordinate 7,781,797 downwards.
TATCTAAATGAACTAAATGAAGTTAGTGAAGTATCACTAACTGAAATTGAACTGAATAGATAAGTCACAAAAGAAGAGATAAAAATGGCTAATAGGTACATGAAAAAAATGGTGTACATCATTAGCAGTCAAGGAGTGGAAAACAAAACTATTCTGAAGAAAACTAAAAACAAAACTATTATAAACAAAACTGAGATTCCATCTAACCCCAAACAAAATGGCAATTTGCAAGAAGATGGAAAATCATAGAAAACATTCAGTGAGATTAGTCAATCACAAAAACTGAAGGGTCTTGTTTTCTCTAATAGGTGCAGAATAGGGAGTGATACAAGAGAGACTCCAGATAATGGAGGAGGAATTTCAGTGGAGGGAGGAAAAGAAACTCAAGGTAGGAGAGAAAGAAGACCGGGATTCATTAACGGCAATACTACCATTGACTATATGTAAACAAACAGATATATCAATGCCAGTCTGGGTACTCTATATCAGGAGGAAGGGTAATAGGGAGGGTACATCAAATGCACTGATCATGTATGTCATTGTCAATATGATTTGTATTATGATGTGAGGCTATAAAGCACCAATAAAAACACCAATAAATAAATAAATAAATACAAATTTTAAACAGTATTATGAATTTGCCTACATTTGACATTTGACTTTCAGAAAATACATTTTTTAATATTTTAATTTTAGCTTATTTTACTTAGAACAAAATTTAATGCTCAGTTTTGACAATCTAAATAGATATTGATCATTGGCAATTTTGCTATACATTATTTTTCATTTTTAAATTTCATTCATATTTTAACCATTACATACAGTTATAAAGATTGTACATATTTATGCAGTATGATATTTTAATTCATGTACACATTGTTTCATCTTCAAATCAGGATAGAAATGTGTATGTTTTCTTTAACGTGTCATTTTTTGGCAAAAATATTCAAAATCCTTTAACTTACCTCTTGAAATATATAGTGTTATCATAGTACAAATATTAGTATATTACAGTATACTTTTATGTTTTTTGATAAAATTTTCTGGAAAGATAGCATTTGTTGTCAGGCTTTGGAAATATTCACACATGAAGTTAACATATTTTTATTTAAATAAAGCTTTCTCATCTTCTTATACTTAAAATATTTATGATGAAGTATCACTAACTGAAAAATATGAACCTCTAAGATTTTCATATTAGTATTACCATTGTGAAGAAAATCTATCTTGCTTCACTCTATTAAATAAAAATACACTTTTCATACATATATTCAACCTTTGATAATATGAAAAATAAATTATGGAATTGAGAGCAGTAACCTCTGAGCTTTACTGACCTTCCCACAGAACAGGAAAGGAAAAAGAAAAGGTTTCCTGCAGCACCTGGATGTGTCAAGAATAGAGAATGTCTGAGATCCTGTGTTATCTGCTTAAAATAGATATTTCTCTCCACAAGAAAGCGGCTTTGACCATATTTATTTTAGAGTTGCTTTCTCACCATTCATAAAAATACATGCAGCTTTGTTTACGGTTAAAAAGTGTTCATAAATTTGCAAAATTAGTATATTACAAATATTATGTTTGGAAAAATAATAGATTACTTGTAATAAAAATTTTGAAGTTTTAGGTGATACAATTTATAGGAGACATTATCACATCATTACATGCACTTATTTATACATATTTCTGAATATTCTAGGTGAGATTTAAGTTGAAGACAAAATTAATATACACAAGCACAATAACATCAACAATAAACAGATCTCTTATATTTTCTAACCTTTTAATTACTTTAATCACTGTTTTCACTTAAGATATAGAACAGAATTTTTATGGCTGAAAAAATACCAAACACACCATTGCTTCAAAGAAGTGCAAAGGCAGATAGAAAGGTAAGTATATGTGTCTTAGATTTCACTAAATTTCTCAGGCCCGGAATTTTATAAACATGTTTAGCCTTGCACATTTGTGTTTGGTTTTCTGTTCTCTGGTCAAACCCCACTGATGCTCTTGGGAAGGAAAACCTAGGCGCAACAGCAGTAATGGTGTTGACTGGATCTAGCCTAATAACTAATATTTTTAGTTTTGTTTATTTTTAATTTAGGAAGATAAGGTTAGAACTTAAAGCAATGATATTGGCCGCCTAGTTTAGCAGGTTATGAACAAGAACAGAACACTGATATAAATTGGTTATTATAGGAATACTGTATTTATTTATGTTTGAGTTTACATTGCTTAAGAAATGATCATTTCATATATTTAACCGATATTATAATTTCAAATCATAAGACCATTGTGATCTTATTCCATGGTGGACTAGTTACAAGTTTTATTTTTATTTTAGATATAATGAAATCAATGCTTATAAATGATCTAAAAGCTGCACAACTAATAAACCAAATGGGTGAAATTCAAACGTAGGAAATCTAAATTAGCATTTCACAATTTTCACCTACTGTAAAATATGAAAAGAATAGCAAATGGATGATGGCAACAGAGCAAAATAAAAAACGTCAGTAATTTGATAAAGGTGATTATTATAAAACTCATAATAATATCCAACAGTTTGCTTTCCTTTGTGTGAAAATTATGTATTTGTACCTAATACAAAGACTTCTGTGAGGTAATCATAAGTATTGTTTTGTTTTGTTTTTAATTTACCAAGGTTATTTAAAATTTACTAGAGGAAAATGTTTCATTTTCTTCCCCCAAAAAAACTAAGTGATCTGCATGACTGTTCAGGATACTTTTATGTAAAAAAGGAAAAACGTGTTTACTTTGATTGCCTCCTTAAACATCCTTAATGTGTTCCACAGAATAACCTTCCCATGAAAGGCGTCCTGTCATCCTGTCCTTGATGGGCTACCAGTGGGTATGGACAGAAATGCAGTCACTATTTTCTCTACTTGGCGTCCTCTATGAGAATGTACGGTTCTGACAATATTAGGGTTGGCCCTGGGAGAAAAGATGGAATACAAGAATGGAGATTACTCCTGGTAAGCAGTTTCCATATGTCCGTGTCCAAACACGGTGTGTACAGGCCAGAGAAGAGTTGTCTATGTGATTCCATCTTTACCAGCCAAGATGCCCATCAACAGATGAATGGATTACAAAACTGTGGGTTATATGCACAATGGAATTTTACTCAGCCATAAAGAAAAACACAATTACATCATTTTCAGGGAAATGGATGGAACTGGAGGACATTATGCTAAATGAAATTAGTCTCAAAAAATAAGAAATCGAATCTTTTCCTTAATATGCAAAAGCTAGGGAGAAATGGGTAACAGGAGGAACTCTAGATGAAGAAGGAAATCCTATAGAGGAGTAAATTAGGTGATCTAACTGAAGGGATGGGAGGGGGGAAGAGGGAAACTCTCTAAAATACATGATGTACTTAAACATATCAAAGTCAATCACTAAGCCAAGCATGGGAAGGAGAGATGGGGAAGGTAAGGGCTAATTGGGTGACGTGTACATGTATGTCTCCACCATCTTTTATCCCATTAAGTTGTATGACTACAATGCACCAATTAAAAAATTAAAAAAAAAACTTTAAGATGTTATTGGTATAGTTCATCATAGGTCGATAGTATAGGAATTAATATTATAAGTATATCAAAAGCTGATAATTATTCAAATATAAGTACACCAAAAAGAATGACACACCATACAGTTTTGAAGCTAGAATGTCGCATCTCCATGTCATTATTTTTTAAATATCTGAGAGCACAACAATATTATGAGTTAAGACTGGAAGCAGGAAAAATATGTATCATTATAATATTTTATACCTAATGCTAAAAGGTGAGGGACTAAATTTCAGTGGTTGTGAATAGTTAAGAAAGAACATAACTTGAGAAATATTAGGAAAGTCAACTTCAGAGACTTCTGAAACAACTTGGATTTTTTTTTTATTAGTTCTTAACATTGCAGATTATGTCTACTTTTCCTGAGATATAGAAAGCTACAATTTGGCCCATTTTATTGTTTTTCTGAGAATAACACTATATTTTATGCTATAATTTCATACTTTGAATGATTCATATAGATCTTTTCAGTGGGCCTTGAGTTAAGGCTGTGGATACCAAGTTCTGTGGACTACTCAGCTGACTCTTTTTCCTGAAAAGGTTATTTTCTTTTCAGTGATGTCTGACCCACCCAAGTCGGGAAGAGACTGGACAGGTGAAATAGAACAGGGAGAAATTGAAAGTCAGAGTCACCATCCCCCAAACACCTGAAATGGTCCTCATACTTGTTCTCTGAAACTTATTAATATTATTAACTTCATAATAGTTTGTTATTGCATTTTATTGTCTGGTATAATTATAAACACTACATTTATCCATCTAAATTAAATATACTGGGCTATAAATTGGTTTTTAGAATAGAACAAAATTTATGGGAATTTATAGGAATAACAAACAAGAAAATATTACTTGATTTTAAAAATGATTGAAAGAAGTGTTGTAGGATGCTTTTATTTCTGAAACCCAGATTTTTTTTAAAAGGAACCTTATAGTCAGTCGAATGTTCCACTCATGTTCAAGTCTCTACAAATATTATTGAAAGTTTGTTAGAAACCAAGCTAGAACTCTTCTCCCAAGTATATCTCAATATTATACAGTATATACTGGTATTTTATTGTGAAGTAGACCACCACGTTTTTCATGTTATTTGGTGCTTGTATGCAGAGCCACAGTTCACTTATATTCTAAAAATTTATTTTCATTGATTTTCAGACTTCTTTCTCTGTGTGTGTTGTTTTATTTTGCTTCCTTAAGAAAAAGAAAGAAGAAATTTTAATGCTGTATTCTTTTCACTGGTAAAAGAAATGGTTGAAAGAAATAATTTTGTTTCAATTGCAAATAAAATACATGGGCCAGTTGGGTTGATATGAAATCAATTATTATTTAAGTTAATTATATCACTATGTAAATGTTTTGTGATGTAAATGAATTAAAACTTCCCTATGAAAAAGAATTTAGTAAATCAACTATCAAGATTAAATTGATCAAACCGTTTTTATTTTAATGCAGTTTAATGGCCAATTTTAGAAAGTTTTCTCATTAAAACAATCTTTCCTCTCCTTGATTATATGGCTTCAGAATTTTGGAATTTCATAACTATTTGCATAAACCTAGCCATGGTTGCCGATCAAATATTTTCCAAAAGCTTCTCAATAATATTGCCATTTATTTCCTTTTCTATGGGGATACAGCAGAGGTAGTATGCAGCCAATAGGAAACAATTTGTCAGCCAAACCACATTCCAACCTAATTATGCCCACCTGGTCCATAGGCACTCCACACATGTGCAGAGTGCTGAAATAAATATGCTGTCTGTTTTAATGGAATCAACAGCGATGTGCAAATGTGATTTTTTCCCCTGCTTGCTGCTAAGTTTTATTAAATGAAATGAAAAAAAAATAACACCTAGGTTTCCAAGGATCATAAAAAAGATTAAAGCACAAAATATAGCAACTTCTTCATAAAATCCATGAAGCCCTCAAAATCTAAAAATCCATGTCATTAAAAGAGATAAAATGCTAAATTTTCTCAAAGGAAAATTTACAATTTCTGACATGATATAAGTGATCTAGCCAAAAATAATTTTTAAAACATGCTTTCTTCAAATATAATTTATTTGATGAATACAGCTTCTGTATTTTTTTTTTACCATGCTAGTGTCAGTTCTATTTTTTGCCTGATACCTTATTTCACCTGAAAGCTGTTAAATGGCACACAGACATCTGTGTTGTCTTGCCAATTGAGAGTCCAAGTGGTCTGGCAAGCATTCAAAATGATTAGCAATAGAAAACCTCATTTGGAAAAGAGAAAGAAACGTTTCTGGAGATTTGAGTGCAGTTACTGTCTTTGTGTCTCAACTTCAGAAAGAAAAACAGTTTTCACATTTTAAATCATAAAAGCACAAATAATGAGCATATATATTGAGAGTTTTGACACATTGGTTAATGAAAAGTATTTTTTCTTTGTGTTTTCCATAACGTATCAGCATCTAAAAAACTCTGCCATATGACCTCTAGATAGCTTTGCAAGTATTCTTCTACTGCTTAATTCAAATACTTAAAATCATTAAGTTAGTTTACCTTGTTAATTACTCTGAAATTTTAGAACTTGTGCTGAATTTCTCCAGAATTTCCACGTTCATGTTTTTTTCAGTGTCAAAATTTATCTCCCAACTCTGGAAGACATACACTTTAAGTTATGATTACACTCTGCCATTTTGATCTAATTCAGAAGTCTCTGTGGGTTCCCCTATATGATGTCCGTTGATTCAATAGTTGTTTATTAAATTATGTAATCTTTTAGTGCACATGTGCTGAAGTGTAATATTTTAATAACTTTCTGGCATGTTATATCGGTCCAAAGTATTCATCCCCACTCCTTTTGAGATGATAATATATACCAATCATTCACTCAGGCAACTTACATTGGCCCCTGAAATTTGAAGAGTCAGCTCTTTGTTGGCATATATTCTTTAAGCTTTGCCTCGATATCAGGAAAAGGTTCTAAAGATAATTTTTTATTGATTGGGATTTTAGAGAAAACAGCAGAGAATAAGCTCATGGCAGAATTACTATGACAGAGTTAATGAGAAAAAAAATCACTGTAACCCACTGGAATGTTTTTGACATATTAGCATAACCTAGTGTATTCTTATTTAAATAATGAATCACTATTTTAAGAGTTAAAAATATTAGTGGGTAGATCCTGGTTGGGTAGAGTTATACAAATAAAAATACTTATATCCAAATTCTTGCTTTCACTTTTAAAAGCATAGTTGTTCTTGTGAAAATCACTTGATTTTGTAGGTCTTGAATTTTTTCAGTGTTTTTTAATGTTTATAATAATGTCTCAAATGTCTTAGTGAAAACCTTGATTCTTCTCTCATTTCCAATTACAATAATTTAATAAATAATCATATAATCATTCAGTTGATAAAATCCTTATACGTGCAAATTCGAGTCTATTATGTGACAGATCAGAGAGAAGATGATAGAAAGATTTTCCCTTCCTTCTTCATCTGCCTTGTCCTATATAGTGAATAAAAGGAAAGACATGTATTGAAAAATCCTCGCTATTATTTCCACAAAGTGTCATGGCTATGACATCATATGATTTATTGGAATTTCAAAACAGAATCCTAAAACAAGGAATAGAAAGGAGATTGAATTCAGTTATACTGACAACCCCACTGGCACCCAGCATTATTAAGTGCAATAACAATACACTACAAATGGAACATGCAAAATAGAATTCTATGAACAAAAATTTCTACTTGAAATGAAAGGCAAAATACACCTGTCACACCAAACAATGATAGTAATCTGGATGTGCCTATTGGGAAAAAATATGTGTGTGTGTGTGTGTGTGTGTGTGTGTATATATATATATATATATATATATATATATATATATATATGAATTAAATTCAATTCTTGTTTCAGGGATATTTTTATCTAGCTATTTTAAAATGAAATTTGGCACAAACAGTATATGAAAATAGGTTTCAATATCAGCCAGATAGAGAAACAAAGAAAAAGAAAAGAGGTGAGCTAAATTGGAGAATTCAAGCACTAACACTATGGGATTCTTGCTATTTAGTTCAAATAATTGCCTCTTGCTTTATTCTTATAGGAATAAAAAGTAATGTTTTATTATTGCTACATATCCTTGAGTTGTAAGATATAATCAGAAATACTTGTATTAATATAAAATCTTATTTTAAATGTTTCCCCAAATTTAAATCTTTATCTAAGATGTATTTCAGTGAAATGTCAACTAAAGAAAGTTGACATGCAATCTTCAAATGCACAATTTATGAGTTTTTAGATTTATAATTTCGAGTTAATGGGATCATATGGAAACAGTTAATGCTCCAGGAATAGTACTCTTCAAATAGGACTTCAGTTGGATTAAGAAAGCCATTATTGACATCTATTTAAAAGAGGTTTAATATTTAATTTTAATATATGTCAAATCCATTATTTTCCTCATTCTTTAAAGTTAGCATATTAGTCCAAACTGTTATCTTGTCCCTTGTCTCTTTATTTTTATTCTGTACAGTCTCTCACTTCAGTTTTTCTCACAATATACTTGAAAAATACATATATAAAATAAAAAAATGCTTCTTACCACTACCATCCTCGGAAGTTCCTAAGACAATGATTTGCATTAGAATAAGCACTCAAAGGTCTTGTTGCATAAGACGCAATTTCTCTACTTGCACCGACTGAACTTAACATGTCTACTATACTCTCACATTTATTTTCTTTCAATATATTAAAAACATCAAATCTTTCTTTTAAGAATTTTCCCAAGCTTTTCTGATTAGGCATTGTCTCCCAAAACTTAAAAAGACATTATTATGCATTATTTGTGTCAACTATTTGTTTGTTTGTTTATTTTTGGTGGTACTGGGGTTCCTGGAAGCCCTTCTATCTCCGGGCTACACTCCCAGACCTATTTTACATTTTTATTTGGAAACAGGGTCTCTTAAGCCAGCGCGGCTGGCTTCGAACCTGCGCGATCCTCCTGTCTCTGCCTCCCAAGCGCGGGGATTACAAGCGTGCGCACCACGCCCAGCCTTTGTGTCAACTATTAAAAATTATCTTTCTTGACAACTACATATGAATAAGCACTGGCACATTAACCAGGCTATTTTGTTTGTTTCTTTCTTTGCATATCTCACCATTGCTTGGATTTACTTTGTTTTTAATTATTTTTTTCAGCTTTTGATTCAAAGTTCTGACTCAAAGTCATTACTCCAATGGCATTTTTCAATAGTTATCTCTTTATTATGAGATAGGAGAGTGCTGGTAGGGTAGTATAAGTGTGTCTATGAGTACGGATTACTGACAATTTGAGTGCTGAACAATATCTTTTGTGGACTACCATCCTACCATATTTGTGGGGGAAATTAAATATGCAGCATTCAGCAATCAGTCTGAATTTCCCCACTCAGTAATTGGAACTACCTGTTGAAAGCCTGTAGTTGTGCTATCTGAGAATGTTTGTCCTATGCCTTTTGTCCTTCTTTTTGATGTGGAGAATTGATTAAATTTGGTCAGTGCCTTATTGACTGTTGCTTGATATTATGGAACATTTGCGTTAGCAAACATGCCAAAATTAAAGCTCGACATAAAAATATTTTACTCTTTATGCATGCTTGGTGTGCATTTGCGTTGTAATCATTTGGGAAAGTGATAAAAATTTGGGACTCACCCCAGAAATGATGATATTTTGGACTTATCGTAGAAATTTTGACAAAACTAGTCAGGATTTAGAAATTTAACACACATTGTTTCTTATGAATGCTCATTTCACTTCCTAGCCAGGATATGGGAACACGGAAACAGCTGACCGATTACAAGAAAAGTGGGACCTTTCAGGTATTTGTCTTTTTTGATAAATTTGAGCAAATGTAAATATTGGTCTCTCAGTCAACATTCTCATCATCGTAATCCAAAATAACTGATCACACAACATAGAGGAAGGAATATGAATCTTCTCACCATATTTGGGGATCTCAGGCTTCAGTCTATGTGAAGCAAAGATCTATGGAGTCCATGGTCTCTGACAGTGGGAATCAGAGAAAGGGAGAGAGAGAGGAAGGCCCTGCTCTCACATCACAGAGGCCAGAGGCAAGAGAACAAGGAAGCAAAGGGGTTCAAAGACAAAGCACAGTGCCTATGGCTAGACCCCACGATCCACCTTCTCTCTATACACCACTCCTACCTAAGTTGCCACCTAGTAAGTAAATCTAATACAATGGATTCATCTACTCATGAGGTTTCAATCTGCATCACTGAACCCCATCAACTGTGAACATCAAAACTGAAACTTTTCAAGGGATCTAGTATATCTAACCACAATACTTAGAAAAATATTTTCAGGTATATCTATTTTTCAGTAAAATTTTATTTAAGCTGGGTGTGGTGGCATATGCCTGTAACTCCGGTACATGGGAAGGTGAATGATCTTAGGATTGAAGCCAGCTTCAGCAATATAGCAAGGTTCTCAGAAATTTAAGGAGATTCGGTTTAAAAATTTATTAAAATGGCCTATTAACAGCCCACTGAATCTGGATAAAATAATCATGAACAACAAAATGCAATTCTCTATTTTTTTCCCTAGTTAAGAAAATATTAGCTGTTGATACTTGGAAGTGTCAATATTACATTTACATATGGGTATTTTTATTTATCATAATTTTATTTAGTTTCAACAAAAGATCGCTATGAATTTCAATAAAAGACATTTAGCAGTCAGTAATATGAAAACATTATCTCTTTAACTTATTGATTTACACATATTTCTGATTATAACTAAAATTGTACTTAAATTTCTAAGAACTGTATTCTATAGTAATACAATTTTTTTGATTCATTGCTGGGTTCCATTAGGTAATTTTAAAAATAAACCTTGCATATATATTCACAGGAAGCTTAGTCTTTTTTCTGTATGTAATAGATAAAATTTTAACACTAAAGTTGCTATAACTTCAAATATTGATTTGGAAAGAGAAGGCTGCATTTTGTAAGGTACAGGAAAATTTGTTTGTTTCTTTGTGGTATTGGGTATCGAGTCCAGTATCACACCTCACATGAATTGCAATCACAGTGGATTATTACTAATTCGCCTTCTAGTTGTTTTTGTGATAAATGTTCAATTAAAACCTGAACTTTTGCTTTTATTACTTTTAGTAAAATATATTTTTTGTTTGAGTCATTCATTTTCTCCACTTTTAAAAAATATGTAATTTGACTTCTCATGTATATTAACTTACTGTTAACAATAAATTATTTACTACTAATAAATAATAATTACAATAATACTCATTACTATTTAATACCCAGTGTTAAATTATAAAGGAATAAGCTATAAAACAAGATGGCTACAATTTGGGATTCCCTCTACTTCTCCTGAGCCTTGATTTCTGTTAATTTTGCTGTTCATTTATTTTTTATTGTACCACATTGCAAAGTCATGATGAACTGTTCAGAGAAAGACTCTTGTTTTCCAAATCACAGTGGTTTTGCCGTTAAGAGGACTCAGTTTCCTCTTCTTGACCATAATTTGGCATTTGGCTTGCATTCCATGATTGCACAAAGGGATACTTTCAAATATATAAACGGAGGATCTTTCAGGAGAAAACATAAAAAATGGAACATGCTATTATTACTAAGTGCTGTTATTTTATCATTGTCATCTGTACAATCACCCTTCAAATATGAATAACTTCACATAAAAGTTTTCTTGAGTCATAATAGGCACTATTACTGCTTTGTAGTGATCCGTCTGTGATGGAAGAGAGCTGATAATTATCACTCTGAAGTAAAATGCCATTTCTTCACACATTATCTCCTTTGAAACCCTTTGGTTTGACAGAACACAGTAAAATTATATTTCACTGCTGATATTAAAATCATGACACTTCTGAAATGTACAAAAAATATAATTTTTACTTTGTTACTCCCCAACAGTATTGTTTTTAGTTAGTGATTTTCTTTTTGCATTTACTAGTACTAGTATCTCTTCTGTCATAAGAAATAACTGTCAGAAAATAATGGTCCCCAAATAGTTTATATATTTTATCTCTTCTATGATTTTTATACATTTTAGGAATAGTATATTAATTTAAAAATTTGTATGCATTTAATAGTGTAAGGTATCTCCTATGGCTAATGGAGCTGTTAATAATTTGACCTAGATGTTTTTATAATTTGATGTTTTATAATTTGACTTAGATGTTTTTATTGAATTAAATAGGAAAGAAATATCAAAACTATACATATGTAGCCAAAGAGAAGTTCTAACATTAGAGTAAAACATAATTGAATTTGTGAACAAAGAAATTAAGCAAACAATAATTAACTGAAAACAACAAAAATAAAAACAGTCAACATCTGTTTGTGTTTAATACTTACGTTTTTGTGAATATTATATGTTTGATATTTCACTGTTTATGTGGATTATCTCAACCATTAAGATAAAATGAGAACTGCTATGCTATGAGGCCTCTGTAACAGTTGAGCAGTCTGACCCTGAGTGGTGCGGGAGCAGAAGTGCAGTCAGATCCAATCTTTCTCCAAATTATAATGTGTTTTAAAAAATAATTCAGCACTGTTTACTACAATCCTAATACAGTAACTAGCAATTTTAGTGTCTAAAATGTGCCATGCAGGATGCTTCAGGCTGTATATTTTTTATTATTTTCCTCATTTAAAACTAGCAGGTATAAGTTATTATACTGATATGTAAAGTAAGCTCAAGAAAGAAGCATGCATTTTCAGGTTCATTCAATAACTAACAAAGTCATACTCCAAACCTTATATAAGATATCACAGTGTTTTTTTTTAAATTATAAGCAGAAATTAGATCACACACAAAAAGAAATTGAGTATCTACTGAACATAGAAAAGGGAGACAAACTCTGGAACCAGCCAAGATGTCCATCAACAGATGAATGGATTACACCACTATGGGATATGGACGCAATGGAATTTCACTCAGCCATAAAGACAAGATTACATCATATACAAGAAAGTGGACGGAACTGGAGAACATTATGCTAAGTGAGATTAGTCATTCACAAAAACGAAGAAATCAGATGATCTCTTTAATATATAGAAGCGAGGGAGAAAGTGGGTCATGGGAGGAACTCTAGATGAAGAAAGAGAAACTACAGAGGAGCAACTATGGTGACCAACTGAGAGAAATGGGAAGAAGGGAGGAAGAATAAAATCCCCTAGTGTACATGATGTACATTCACAAACATATCAAAGCCAATCACGGAGCCAAACATGAGAAGGAGGGAGGGGAGGGAACTGGAGAGGGACTAAATGAGTGATGTGTGCATTATGCCTATATCATCGTAGGCCCCTTAAGATGTCTGACTACAATGCACCAATAAAACAACAAGTAAATAAAAAGAGAGATTACGAAAGCTAGATATGTCTTTGAGTTTTACATCATTTTCCATAAAATTGGAGTAGCAATTATCTCGTTTAAAGCAATTTGGAAATGCTTACATAAAAGAAGTGATGCAAAATATTTAACATTTTGGGACACATCCCAAAAGTAAATGCTAATAAATGTGGGCTTTTGTTATTATCATAAGAATCCATTAAACTAAAGAAGCTAGGAACATTGTATAAAAAATGCAAACATAATGGAGGGGAAATATCAGCAAAGTTTGAGTGGAAAGATAGGAGAGGAGGAAGGCTGAACTTGATTAATGAGGGTCTACATCCGAATATGTGTAAAATTATGAATATGGCATGGTTACCCTGGACAACCATTGGTGTGAGGGGGGAAGGGAAAATGGGGGTGGGGGGAGAGGGCACCAAGTATAGTTTAAATATATACCATTTATGTTCAATAAAAATGTGTTTAAAAAATAAAAATAAATAAATAAAAAAACGCAAACATAAATAGTTCATAAATATGAACATTGATAGTTTGTCCACTTGAAACAACAAATGAAGTAATAAAAATACTAAAAAGAGTCTACCAGAGTATTGGGGACAAGTACTGAGCACTAAGGGTTTCCATGGACAGTCTATTCTTTATTGAAGTATTACTGGCCTATTGCCTCGATCAAGTTGCTAAGCTGAGCCTTCCTTCTGGTATCCTATATTTTTTTGCTATTAATGTTCAAGACATGTTCATCAATTTAAACAGATAGGTAGATAAATAAATGAAAAAGAAGAAAGTATGCGCATGCATATGTATGTGTGTCTATATAGCATGTATATATATTATAGATACATACTTCAATCTCTCTAGCAGCCTAGCAATCAATTCTTTTGCTATTCAAAAATGTGTTTTAGTATTCAAGAAAAGGCTCAACAGGCTCCTTAAGTAATGTAAGTTAAAGAATCAAGAAAAGGAAGAGGCATTCAGGATAAAGAAGATCCTTAAAATAAATGTGGATGCGAAAACTAAAGTATAACCAGTCTATTCCTAATTGTGTGGAAATAATACGACTGTCTAATTCTTGATAGGGTATTATTTAAATAAGAAATGCAAAACAAAAGAAATGTTGCCATCAGTGCTGGAGTAAGCCCTGAATAATTTACAGCTGTCTTTCTCTAGGGAACCAAGTAATTATTTCCCAACCTATCAACATAGATTATCAGGTCTGTGCTCTTGTACAAAATTGCCTTATTGTATTTATTATTATGATTTGTGATTTTTGTTGCTATTCAGGGACTTTGTTATGAATTAAATGGCTTACAAAAGGTCATTCTTTGGAGACTTCAGAACTATAGTGAAAAATCTCTTCTACGCTCCTAGCATGAGTCGCTGGCAATGAATTTTGTGCTTTAAAACTATATTTGTTATCATAATTCTTTACTCAAAACTGCCAATATTAAATACTTTTATCTTTACAGATTTCAGAATAACTTTTCAGAATAAAAGTAAAGTAATATTTCAGTTAATGTAAGTATAAGCAGTGAAGTTATTTTTATTTTATTTTAAAGATTACAATTTCTTTTTCCATCTAGTTTATTTTTATATTTTTTAATTTTTTTGGTGGTACTGGAGGTGGAACCCAGAGGCTTTCTACGTCCAGGCTATACTCCCAGACCTTTTTTATATTTTATTTGGAAACAGGGTCTCACTAAGTTGCTGAGAGCCTCACTAAGTAGCTGAGGCTGGTTTCAGACCTGTGTGATCCTCTTGTTTCAGCCTTCCATGTGCTAGGATTAAAAGCATGCACCACCACACCCGGCTTAGTTTATTTTTAATAAAGTCACAGGAACTTATTCATTGAGTTAGGGATATGGTTTTAGAAAATAATATATTAACATTTTTTATTTTATTATATTTTGTTTCTCTGAAAGAGTAATGTTTATGAATTATTTTAATTCACATACTACTTTGTATGCGTGCATATGTGTGTATGTGCATGCTTATGCAAATAAATATTTCATCAATTCCCAAAAAAATATAACTTTAATTTTACTAGCACCAGACAACAGGAGTTGGAGACAATGGCTTCTCCATTTGACAAATAAAAATTGTATAATCCATTCACCTTTCTATGTAATTCAGGAAGTGTCTCATCTAAAAGTGTGTATGCATTTTACTATAATCTCCTGGGTTCTTTTTGTGTTGGACTCTCAATCTTCAGTCCGTTGGATCGCTAGCCAGTTTCATAGTACCATCACCATGCCTCAGAGCTTTTCCTTCTCAC
This sequence comes from Muscardinus avellanarius, assembly GCF_963383645.1. Lineage (NCBI taxonomy): Eukaryota > Metazoa > Chordata > Mammalia > Rodentia > Gliridae > Muscardinus > Muscardinus avellanarius. The sequence goes on along the minus strand of NC_137791.1, from coordinate 7,766,569 downwards.
TGCTATTCATGTTCAAGTTATAGTAAAGTCATGGTGATGTAACCGTAGTGACACATTCCATGATTGAAAGCTATAACTGTCTAATTACTAATTTGTGTAAGTTCAGTCCCTTCAGTTATGTGTCCTAAGCATTTATCACTTTAAAAATTTAGAAAAAGTCTTTAATCATTTGCCTTAGCTAGCTGAACCAAAGTATTGACTCACACAACCTATCACACTACAGAAAGTATTTTAAAAAAGTAAATATCTAAGAATACTTAACAATCTATTTAGTCACAAATTTATAGTATCTTTGTCTTTGTTTCTTTCCTTTCTTATTACAAAAATGTTCATCTAAATGAAAAAATTTCAAACTACCTGACAGAAAAATTTTTTGCTAACCAGGAATATATTCTTAGCTGGTTCTTGTATATTCCCATGTTTAAGTTTTTTTTTTTTTTTACTAGTTTCTATAAAGAAAGAAAATTAGTTAAATGTCTCTAGCTCATTTTATAAAGAAAAAACATTTATGCAGTATTTTCCAAAGCCTTTTAGCTAGAAAACAGTTTTATGATGTATTAATTTTTCCAAACATGGCATTCTTTGCAAAGTCACACTTAAGCAAGATCTATAACCATGTTAGGCTCTATTATAATTATTATATTGAGCTTCATTATGATGTATAATTGCAATGCACTAAAATAATTTTAAAAATCTGGATAAAGAAATTTTTGAACCGACCTGTTTCTTGGAGCATCATGAAATTTTCAGCATGTTTATAGAATGCACATATTCCTCATTTTACTAAAGCAAGTTTTAAAAATCACTTTCTTAGCTCTTCTTTTATAAAGAACTATGTTCTGTGGATGGAACTTGGGAGAAGTTTTCGGTAAAAACTGTGTAACATCAACAACATCTAAAGACAAAAATAAAGCTATTTTATATTTATAGGTCCAAAACATAATTTACTCTACACTATCCTATTTTCTTTGTTTTAAAGACAGAATCATAATGGCTATTCACAAAAATCACAGCTTGGTGCAAGTGTTGAAGGAGCCCCGTAGCTCTCTTAATTAGCCCTCTCAGAGGCAAACTCTGGTCCAGTGTTCAGAACAACTCTATCAGGAGTGAGAAACCTGCCCAGACAATTCAGAACCATAAGAACTGTGCTCCTTCTACCCCTATAGAACCCACGTGGAGGAAAGGAGAAATGTGTTTTTCTGTGAATATAATTTAGAGTGAATATTTGGGTTCCTGAGAATAGATTAGACATTATGCTCTAGTTATAAAACCTAATTAACTGCATTATTTGCAGCTATGTCAGGCCCACTTAAAGACTATTGTCCAAAGGGCCAGGCTTAAGTCTAATACTAATGGTCAGAGTTGGAGTCAGGAAAGAAAACTATACTTGCAGATGATAGCCTCCGTAAGCAATTTAAACAATTTGTTTGTGATTGTGTTAGTCATGATTTTTTCTCAGTACACTTGACATTTTTTCTATATAAAACATATAAGGTTGTGGATATAGCTCAGTGGTAGATGACTTGTCCAGCATTGTTGAGTCTTTTGGTTAGATAGATCCCCAGCATTGTAAAAATTCATCACATAACTCTAGTAAATAGATTTTATAACTAAATTTAGTGTGAACATTTGGTTATTAAAAGCAAGAGAATAGAATGATGAGTGGAGTGAAAGTATCATTTAATGTTTTCTTCCAATTCCTAGTTACTCTGGACTTTATTCTTAGTACCACATATTTTCACCAATTGTCCCACTTAATAGAAATAGCTAATGTCTTCATATATTCTGCAAGTCATACTGCAACCCATATTCATGCAATTATATTAAATATAAACATTTCTGATAAATCTCCAGTATTTTGTTGTACATGTGACCTCAAAATAAGCAATGCTTTAATTTTTGTAATTAAACATATGTCAGTCCATTGTAATCATACATGATATTGAGGTTTAGTGTGATAGAAACAGCTATACACACACAGATTTTCCTTCAAAATCACCCTGTTCCCTTTCAACTATGTTTTTTTGTGTGTGATTTTTTTTGGGGGGGTAGGGATAGAACCCAGGAATGTTCTATCTCCAACCTACACCCTCAGCCATATTTTTTATTTTGGAACAGGATCTCACTAAGTTGCAGAGGGCCTCACTAAGTAGCTGAGGCTGGCCAAGAACCCGTAATCCTCCTATCTCAGCTTCTCAAATGCTATGATTACAAGTATGGACCACCATGCCTGGCAACTCTATCTTTTTCTATTAACTTTTTTTTCAAATGTCTTAAACAAGTCTCACATTCAAAGAGCTTTTTATAATTTATGGATGTTAAATCTCAGACTACTTAGTAATTAAAACTTTTCTGAGAACTAAATTTCTAATACATAATCACTTCTAAATTACAATTTTAATCAATTAATCATTCCTTTAATAGTAATGATCATTATTATAATAATGTTTCTTCCTTAATTTTCATAATCATGTTACAAGTAACGAAAATGTCACCCATGTGTTTGAGGTTTAATAATAAAACAGTCCTCAACTCTCTTCTTTCCAACTAATGACAAGCATTAGAGCCAGGCATGGTGGCTCATGCTTATAATCTCCATGCTTGGGAGGCAGAGACAGGAGGATCGTGTAGGTTGCAGGTTCGAAGCCAGCCTCTCTGGCTTAAGAGACCCTGTTTCCAAATAAAATATAAAATAGGTCTGGGAGTGTAGCCTGGAGGTAGAAGGTTTCCAGGAACCCAGTACCACAAAAACAGAAAGAAAGAAAGAAAGAAAGAAAGAAAGAAAGAAAGAAAGAAAGAAAGAAAGAAAGAAAGGAAGGAAGGAAGGAAGGAAGGAAGGAAAAAGCATTAGAGTCTACTGTGTTCGTATACTCCTGACCCAGCTTTACAGGCCTTTCCTCTGAAAATGGAATGCTGTTTCTTTTTCTGTCTATAATTGCAAGAAACGGCCCGCAAGAATAAGAAGTGCACCAAAAAAAAATATAGAAGCGAAAGGAATTGGGGCTATTGTTCAGGTTAGACCTGAGTAAAACTCCTACCTGTCCAATTATTGATATGTATGTAGCCTGTGACCCAAATAATTCCAAGTCTCTCTAAATGTCACTTTCTGTGTATAGTAAAAAGAAAATAAAAAGACAAAGCTACCTTACAAAGTAATATAAGGGTTAATCAATTTTTTGTATGAAGTTCATATTTTTCTTTATCCCATTAAGACGTATGACTACAATGCACTAATAAAAAGTTTAAAAAAGGATAATCAGATCTATTTCTTCTTATCACACATATCTAACCTCAGTAATTAAGACATAGAAAGCAGTAAATTCCCTTGTGAATTTCTTTAAGAACCTCTCTCCTTATTTTTATAGTTACTAACAATGCTTAGCTGTTCTTCTCTCTCAAGCCTTAATTTGGTTCCCCTCTTTCTCTCCGAATGAAATCGTATTCACACCCGACGCACTGCTGAGAATTTGGCTTCTGAACTCTCCATCACACCACACACACTTCTTCCTCTAGGTCTAGATCTTGTTCTGTTCCTTCTTCCTGGCCGTGATACTTTTTTTCCTATTTTTATTGGTGGATTGTAATAATACATCGATGCGGTTTAAAATGATATAAGCATATGTGCACACGGCACTTGATGCGTTTCAGTGTTTTTATGTTAAAAATGATGATGACTAGCCAGGCCTGGTGCATCACATCTGCAATTCCAGTATCTGAAAGTCTGACACAAGTGATCACAGATTGTAGAACCACAACAACACAGAGAGGCTCTCAGCAATATAACAAAATAAAAAAAGAAATAAGTAAAACAGAGGTGACAGTGTACCTTGGAGGCACAATGCCTTTTGGGTTCAATTTCAGTACCACAAAAGAGATAATTACTTATTATTCAGCAAATACTAACTAAGCATCTTCAAGTTTCTTTGTACTATGTAAGGACTGAGACCATCCACAAGCAAAATGACTATCAGCGTCTGTCTGCTGTCCTCTCTGTTCTAGTTTCCAGGTGTTTTGATTTAGCTGTGTTTTCCTGCACATCTAAGTATTTGATATCAATTTATAAGTTCATCACCTGATAGAACACCTTATTCCCCTAAGTATGCAAATGGCGCTTGATGAATAACGTTATATTTAAGCACAGTAATAGAATACCTATGTGATGCTGGGAACATTGATGTTAACTCTCAGTAAACAGAGAGATGCACTTTAACTCAATGATGGGGTCACGTCCCATCATACACTAATCGCAAGTAGAAAGTATCATAAGTTGAAAACATATTTAATACACCTAACTTAGAAAACTTCATCAAATACCCACACAGTACACTGGAGAGTGTCGAATGTTCGCCCTTGTGAACGCATGGCTGACTGGAAGTTGTGGATCACTGCCGCCACCCAGCCTTGAGAGCCTCATACTGTATACATAGCTAGCTGGAAAAAAAAGATAAAAATTCAAATTTTGAAATACAGTATCTACTGAATGCATATTGCTTCCATGGCATCTTAAAGTGGAAAAGTTTTAAGTCAAATCATCCAAAACCAGGGACACTATACATTATAGAATATAAATATACTTCTTGGAGTCTAGTCCTTCTCGCTAATAAAAGTAGAAGGAAAATATGATTTTTGCCCACACTGTGTGACTAAGATCACATGGAGTCTTTAGTAAAGTTTAGTCACTTTTGCTTGGCTCATCTTCTTGATATCAAAGTTTCAGTCTAAGAGCTGATTCTAACTTCTCTGATAAGATCGCAAGTAAACAAGCATTATTTCCAATAAGAAAACCCTACTATCTCTAAGAGTTTATTGTTACTAAAATATTTTAAAGTATGCCATAAGATGTAAAATGTATCAAAATAACCTTAGTAAGTATGAATGTCAACTTCTATACTTATATAAAGGGGGAGAGAAAAAAAAACAAAGTAAAAACATGATGATAGCTTAAGATTTTAAAATGCTCTAAACAAAAAAAAAGAATACACACACTCACACAGAAACACAAACACACACACTGTATTTATAATGAGTCATACTTTAATCCATAAATATACTATGATTATAAATTAAAAGAATGTAAAGATGAATTATTTTCATAGTTAAGCTTATTCACAGGAATAAAAGTATATAACTCATATATGTTCAATAAAATGGCAGTTTTGGTTTATTTCCTCATTGTCTAAATTGTTATAATAATTTTCTTTCAAGATTTACACTGTATATCCAATGAAATTCAATAAGCATACTAAGAATTTGCAATGATATATTTTAGAAATATGATGTGTTATGCCATCTAATCAAAGAAACAATGAGAAATGACAAGCAGACCCACTGTTTTCCATATTATAAAATATAAAATGCCATACTTTTTATAAATTGCCAAAATATCTTCTGATAAGTATAGCAATATCTCACCCAAATTAGTTGCTATATGTTGTACCATAGAGTACTAAAATAATTTTAAAAAATCTTCTAAGACAATTTCAAAGTTGCTAATTATAATGTCGAGAGACAGCTGTGCATTTTAAACTTAAACTCTTCAGGGATATATATATAGAGAGATGTGGATACCTGTGCATTCTCTTTAAAAATCATGCGTGGCAGATTATTTTCACTTTTAAACATAATCTCCATATACAAGTCGGTAGGTGCTAATGCTAAAAAGAAACATTTCGTCATAGCTTAAAGTTTATCTAAACTCCATAAATCCTAGTGTTCAACCTGACGTCGAATCTCAAAGGCTTCATCATGTTGTATCACACACAGAACGGCTTAAAGAGCGGTTGTGAAATGATTATTTATTAGGTATGTGTGCAGCCTGAAAACTACAGAACACAAAAGCATGGTCATAAAATAGTGCAGTTGATACTTATAATATCCATAGTCACAGAAATGAGACTGAAGAAACTCGAGATTAGCAAATTTCAGGCTTTCTTCTAATTTATTATAACGCATCCTCTTATAATTTCCTAAATTAAACTATGTCGTGGAACAATTTAAGGCCAAGTAAATACATGTTTAAAGAAAAAAAGGCCAAGAAAAAAACCTATTTCTCTGTTAGTTGCAGTTAAGAATAAAAGAAAAGAGATTCAGTGGATCTAATTAAAAATCAGTTAATTTTTTTTTGGTCATTAAAAATCATGAACTAATTGAAAACAACCATGTGTCCTTTTAAGTACCCAGCTCATGGATATGAACAGGGAGGGTAGGCAGCAGTAAACATCTGAAGAGAAACACACCATGACCTATGTATATGTGTCTGTATCACATTGAAACTCAATGATGTGTGAGTACAGACCAGTGTAAGTATTTACACGCTGGCGCAGTGGCACGTGCATGTAATCCCAGTACTTGGGAGGCTAAGATAGGAGGATTTCAGGTTCGAATCTAGACACAATAAATTAGTGATGCTTGCATCCACTTGGTGAGATTCTGTTTCCAAGTAAGAAAGACAATAGGTTGGGCATGTATCTAAGAGTTAGAATGGCCCCCGAGTTCTACCCCCAGTACCACTTTAAAACAAAGTCTTTACAAAAGATATGTTCCTGTGGTATTTTATTTTATGTGTGTGGTGCTGTGCATTGAACCCAGGGCCATTCTACTTCTGAGAGACAGCTCTAGCCCTATTTTACTTTTTAATTTTGAAACAGAGTCTCACTAGGTTGATGAGAATCTCATTACTTGATGAGACTGTCATCTTTTTGTTTCAGCCTCCCAAATACTGGGATTGCAGGCATGCACCATTTCGCCCAGCTTTATTTTTTTTATTTTGAATTAGAGTCTTGCTAAATTGTTTAGGGACTCATTGAGTTCCTGAGGCTGGTCTTGAACTTGCAATCCTCTTATTTTTACCTTCCAAGAACTGGGATTATAAGCATGCACCACCATAACCCACTACTTTCTTGATAATTATATTTTTCATTATCTCTTTCTCCAGATAGGCCACAAATTTTATAATAGCCATGACTATGTTTGCTTGCTCGTTAATTTCTGAACCTCAGCAGAGTATCTAGTATAGGAGTAGGGACTAATACATACTACTGGACTGACAAACCATTGTGGTTCAGAAGTATCACCTACCTTCTATCAGTGAGTGAGAATGAGCACTACTTGTATTTCCATATTTGCTTTATTTTTTAATAATGTTAAACATTGACCTCCATGTTTCTGCAAATGATAGGATTTTACCCTTTTTATGACTAAATACCATCCATATATACACACTTATATACATATGTATGTACATATAATATAATTTATATATATATAATTTATGCATTAATTTGCTCACAAGCATCTCCATATATTACACATTTTTGTTGTTATGAATATTGTTGTAATAAAAATGTCACTAAATTCTGGATTGTATGATATTTCTGTTTTCAGTCTTTGAGGATTCTCCATACAATTCTTCCTAATGGCTGTACTAATTTACATTCCCGGCAAAATATGAGTTTCTTTTTCTATGCATCTTCCTCAACATTTATTGTTTGTCTTTTTGATAATAGCCATTTAACATGCCATTAATAGAAGCTAAAAATATTTTTTACATAGAGTAGAATAATATGTATTTTTCATGGATTGGAATACTATATTCAAAATGATTGCAATAAATACCTCAAAGATAGATAGGACTCCTATGCACATTTCATCTCTATCAATCACCTTAGCCAAGATGTGAAAAAACTAAATATCCATATATATAAGGTATGATATGTACATGTGATGAATTTTGCTTTTATTATAAATCTTCACTTAGATATTTAGATAAATGAAGAGTCACTTGACAACTTAATTGAAAATTACTTGTGGAAAGATGTGAGCAATGATCAGAAGTTTATATCGTCTGTGTTTGCTAATTTGTCCAAAAGTAAAAAATAAAATAAAACAAAATAAAATAAAATAAATAAACTGTGTATTTCTATTTCACATATTTGTGGCCGGAGGTAGGTCTTAATCTTGGAACAAAATGTCCACAAAGTTTGGCTACTGCCCTCCCATAGAAACTGGAATATGAGGAGCGTTAACTTCCTTGATAATTATATTCAATAAGAGATGACTTCCATGTTCTTGAAAAGACATTACTGAGTATGTAGCTCAGTGGTAGACCATGTGTTTAGCATAAGGGAAGTCCTGGGGTTCAATCTTAGGCAGGGAAGGAAGGAAGGAAGGAAGGAAGGAAGGAAGGAAGGAAGGAAGGAAGGAAGGAAGGGGAAGGGAGGGGAGGGGAAAGGAGGGGAGGGGAAGGGAGAGAGGAAGGATAAAAGGAAGGAAGAAAGGAAAGAAAGATATTACCTTAATTTCTTTAAATCTTTCTCTAGAATTTTCATGTTAATATAGCAACTTAATAATATTGTTGTGGATATAATCATTTAAACTCAAGATAAATGTGAGTGGCCAAGCTATTTAATGGCACACACTAGCTTGTTTTTTTGCTCATGTAATGAATATCCCTTTAATGCCCAATATTGTCACAAATGATCCCCTGTCATAGCAAAAAATAGCAAATCCTAGGGTAGTAGTTCTTGGATACTGACTCAACTGGTGAAATTCTTAAAGTATGTTTTAGAACTATCAAATTTATTGTTATTGATTAAATTCAGAAATGTCACTGAGGAAAACTGTGTCTAAAACAGTAATATGTTGTACTTAAAAATCACAATATACTTAGCAAATTCTCTCACTTAGCAATGTTTTATATAAAATGTATATATATATGAGACTTTAAATTACAAATTCTCAAAGCACACATTATTCATAATCATTTCTGATTTTTACCATTTTGAGCATGTATTTAGACATCTTAGATGCTAAATTATATTTTAAGCCAATGCTTTCTTTCTCAAAATATAGACTATAATGAACCAAGACAAGTGACACTAATGTAATATAGCACTTAATGTAAATTTAATATGAATGTTATAATTCTTAAGTGATGCTTAGTTGATATATCATAATATGAATAAATCTAATACCATTGTGAATGATCTTGTAATTACTAGAAAAATGAATCACAGAGTCATCCTGCCATTCTGTCCTCCTGGGAACATAATCTTTTACTTCTGTCCCATGTAAACATCTGCAGATGTTAACAAGTCACGTTTCAGAAATCCTAGAGATTCATTGATAAAATGTGTACAGTAAGAAAGACATGATGACTTATTGTTGATGGCACTCATAAAATACAAAAACGGGTGTTAGAGGACCTAAAGAATATATATTTTGAGGGAAATAACTTATTTAAGCTACACACTCATTTTTTTAGAAAACTATATAAATTGATTATATATACTAGGAAACTATTTTACACTTTCAGATCTTTAGTCTTTAGACATATGCTACAAGAAAATCACATAGATCTAATATTTGATGCCTTATGTTGGAAAAACACATACACTTACACCCTCTTTTTTGGAATAGGCTGCCATGTTTTAAAGGGGCCATTTTGTTTTTGCTTTTGTTTTTACAGATAAACATATTAATTTACCATTAATCCCAGGCATTCTACACGCAAAATTGAACCAATACAAATGAAAACATGCATCCATACCAAAACTTGTAAAGGAATATTTATAGTAGGCTCATTTACAATAGACAAAAATCTGAAAAATATCCTTATATACAACAGTGCAAAGATTTATTGGGGTCCATCTGGGTAATGGGGCCCTAAATAGCAAAGAAAAATAAAAATATTGATTGATGAAACAATATAGATGCATCGTCAAAGAATTATGCTTAGTGACAGAGTCAAGACAAAAACATCACACCATCCGTAATGCATATATTTTTTGTTACATGGATTTCTAATAATTAGCAAAAGTACAGTAATGGAAGGTAGAAGAGTGTTTTCCAGTGTTTAGGGAAGATAGGAAAGGAATTGAGTGCAAAGTGGCAAAAAGTCACAGTATGAGTGATATGAGTTTATATTTCCATTGTTGTCTTAGATACAATATGTACACAGATCATAGACTTTCTTCACCTGGCTTCAGTACTTTGGCTGAGCTCTGTCTCTTGGCTCAAGAGAACTTGTACAGTATCTCATGGACCAAGGCACACACACTACCTCAAAGATGTGAAACAATAGGGACTTTCTTGGCAATATGGGACTCACCAAGAAGATGACAGAATGTTGAGATAGTCTTTTTAAGAGCAGCTAAAGCAACATATTAGGGAGGGTGATACTCCACATAGTTGGGGTATTGCCTTTCTAGGTGAGAAGTCTTATTTAAAGCAATGGTCATTATGTAGCTGCGATCCAAAGGCTAAAATGCAAAGGTCTCTAATTTAACTACTTAAAATCCAGTAATTTTGTATTAACCACAGACAGAATAATCAAGAATACAAATAGCACTCAACGCAGTGTGCTACCAAAGTATTGGCTGATAATGTATGCAACATGCTTACCAACTACAAAAGCAGATAAAAGGTACATTACAAAATTCCAACACACCATACACTGCAATCACAAAAAATTACTCAGATATTTCCTCTCGTCATTTCCACCTTAAGAGTTGTCTTAGGTTGTTGTGGGCCTTCTTATCTGCCAGTAGAAAAGTATTTTCTTCCATTGGTTTAGTAAAAATATTTCTGTCTTATGAAGCTTTCTTTACCATTCCAAAGTCAACACAATGTAATTTTTAATTCACTTCTCTTTTCCACAACACAATGTTATAATGCATAAACCACTTATCTTACAAATTAGATTAATGAAGTGGGGTTACTGAGATGTAGAAGTGCTCGTATATTAGAGCACTTTTTACTTTCAGATCAGTTTTTTCAAAGCAGAGCCAATGAATACTAATCTTAGTATTTTTCTCAGGTTAAAGGAATTAAAGAAATAGACACAGGAAAATAGGAATATATATATATATATATATATATATATATATATATATATATATATATATATATATATACAACTCATACCTTGGTTTCTAGTATTATTCTTCAATAAAAGAATCCAAGTCTTGTTGGAGAAATATCTTGTTATAGGACTAAGAAAATATGCAAGATAATTTTGGAATACTTTGGATTATCAGAAGTAAGGCAGTGCTCCTCTCTCTCTCTCTCTCTCTCTCTCTCTCTCTCTCTCTCTCTCTCTCTCTCTCCTCTCTCTCTCTAATGGAAGTATATGAGATACTGAAACCGAGCACCTGAAGAAGCTCCAAGGAAAAAAGCTGAAGTTATATGAACAACAAAATTAATAAGGCAGAAGCCAGGGGTGGTGGTGCACACTTGTAATCCCTGTGCTTGGGAGGCTGAGACAGGAGGATCACACGGGTTCAAAGCCAGCCTCAGCTACTTAGTTGAGGCTTTCAGCAACTTAGTGAGACCCTGTTTCCAAATAAAATATAAAAAGGTCTGGGAATATAGCCTGGAGGTAGAAAACCTCTGGGTTCCACCCCCAGTACCACCAAAAAAAAAAAAAAAAAAAAGTTAATAAGGCAGTATATGGCCACGTTCCACAGTGTAAGATGAAATAAACACCTATGATTATTACTCATATTAAATAAAATGTTCCATAAATTAACAAAGAGAGGGAAAGCCATGCATGGTAGGGCATGCTTGAAATTCCAGTACTTGGGAGGCTGAGACAGGAGGATCCAGGTTCACCGCCATGAGAGCAGGCACCATCTCCATCCAATATATGAGTAAACAGTAGATGTCTAATAATGATCCTTTTTCTGACTGATAGGATGAGAAGATCATAGGGAAAGAGCTTAGGAGGACTTTCTGGAAACCCCTTTGGTGGTCTTTAAACTCTAGGACAAGTTCAGTGGCATGGGGGGGGCTATTGGCACTCAGGCCCATAGCGGTATCAAGGAAATCCCCAAGAAGTGAGCTGCCTCAAAACGGAGAAGCCAGCAACTGTGCAGGAACTGGGTGCCTTTAGCTGTGAGGGTAAAACCACGTTGCCTGGCAGAAAACATATCATTCGTGTGGGAAGGCATGTTCTGCGTGGGACAGTCCAGTGACTCCACCCAGCGAAGATGCATGCACCAAAGACGCAGAGCCACAGGCCCAGGAAGAAGCCAAGAGCTGCCTCTCCTGCTGCCACGGCCCTCCATGGTACCACTCTCAGATGCATATGTAGTCTTTAATAAGCACTTTATGCAATATAATGCTTCATTTAGTCTATAAACAACACAGAAAAGTCAACAAAATGAGTATTAACTTCAGCCTATGAGGAAACTAGAGTTGAAAAAAGCAAGGGAGGTTGTCCATGGTTAAAATATATGCTAATCTAATTCCAGAATCCGTAGAACTAACTGCTGCATTCTATTGCAGGATAGACTTTTTGTCTCACTTTTCTTTGTCAAATGAAAATAAGAGCTCTTATAGATGGTACATTTCATCTTCCAATGTATCGCATTAGAAATTATATTTCTATCATTACTTACTGCTGTAACTACCATGGGAAGTAGGTATTAAAGAAAAAATAACATGTTTTGAAAATTCTGTATTTTTATGAAATTAAACAGATAAGCATAACAGAGCTTACATCTATGTTTGGAATTGTCTGCGTTCTGTCTATCTACTTATCTGCCCATTGTTTTGTATAAGTTGAACTTGACTCAGTCTCTTAATGACCATAAGTATCATTAAGAATCCCCTATTCATAATCAAACATATTATATTCTTTTTTATTTTTATCTTTAGAAAAATGTTTGCTTTACATTATGATTCTTTTGGTTTCTTTTAATTCAAATTCAATTAATAGGTACTTAAATAAATATCTTTCAGTAGGAATCTTCCATTTCTACTAGTGCTTAAATCGAGGTATATAACATAAATACTAGCAATTATTTTAGTCTTTTATATTATAATCCATTTTTAACATGATTTGCAACATATAGATATTTTTTGACAGAGGTTATGAATTATGTGTCTATTATGAACTGCATGGAGTTTGTTCAGATGGAGTCAATATCAAATGCATGTGTGCTTAACGGAAGTGAAGTTGCATTGATGACAGTTAATTGAAGAAGAGGAAATCTTTTTGGTTAGAAAGTGTTAAAATCAGCCAGTGGCCTGATTTGCCAACAGGTTGGTCTCAACTAAAGCTGAAAATGCAATGATATATTGTACCATCCTCAGTTGTCATGTGTATTGTTTATTTAAATCTGTGTCTTAAAAGCAGTTTAGCTTAAGTAAAAACAAATCCTCCTGACATGCCTGTGAGCATTTTGAGGCTTAATGATGCCTAGCACAGCAGTGTAATTAACAGTACCCATGATATATAACAATGATATGTTTTCTAGTGCCATAAACAGAAGGCTCATGCCAGATTGCTTGTTAAGGTACACACGATATCAAAGTACAACAGATGAAACAATCCCCTAGTAACCTTGTAATGAGGTAAAGACATCTGTAACATAATTCTACATCTTGGAGTGTGAAGATTTAAGGTCTTAGTAATGGTGCAGATGGTAATATTACCATCCCCCTAAACACTGTGGCTAGAAATTGATCGGCAGCCAGTCATACCAGAGCACTAGGAGAGAAATTATGTTCGCCTGCAACAGAAAAAACACCCAAAGCTAGATGTAAATCTTAATTCAAATGAATATCAAAACCTTAGAATGGAATACAAAAATTTCTTACAGTAAAAATAAAGTAGATATTACAACTTTGTAACAATTGCAAGATACCAATTTAATGAATAATTTTACAAAAAATAGAGTAATTTGGGAGGCATACCAACTATGTCTCTCTCTCTATGTGTGTATATATCTATATATATGGATGGAATGTATGTGGGAGACTGACTCATACACATCTAACTTAAAAATATGGGAGCCGTTTTATTTTATATTATGTCACAAATTTTAAAAGTAAAAATTATAAGACCATTTACCTGTTTATTGTTTTGACAGAAAAAATATACTGATGTGTATCATTGTGATTTTTATTTCACAACAGCTTTATTCCAGCATCATTCATTATTTTATTTATTATATCAATGTTTAAATATCAATCTTGTTTGTGAATGAAATGGTTGCTTCTATGTCATTTGTTGGCCCAACACCATTTTTTAAAATTTTACCTAGGCACACTGCAAATTTTGTTAGCATGCTCATGCAAAACAATGTCTAATTCATGTGTTATTTGATTTTCAACCAGAACGGGTAACTCGTTTCTAGCGGATCTCTCTGTGTTGGTGAGTGGAATTTTTCTAGTTCTAACTCATCAAAATAGAGTTTTTTGTGGCAGTTTTATTTATCTTATGCAAGGAGTAAATTCCTGGCCTTCAAACTATCCATAGGGCTTGAGAATTGCAATATTGATATTTATCCCCATTTCTCACTCTGGATTAGATTATCTTTATATGACACCTCTCTCTTGAGCTTTCCTTTGGAGTAACCTAGACTTAATGAGAGAAAGTTATATAAAATTATTTTAATTATCTGTACTATGTTCATGTAGTGTGTGTGTGTGTGTGTGTGTGTGTGTGTGTGTGTCTGTGTGTCTGTGTTGTAGTTGTTGTTTTTGTTGTTGTTACTGTTGCCAGGGACTAAACCTGGAGGCTTGTTCTACCTTAAAGGTACACCTCAACCTTACTTTATTTTTTATTTGAAAACAGGGTCTTTATAATTGGCTAAGAACCTCACTAAATTGTTGAGTCTGGCTTCAAACATCAAATCCTTCTGTCTCAACCTCCCAAGTACTGGGATCTCTAGTGTGTGCCATGACACTGGGCTTACTCATACATTTTGAATGTCTTAAGCCCCATTAACAAATTGAACATTTGAAAGAAAAAAAGAAAGAGAGAGAGAGAGAATAAGAGGAAGTAAGGAGAGTAGTTCAATAAATATCATTTTAGGTCATGATGTGTTTTCCAACTCTTGACTACAAGAAGCAGACAGACGGGTTTCCGTTGTTCCACTGAAGTGGGAATACTTCGAGCTCTGCCATGATTGATGACTGTATCTTTAAGAAAGTCATTTCATCTAACTTGACTTAATTTATAAAATAAATAATTTAAGTGGAAAACAGCGGATATCTGGGGAACTTTTAGGTTTCAAAGTTTTATTAATGTGTGAATCTTAACTCACACAGAAACCTCATTTTCCCCAAAGTAGCAATCACTTTGGGTCCTCTGTAGTTACTGTATTTTTCACTAGTCCTCATCACAGTAAACTCTACCAGGATTACGGCTCTGACTGGATTGACATAAGTGGATATGATTTCTTGTGTTCATGCATTTCTAAAACTTTGTGGTGAGATGAAAACGTGATCTCATGGCTCTCAAATGAATTATATCTGTATCTACAGTTTTTTAAATGAAAGATACAAAGCCTCTGGATGTACATAATCCAAGGTAAATTAGACTTTGCTGTAGTTATGAACAGCCCTACTACTATCTTACAATAAGGGTGTATTGCCAAGTTGACATATCTTCTGTGGGTTTAGAAAGAATATTTGTAATTGTCTTCCTACATTATTGTGTTGGTAAAGGTAGATATAATAAGAGGTAGCATCCTATCTTACAGATTTTGCATTGAAATGGTATATATTTATTTCTCAAATCTTCACCATTCATAACCATAGAATGACTACGCACAGTTTTTTTTTTTTTTTTTTCCTTGTAGTACTGGGGACTGAACTCAGGGACATTCTACCTCTAATACATACACCCTACCCCGAGCCTTTTTAACATATTTTTGTTTGGAAACCATCTTGCTATGAGAGTTTCACTCTGTTGTTTAGCCTATCCTTGAACGTGTGATCCCCCTGTCTCAACTCCCAAGCACTAGGGTTATAGGTATGTGCCACCATGACTGGCTATTCTTAACTTTTAAGTTGTAGGAAAGTACAATATTACCATCTGTTCAGAACTAGAAATCAAATGCTGTGTGTACATTCCTTAAGTCAAATACAAGACAAAAGGGGTTTGATTTTTCAATGATATATTGGTACCTTGACAAGGACCTACCATTGTCTTTATATAGCGGAGTTAAAAATGCATATTAAGCAGCCTATTTAGTCAACATATGGTCTGGCGCTAAGTGCATGATAAGAGAGATTTTCTTCCAAATGTGCTTATAAATAAAAGTGTATTCTATTTCTAAATATGTATTTTATTTCTAAAAAATCACTGTCATTATTAGAATAAAATTAATTTGAACTCTGGGGAGAAAAATACTGTTTAAAATAAGTGTTACTGTTTAAAGAGTGAAAAGTAAATTAGGGCTTAATAGTTTATAATAAAAAAGCAGCATTATTGTAATAAAAAGCAGAAGTTTAATAAACACTCTTTCAAGCATAATAAAGTTCCTTCGTAACCAGTATTACCTAGATTTAGTGCTACATTGCACAGACCAAATAGCAAAAGCAGAATCGTTTAGCAAAGCCAATCACTTGAACTAATACTGTCTTATCCGGGATATCTTGGATAAAAAATTAACATGTCAAGTTGTATGTGCTGTTTCTTTGTTCTTGTTTTTTTTTGGTATAAAAATGTATATTTTAGAAAGTGGTCTCAATACTTTAAGGATGAACACTGAAGACAATTTGAGTTTTAAGATTCAATATTAAAGGAGACTCAACCAACGACTGATAGATGGTTTCAATATGATCTGTGTCATTGTCTGTCTTCATATATTAGAGAAGGGCTATAAAATTGCCACTTGCAAATGTATTCTTAAGGCCAATTAGAATAGATTTCTCTATTTGCCCACACTGTAACATGGAACTGAGTCAAAAACATTCCAAACTATATATAAGTTGTTAAAATGCTGCCTGGCATCTCAGTGTCACCATGTCATGTAGGACTGATTGGATCCCAGGGGGAAGATGGCCTACATCCCACACATCCACTCTGGGTTTTCTTTCTTTTTTCTTAACCTCTAATCTTGGTCCCATTATTATTCATTCCCTGCATGGCTCTCTGATGCTTTCCAGTTCTTTTCTACTTATCAGCAGGAAGGTTGGTCTGAATTACCTTCTTTAAGAAGACTATTCTGAAGATAAAATACTTTTGATTAAATGCCAAAGGGCTTCCTTGGGTAAGAAAGGTGAATTGAATATAGACCAGCCCACTCATCACAAACTACAGCCAGAAGCAAACACAGCTTCTCTTGAAGACAATTTTTCAATACAAAGCCTGAAATCTCTTTCTATAATTGCTACATATAATTTCCAGTACATAAGCAAAAAACAAAAGCCACCACAAGGCAGCATGCTGTAGATGCTCACAAATTAAGTAAAAAACAGAATGAGATCTACAAGATATCGAGATAATGAAGTTATTAGAACCAGTTGTTAAGTACGATGAAAATGCTTCAGAAAATTAAAGATAATATATATCTTTTCAAAAATTAGAAATTATAAACAAAAAACGAATGGAAATTCTTCTAGAGTAATCAAAAATTACATTGAAAATCAAGAACTCAGACATTGTTTAACCGGTAGAATCAAGCATATTTGGAAATGAATTTCCATGAAGTCATACAAGAGAGACTCTAGATGATAAGGAGAAACCTCAGGGGAGCCAGGGAGAAGATACAAGGGTAGGGCTGGAGGAACACTTAGGTTCATTAACAGAAATACCACCATGTGCATGCATGTGAATATATACCAAGGTCAACCTGGGTACTCAGTATTGGGAGGGAGGGATCACCAAGAGCATGTGCATGGATGTCATTGTCAACATGATTTACATTATGATGTGAGACTATAATGCACCAATAAAAGCACACACACACACACACACACACACACACACACACACACACAAAGATACATGTTTGAAAATGACTTGGCAAGGTAATTTTACTTTTTGCAAAAACGGTCGTCACCAGTAAAGCCAGGTATGCAAGCACATCGAACCAGAAATATAAATTTATATATTTTGAATATAATCATCTCAAAATAAATAAATGAAAATGTTAAAGTAATTTTTAAAAATTTATATTTTTAAAAGGTGGTGGTTGCACAGATTTTTGCTTAATTTTTGTTTACTCACGAGTTTTTGTAGACCATAATTGAAGTTTGTGCGTGTGTGTGTGTATGTGTGCGATACAATGCCTCCTTTGGTTAACTCTTTATAAAGTAAAACCTTGAGAGAATAGTTACCTTAAGAATAATCAAATTTAAGTTTTAAAACCCTCACTGCATGGACTTCACTCAAGACTCTGAATTTCATTTTCTTTTTATAATTACATTTCATGGTCTTTTTAAATGGCATCTTAAACTAAATACATTTTACTCACTACAAAACTCATATCTACCGCCTGAGTTAGCCAAAAAATCTTGTAGACATATATCTTTAGCCTAAAAATATTGATCATGTACTGATAATGATCTGAGATCTTCTTATCCTATTTCTATCGGTCTAGTGGGGAGCATATTGAAAGCACTTTTGAAAAAAAGGAATAATTTTCATTACAAAGTTTCAAAACAGAAGAGTCTTAACCTGATCTGGGCTTCAATAGGTAACAGACAATATCTTACACTCCAGCATGTAGGCTTAGGCACCAACGTCTAAAGCTTAAGAAAGAAACCTAAGAATAAGTTAGATGGCATCAAATCAATTACTCAGCAATTCTTGAGAAAAGTTTGCCAACACTAGTTTATTTTTGATAAAGCTTTACTGACATATTCTAGAAAAAAATTTTAGTTTGGGATAGGGAAATAGCAAGTTTGGGTGTGTATGTGGTTCTAGGGATTGAACCAATAGGGCCTTTTTTGGTTTGAGCTACACCCCAGCCCTTTTTTTATTTTCGGTTTTGCAACAGAGCCTCCCTAGGTTGCTGGTAGACTTGTTGCATTGCTGAGGCTGTTTTTTGAATTTATGATCCTTCTGTCTCAGACTTCTAAGTACTGGTATTATGGACCACCAAGCCTAGCATAACTGGCTTTTTAATCCTATAGAGATTCAAATGAACAGGTCTTCATATAATTTAACTTTGGGGATATAGGAAGGAAATGTGTCCTAGAGAGAAGTAAACTCACATTCATTTTAACTTGTAAATGGAGAGTTTAATTATGCTTTATTAAATAAATGAGGAGGGGACCACCTATGCCAAAAGCTGACCTTTGTCAGTTTCTCTGAAGCTGAAGTCAGTTTCTGTGTGCTGTGCTGTTTAAAGTAGAGCAGGCAGTAATTTTACCAGTATTTTTACAATAAAATAATGAGTCACTGCTTTCCAATTTGTGATGTCTGTGGCTCTGCTGTTTCTTGTTCAATTGCTAAGAAAATCACTCCTATTTTAGTATTTTGTGATAGTGTATCACTGTTTGATACCAAGTAGTTTAATAGGATTGCTGTTAACAAATTGTAAGTAAAAGACTCACAGATTCAATGGCTTACAGACTGTAATTCTTATTCATTCTCACTTATGTATTATAAGGTAATCTTGGCTTGGGATACCTAATTTTACTGGTTCAGCAAAATTGTCTTTATCACTTCACTGTTGTCTGGGTTATTTTATGAGATATAATTGGTTAACTCTAAGTTATACCTGAGAGATGAGATTTATTTTGCCTTTCATGAGCACAGAGTTATAATAGGTATTTTTAAAATATTTTTAAATCTATGAGTTCATTATTGAAGGACCTAAATCGTGAATCCATTCCTAACATTGTCAAATATATTCATATATATTCATATATTATATTATATTATATTATATTATATTATATTATATTATGTTATGTTATGTTGTTATATTATGTTGTTACATATCATATACTATTATTATATTCATATGTTACATGCAATATTTGTTATTTATATTGTGCTATATTAATATGATATATATAAATCTTGAAAAGTCTAGTTTTTTTATTTATAATATTCTATGATATTATTTCTCTTCTATCAGTCTGTTAGAGTCTATGAAAATGATGGTCTTAAAAAGCATTTCAGTTATGAATGGACATACTAGTGAATGTCAAGAATGAATGAAATACACAATTGTTGATGAAGAGAAATCAGTCTGATTACAAACGTAAAAACTCCTACCTCCGGGCTACACTCCCAGACCTATTTTATACTTTTATTTGGAAACAGGGTCTTTTAAGCCAGCGAGGCTGGCTTCAAACCTGTGTGATCCTCCTGTTTCTGCCTCCCAAGCATGGGAATTACAAATGTAATCCTAATATTAAAATATTGGCTGTAAGCCGGGCATGGTGGCACATACCTATAATCCCAGTACTTGGGATGTGGAGACAGGAAGGTCACAGTTTTGTAGCCAGCCTCAGCTGCTTAGTGAGGCCCTCCACAATTTAGTGAGGCACTGTTTCAAAATAAAGAATAAGCTGGGCGTAGTGACTCATGCTTGTAATCCCTGCACTTGGGAGTCTGAGACAGGAGGATAGCACAGGTTAGAGGCCAGCCTCAGCTACTTAGTAAGATTCTCAGAAACTTGGTGAGACCCTGTTTCCAAATAAAATATAAAATAGATCTGGGAGTGTAGTCCAGAGGTAGAAGGGTTTCGAGGAACCCCAGTGCCACCAATATATATATATATATATATATATATATATATATATATATATATATATATTTTTTTTTTTTCTTTAACTTCAAGAACTGGATTTTATTGTTCTTAATTTATATAATATTTCTTAATAATCTCATTGTAAGACTAGCTGCAAATAGTCCATGTAAAAATTTATTTTCACTTGGGTCATCGACCTTCTGTTATACAATCCAATTTTAATTACATTTGAAAGATTTTTTAAAAAAATTTCTTAATGGTAATCTTAGCAATTGGTAGCCTAAAGCACTTTCTCCTGTTCACCCCTTCCAACTACACTCATAGGATTTTCAGTTTGTAACATGCTTTAAACATTTGACTGCAAATTCAGGTAAGGCTGAGAAAGTTCATGTTTCATATATACATATACATATGCATATATATATATGTATATATAATATATATTATATATTATATTATATATTTTTTTTCTTTTACTTGTGGACATGGTTAAATTAAATTACCCATACCTTTTTTGAAGTTAGTTATAATAATATGACCAATTTCTATTCAGTGGAAAGTTAATCAAAATAGCTGTGTGTGCTCTCTTTCTTTTTCTTGTTGATTCTGGGGAGAGAACAGTACTCTGGCAAAGTTGAAGCCAGATGCAGCTGTTCACACCTATTAGCCCAGTACTTGGGTGTCTAGGACAGAAGGATCACATGTTAAAGGCCAGCCTTAGCCACTTACTAAGGTACTCAGAAATTTATTAGAAGGACTGGAGATATAGCTCAGAATAAAAGGCAAAATTGCTTTCAGTTGAGACCATGGTGACTATGAAAAATAGATATCTGATTTTACCAACTGTCCTGACCTGATCACTAAGTATTGATTGTGTATTCTTTAGTCTATAAGACATGGTAGTTCAGAATTCATTGACTAATGAGCCCATCTTTTTAGATCTCTCCATTTGTCTATATGTTAGATTTGTGTGTGTGTGTGTGTGTGTGTGTGTGTGTGTGTGTGTGTGTGGTACTGGGGGGTGGACCCCAGGGGCTTTCTACCTCCAGGCTATACCCTCAGCCCTATTTTATAATTTATTTGAAACAGTGTCTCACTAAGTTGCTGAGGCTGGCTTAGAACCTGTGTGATCCTCCTGTCTCAGCCTCCCAAGCTCTGGGATTACAAGCGTGCGCCGCCATGCCTGGCTATATGTTAGATTTCATATGGAAAATTCATCATTTGAATTCTGCACTATTGGTCTCATCTCCAACCAAGAGTTGCCTGATCCCACAAACCTGAATTTATTTATCCCCAGGGTATAAAACATTGGGATAGTGAGTACATAGTATAAATGAAACCCAGAATAATTTTAACCAAGTCTCTTCACTGAGCTGATATTTAAGCAGATAATTAAATGATGTGGAATAACAAGCTATGCAAAACTGGCACAGAATTTTATACGACTTTGTTAATACTGAGAAATTCAATTCCTTGCAACCCATACAGAAAGCCAGGAGTGCTGAGGAAATAGCTCCAATCCTCAAGAGAGTTGAGGGAGCAGCAAAATTCTATCAGCTATATTCTTTGAGAGGGAAAAAGTCGCATTTTATTGGTATTTCATTTAAGCACTGTTATATATAAGTGTTTCTATTACTTCTTATCATTAGTAGTAATACATCTTAATAAGTATAATTGAATAAAGTGTCACTATCCATAAATTCCCTGCCTAGTTAATGACTCCAATACTAATTGAAAAGCATCTGCAGCGTCATAATTCTATCAATAAATCTATTTATTTATAGCAGTACTATCAGCAGAGTATCTCATTGTTTTGACCTGGTACCATTTTCACAACAGACAAAAAAGAAGGGAAGTAATGATATTTTCCAGAGATAAACTTCCTGGGGCTCGTGAACACATAATTTTCAGGTTGAAGAAAACAGTATCTTTTAAAGGGGGGTCTTTGTTTTGTCTTTTTGGACTGGGGATCGAAGCCAGGCTGGTGCACTTGCTAGGCAAGTGCTTTGACACTAAGCTACATCCCAGCCAGAAAGCAATATCTTTTAAAGCATTTTTCTTTAACTTCAAGAACTGGATTTTATTGTTCTTAATTTATATAATATTTCTTAATAATCACATTGTAAGACTAGCTGCAAATAGTCCATGTAAGAATTTATTTTCATTTGGGTCATCGACCTTCTGTTATACAATCCAATTTTAATTACATTTGAAAGATTTTTTTTAAAAATTTCTTAATGGTAATCTTAGCAATTGGTAGCCTAAAGCACTTTCTTCTGTTCACCCCTTCCAACTATACTCATAGGATTTTCAGTTTGTAACATGCTTTAAACATTTGACTACAAATTCAGGTAAGGCTGGGAAAGTTCATGTTTCAAAATTTGGAGTTTAATTCTGACGTTTATGCTGTTTCCAATTTTTTATATAACACACATAAATTTCCTCATGCAATAAGGCAAGTGCTCTGTAGAATGCATAGAAATTTGAAGATAGTTCTCCCATTTTAGACCAAACAGAATAGGAGTCATCATTGTAACTGAATAACAACATGTATATTTGATGTTACAGTGTGTTCTTTAATGGAAGCCAAATAGTGACCAGAATGAATATGTGGCCCCTGTTCGTGCACACATTTGCCAATTCCAGCAAATAGGGGCAAAGTGATAATTAGATACTTAATTATTTAACTATCCTTTAGTAATTACTTTTTTGAAACTCAGCAACTAGTTTGTAAGGATAAAATAATATCAAACAAAATTGTGCTGACCAGCATTCTGAGTGCTATAATCCAGAAGACATGACCACACAACTCAGAGGAGAGAAGACTTACTTGCTCATGGTTTCTTGGAGATTGTGGGTTCAGTCTATGTGAGGACAGGGTGTGGAGGTCAGGGCATGTGGAAAGAAGCAGAAAAAGGCTACAATGTGGCTCTGCTCTCACATCCTGGAGGCCAGAAGCGAGAGAGTGTGAATGAACAAGACTTGGTTCTCCTCACATGGAGGCTGGGAACAAGCAAGAGGAGGGGAGAATCTGATATAATCCCCAAGGTCACACCCCTGGAACCCCTCCTTAGCAACCAAGCCCAGGGATATAGGTCAGAGGTAGAATGTTTCTGGGTTCAATCCTCAGTACAAAACTAAAATTTCAAAGAGCGATGGAGAAGATTCAGAGTGAGGCAGTAAGATTGGGTGAAGTCATTGGTGTGAGATCATGAAAAGACCCCAATAAATGAAACTAGAGTATGGGTGCCGGTAGCTAAGTAATAGTAATTAGAGATATATCCAGTTGCTAAAGCAATACAAGTCTAATGGAAGGAGGAGTTAGCCATATCATCTCTAAAAAATAGGTCTGGGAGTATAGCCCAGAGCTAGAAAAGCCCCTGGGTTTCACCCCCAGTAGCACCAAAAAAAAAAAAAAAAAAAAAAAAAAAGAATTACTTTTATTGCTTGGCTTGAAATTACTTTCTGGGTTTCCATTTTCACAAAAATGTAAGGATCCTAGTGATCACAAGAGCAAGTATTTTTATTTGAACTACTTGTATTTTCAAATTTCAGGCCCATGCTTAGGGGATACACACACTTAAACGTCCAACCCAATTGGTGTCTGACAATAAATGACATTAAAAACTTTGCCTCTCAGAGTGCTGATAATGTGGACTAATACATACTGTGAAAATAAAGGCTTACACAATTGACCCTTAACAAGAATGCAATAGAGGTTAGTTGTTAAATTAAACCTGATGGCTATGGCCAGCAGGGTCTTCTTTCTGACACCTGCTGGTCTTGCTGAACACCAGATGAAATGCTTCCCCTTGCGTCTGACACACCTCAGTCACAGGCTACCTTTCCTTTCTCCTAGAATACCATGATTGGTTCTGCTTCTGCACCTGCTTCTCAGGATGCCAAGATGATTTTCTTCTGTTCCTGCCCTTCACTTATTTAATATTTACTCGCCCTTCAATTCTGAGCTTAAATGTCACATTCCTTAGAGGGCAGATCTTCTTACTAGACTGAAAAGTTTACAAAAGCAGAGGGCCAAGTGCTCACTGGTCTCTAATGCAGTATTGGCAAGGTGATAAAAAATCCAGGTACTCTGTGGCGGAATGAATTGTTAATGATCAAATAAATAAGTGGAAAAGAATTGTTTGGACATGAAGTCTATGAATTAGGTTTTGCATGTACTGAGTTAGAAATCTGTACAGCCCATTTACATTGAGATGTCATTTGTATTCTAAAAATCAGGCTAGTTGTGGAAAAATAATTCAAAAAAGAGTAAAAGATCTTGAGTTTTCTTTGAGCCACCGGGGTATAAATGCCCTCTCACAAGGATGACATGTTTAGAATTATTGAAGTCATAAGTAATTAGGCAGAAAATTTCAGAGAGCAAATATAAGAGAGAGAGGAAAAGGTTGAGGTAATCTCACTTAACTGGTTTGTTAAATGTCTCTATGAGTAGATGGAGACTTTTGGTGATACAGATATTGAGGACATCAATGTGAGCATACATCCTTTAATTCAGAATAGCTTATATATAAATAACAAATAGAGTTTCAAGTGTGCAAAACTCATATTTTGTATTGAAAGTATTCTGTGTCCATTTGCTATTCAGCTCACTTTCTATATTTAATAGGATATGATACTTGACGTGTTTCTATTTGAATGTGATCTGCATTCTTGAAAAAATTTAATGCTTTCCAAAATCAGATATTGAAATTAATGAGAGAAAATAATGGGAAAAATGAGTGAGATTAATGGGAAAATTATATAGCTATGTATTTTTTTAATCAGGGTGCTTAAAAATAACCAGACTATCACTGAAAAGCTGAGTTAAGTTTCTACTGTTGGATGCACCCAGTTTCACATAGGTTCTTTTTATGGGATTCAAGGAGACCTGCAGGAACTGATAAGCTCTCCAGACAGAGAATGATCCTGTCCAGGGAAGAAATTTGATCTCAGGTGGTTGCTCTTTTTCTTCTTAAAATTAAAACATAATTTTTTCTGATGTCAGTGTACCAGCAACATTCGTGAATGAACTTATCTCCTGCTGAAGTTTATAATTGCATTATGTTGACATATTTACCTGATTTATCAATCATTTATGAACTTTCATTAGTATTGCATCTGAGCTCACCCCATTGGAAAATGGATTCCAACAATTGATCAGGCTTGGTCCCATGATCAAACAATCAGTTGCCTTATTAAGTAAATGATGTCAAAAAGTACAAAAATATATGTCTATTGAAAAGCAGACGGCATATCTGGCTGTAGTAATATGGAACATTGTTCAAGCTGAAAGGACAGATAGAAAAACCAGGGCTTTATTTAAAATGAATGTTTAATAGAACAAGGTCAAGATAAAGTTTGCGCCATTTCTTACTACACTGGTGAAGGTAAATGTTATCCAACTATAAACTCTGTGTGTGTGTGTGTGTGTGTGTGTGTGTGTGTGTGTGTGTGTGTGTGATAGAGAGAGAGAGAGAGAGAGAGAGAGAGAGAGAGAGAGAGGTATATCTGAGATTATATCTGAGATTATATCCTTAGTCCAATTTCTTTCTTTTCTTTAAATTACAATTGGGGTGAGAGGTGAAAGATGCATATCAAGAGCTAGATTGAGCGGAAAATAAAGCTGACAAAAGTTTTGCTTCTCTAATCTAACATAAAAAAGTCAGACTGAATTTATTTTATATTTAGCATATATCTTAAGTCATTTTCTATACACTAAAGGAAAATATTCTTGTACATTTTCTCACCACTTTTTAAACTTTTTATTATGAAAAATTTTAGATTTAGAAAAAGTTGCATAGAAAGCATGGAAAGTATTATTCACTCACCTTCTTGTAATGTTAATCTCCTCCATAAACATAGATTATTAAAGTAAAATGTAGTGGTAATTCCATGTTTTTTCCTGGATCTTTATGATCATGACAATATTGAAGAGGACTGGTCATTTATTTTGCCCCTCCATTGGTTTTGTGATTTTTTCATTGTTATAATGACTTTTCATCTTTCCCCTCCCTTCCTTCCTTCCTCCCTCCCTCCCTCCCTCCCTCCCTCCCTCCCTTCCTTCCTCCCTTCCTTTCTTCCTTCCTTCCTTCTTCCTTTTTCTTACAAGAATATCATAGAAGGAGCTGTGAGCAGTGGCACACATCTATAATCCCAATAGTAAGGAGACTTACTCCATCTCAGCTTTGTTGATTGCATCCTGCTTTTTTAACAAATTTATTTATCATCTAGCTGTCCAACTTGTATACTTTTTCTCACCACACCATTGAGACTGATTCAGTCTATAGTACTGGAAATTGTAGTGCTGCACTCTACCATTAAGCTACACTCTACCTCCCTAGCCCCACAAATGTATGTTCTATAAAAAAAATGTTTTATAAAAAGCTGTTTGGTATCTTAGTTTTTTCTCAGTTTTTTTTTCTCAGACTGTACTCATGATTTTTTTTTCTGAAAATAATAGAAACTCATTTTGCAAATACAAAAGTTGCCTAGGTTGGACAGTATATGAACTGATATCAATATACACAGAAAATATAAATTTTGATATTTTAACACATATTCTCTATTTGATTTGGATTTTGCCATTACTTTAGCCTTGATTATCTCATGGGACAAAGATGACAAAGCTTATAGCTGATGTAATTAGGATAACATTGTCAGCTACTGTGAGCAAAAACTGCCACGAAAATTACCACTAACAATCTGTTTATTATGGTATACAAATGATAAATCTAGAAGTAAAATTGTATAAAATTATATTCATTATCTGTGGATAGTTAGTTGGTCAATTGAAAATGAAGGTTTACTAACTAATTTTATATTTGAAAACCTCAAGCAACGAGAGAGAGAGAGAGAGAGAGAGAGAGAGAGAGAGAGAGAGAGAGAGAGAAGAGAGAGAAGAGAGAGGAGAGAGAGGAGAGAGAGGAGAGAGAGGAGAGAGAGGAGAGAGAGGAGAGAGAGGAGAGAGAAAGGCAGCCTGGCATGGTAGCACAGGCTTTTAATCCCAGCGTCCAGCATTCCGGAGGCTGAGACCAGAGGATCGCAGTTTTCAGACAGTCTCAGCTAATTAGTGAAGTCCTTTGCAACTCAGTGAGACCCTTTTTCAAAAATAAAAAAGACTAAAAATAGGGCTGGAGGTATAGCTCGGAGGTAGAATGACCCTGGATTTCATCCCCAGTACCTCATATTGCCTAGATTAATTTAGGAAAATACCTTATTTTATGTCAATTAATGATTATAATACTCTATGTAATAAAAAAAAGTCTCAATAACAGAACAGAAGTATTTGTGAAACAGCATACCTGCAATTGAATAAAATAACCTTAAAATTGCACTGAAATTGTTGGGTATATAGTACTATATTTTACCAAGTCAAGAAAAATTAAAATAATTAAAAGTGGAATGTTAATTTTGAACATTCTAAACTCCTGAAATTAGCAAAATATTAAAGGTTACAAAACTATATATAATATTACATAAAATAATATTTTAATTTAGGTTTTAGGAAATCAAAGTTGTAAAGAATTTAATTTTTGCCAAATAAGAATGATTTGCTACTGTATATTAGAAACTGAGTCTTTATTGTAAATTTTAAATTTAAATTTGGTGTTGTCTGAAAAATATTTTTATGCCTCGACATTTGGTATTTAGCTAAAATATGCAATTACTTCAACTCTAAAAAAAAATAAAAGAAATGAGTGATCCACTGTGGGAATACTGTAAAGCTATTAAGATGGAAAAAATGACTGCTTCTGTCTACTCGATTCTCTCTTTCTGTTTTCAGTCTTTATTATTATGCTGCATGCACAGCACTTTCATTAGATCATGCACAGGGCAAACATTTCATATCAAAGAAGAGCCACATTGCTCTGTGCAATACAGTCTTAACTCAATAAAATCATCCAGGACTCCCTTGTTTATACTTTTTCCTGGTACTCTATGAGGCAGTAGTTCACAGAGTATTGCAAATCCCTGAAAAGATATTCAACATCTCTTTGTAAAATAGGCTACTTCACTTGAAAAAAAAAAAAATAGCCGTAAAACATTGCAAACTAGATTTGGCATACAGGGAAGAAAAAGTGTTTGCACATATAGCTATAGCTTTAGCATTGTGCTATTTAATTTAGATCTTTATTTTTAATATTAAATCTAGACTGGTCCCTTGCTTGTGTAGATTTCTGATTTCAGTATTGAACGAAATGAAGAGCAATAAAAATATGTTAAATTTTTTGCAATGTATCTTAATTTTTTCATTTAAAAGAAATGCTTTAAAGCTTGTGCCAGAGGTTTTGTAAAGCTTAGCCAGGACTTTGAAACTAAGGAAAAAATTCAAGAAATATAATATTTCTGATTAGATATTTTATTTTAATATATTCATTCCCTGTTACCCAAATGCATTTGCATAGAACTTATTATACTTTTTTCTCAGGAGTAGACAACAGAGGAAGAAATATGAATAATCCTGAGAAATTGAGACAATTTTGTGACGAAGAATATATATATACCAATAAATATATGTGTATATATACCCTTAAAATTTTTTATAGTACCAGGGATTTATTCCAAAATATGTCTACCTCTATACTCCATCATATATATGTGGGGTAATAGAGGTAGAAATATATATAATTAATATATATATATATATTTATTTATTTATTTATTCGAGGTCTTATTAAGTTACTGAAGTTGACCTGGAACCTCATATCCTCCTGGTTCAGCATCTCAAGTAGAGTGATTACAGGCATGTACCACCACACTCAGCCACCCAGTTTATCCTTGGATTTAAAAAAAAAAATTGGTGCACAATAGATGATCATTGTATTGGTGACAAGGCATAAATTCCACATGTGCAGTTTTGACTAGAATTCCTGTAGTGTCCTCAACCAGTGTAGGCGTTTATTTTCCTAATTGCTGATTATGTTCAGCCTGAGATGCTAGTAATAAATTCAGCCTACAGTAAGATACTGATAGAAGTAGAAATAAACCAACAGCCCAAAGAAACTTGATCCAGAGAACACAAAATTGTGCCCGGTTCCCCTGACATAAAATGGCAATTCTTGCCTCACCCTTGAAACTGACATAGATGGAGTGTCTAGGCAACCTGCCAGTGAAAACTGAGCCACTTTGCAAAATGGTTCATAGGAGGAACTCTGGACTAAGAAGGAGAAAATAGATGAGCAAATAAGGCCACCTAACTGAGGGGGAGGGGAGGGGGAAGAAGAAAACTCCCTAATGTGTATTACGCACATTCACAAACATATCAAAGTCAATCACTAAACAGAACAGGAGAAGGAGGGACAGGGAGGGAATGGGGTGGGAACTGGGGAAGGGCTAAATGAGTGATGTGTGCATGTATGCCTCCACCATCTTGTACCCATTAAGATGTATGACTTCAATGCAGTAATAAAAATAAGAAAAAATTAGAATGAAACTGGTAAAAAAAAAAGCCATTAAGGTGTTTCAATGTGAACAAAATTAAAACAAATTCAGAATTTCCATTAAGATGTATGACTACAATGCACCAATAAAGCAAAAAGAAAAAATTAGAATGAAACTGGTAAAGAAAAAAAGCCATTTCAATGTGAACAAAATTAAAACAAACTCAGGATTTGGATTTTAAAAATGTGCTGCTCTACAGTTTCTTCATGCTTATTTTAGAATGTACTTAAGGATCCATAAGTTCGTATTTACAGAAGGTCCCCAGCTTACAATGGTTAGCCTCACAATTTTTCAAATTAGCAATAGTGTAAAAGTAATATCCACTGAGTAGAAACTGCATTAAAACTTTGATCTGCTCCCAGGCTGATGAGCTACAGTAGAATACCTTTTGGTGATGTTAGACAGAAACTCCAGCTCCCAGGCAACTACATAATCACAGGCCAAACAACTCAGAATGTACTCTCATGTCCACCGTGTTCAATAAATTACCTGAGATACTCAGTTCTTTATCATAACTTAGGCCTAGTGTTAGCTGATTTTACCATAATATCTGTAAATCAAAAATATCATTAATATGCCTAGGTTGCCAAACATCAAAACTTAGCCTAGGTCCCCTTAGATGCATTCAGAGCAGTTATGCTAGCCTATAGTTGGGCAAGTTGAGCTTCTCTCAGGATAAATATTCATCATAATTTTAGGGATATATATATATATATATCCATATAAAATATGTCAAATAAAGTTATATATATATGTGTATGTGTGTGTATAGATATGTGAATATATTATATGTGAATATATATATGTGATTATATATATATGTGATTATATATATATATATATATATATATATATATATATATAATCGGGTTTGGTGGGGCACACTTGTAATCCCAGTACTTGGGAGGCTGAGAGGCTGGAGGATTGCAGGTTCTTGGCCAGCCTCAGCTACTTAGTGAGGCCCTCTGCACTTTCAAAATAAAGAATAAAAAAAATGAATCTGGGGATGTAGCTTGGAGGTAGAATGTCGCTGGGTTCCATCCCCAATACCAAAAAAATATATAGTTTAGTTTAAAATACATTTTAAACTAATTTTTGTGCTGATTTCTCTGACTTTACTTCAGGGTAACGGGATTTATTCTGGTCTGGTCCTTGCATATCTGTAACTTCCCTCTGACAAGAAGATAGCAGAAAACTGTCTTCCCCAAACTCAGTACAGCTTTAGGAGAAGGACAAAAGGTGAAGCATAATAGTGGAAGTCCAAAATGTATGTGAGCGTGTGTGGCGTGACCGCAGTCATGCATGTGCGTGCAAGTGTGTGTGTGCATAGCTACCTCATGTATGTGGTTGTCAGGCTTTAGGTCTCCTTCTACGGGTTCTGTTGCTACCAGGCAGCTTGGGTACAGTTTAGTTTCCCAGTGGGGTAACCGCTTGCAGAAACGTGGAAAGGAGAAATTGCTTAAAAAGTGGGAACAGGTTAAAGGGACAGAATAGAGTGAGTGTAAAGAAGGACTGGATCCTCCTTTAGAGGCAGCCCAAGACAGCTTCAAAGGAGCCCTAATCTCAATTCCAATAATTATACACACATAAAGAAAATGGAAAGAAACCCAAATTCTATAATTTGAGGCACAAACTCAACATGTAATTCACACTGCTTAATAAGAATTTAGCAAAAAAGAAAAAAAGAAAAATAGCCACACCTGGAGGCCAATTAAAATTTTTCTGCCTTCAACTGTACTTTTGCAAGGACCTGCAACTCCTTTTTCTGTTTTCTACATGGTTGGAAATCCATTGCCAAAAGACAATCTAACCTTTCACTTGTTACCAGGAGGATTTACTGGGCATGTTTATGTAGAATTCAAATGCGATCAGAGAGAAGGATAAATTATCTGAGGTGGGTTTGAAGGTAAACAGCTGTTGGTGAACTATGAAATATCTCAATGGCATTTTAAACTAAATTCGTTTTTAAAAAGGAAATTGTTTTGCATGTTGAAAGGGAAAAAACACAAGGGCCCTGAGCTGACTCTTAATCTGTTCTTTGTAACTCATAACTCCCTTTGGGAGATGATATAATGGGATCTTTTTATGTTTATTTTAAATAAGATTTTTTTGGAGGGTGTTAAAATGAATATGGAAAGAAGGACCAAAAATGTCCTTCTTTTACATTAAGGTAGCTAAACATCAACATTGATATTTTGCAGCTAAATTCTGTCCTGGGTTCAATTGCTTAAAACAACTCTGCTGGAATTTAGTTTGCTTTTGTTGGTCTATTCAAAATAAAATCTTCGTAACATTCAGGTTACAGTAAATAATACTTTATTTTACATTTCAAAAATGATTGTTATGGTACTGATTGTAATGAATCCATCTTCGGTGCCTTTGTTCTATTGTTTTGATCCATAGGAAATAATCTTTTCTTACTCAAATGAACAGTTCAAAGCAAAAATTGTTTCGTAACAGTGTGTCTGGACTATTTATTGAAATAAAACTGGCAGAAGAAACTATCCTGATGGTTACAACAGAAAGTAGACCATAGCCTCAGAGCAATCTGACAGTTAATCCAGAAGCAAAATTCCATCGGGTTACAGACTTTCACACAGTAAATATACGTACGTTTGTTATTGGTGTCTGCAAATGTTCAAAATTAAATTACAATTGAATATTATAGAGCTGAAACATTTTATGGAAGCCTAAATTTCTACAAAATATGATGATGTGTGAAGTCTGCCTTTAAACCTTTACAAATGAGGCAACTTGAGCAATAAAATGAGTTTAATTGATTATTCCCTTTCGATCATTCATTTATGAAAATGTAGTATGAAATTATACTGAAGTAAAAAGTTTAAAAATTATATGTGAAGAGCAATGCATTTTGCAACTTAAAATTTAGGATTAACTTTCCATTTTTCTTTTATTGTCTTGAGTTGCTGTATGACGTTTTCTCCATTACTTACTATTTATCTGTCTTTCATAATATTTATTTTCTTTGCGACTATCTTTCTACTATTGTCTTCCTCTTTTGATTACTTTGCCTTTGAATTCCTTTTAGCTTTAATGTCTTCTTTTAATTCTTTCATTTTATCAAACCTCTATTTTCTTATATCTCTCTATTTTAATAGCCCTCATCCTCTGTCTTATCTAAACGTACTTTTCTTAAATTGTAGCAACAAATCATGAATGCCTTGCCAAACATCTCATGCACATATAGACAAAAGATTCCACGGACTGATCTCCTGTCAATATTTAATTTTGCTTTGTAACTCAATAGTCTTGTCTTTCAAGAAGTAAGTAACGAAATCCAAGGCTAGCACTTCAGCTTCAAAGAAAATCACGTTTCAGAGACGCAGTTTATTTAAAATCAAATGAGACCCAGAGCCTGTCCACTGGTGTCCAGTGCAAACGGTGGCTTGTTTGAGAATTAGGTGACTCGAGTGTAGACTTGCTGCCGGTCAGCCAGCTCTGCCCCAGAGTCATGTGCACAGTGCCAGACCCATCTGCCTGGCTGTCAGGGAAACTTGCTAAGGGAAAAGTGTGACCACCAGAAGATAAATCTCTCCTGTTGGGCTTCTGTCAATGACACTTGCATTAACAAATATTGATAATACAAAATAGGATAAAAAGCAGATAGGGCTCTTTTCCGGGAAGTCACCGGAGATATTCATGAAAAGAAACATCAGGTCTGACTCCAATTACCTCTATTTGTCACTTGTGGTGGCACTGAACTTTTCTAGTGTTAATTTATCTCTCTCTTTTATGATGTAAGGAATGATATTAGTAAAGATAAAAACAGTCAATTCTGCTTGCATGAGATTTGTTTCAAGAGATTCCACACAACCACCCACTTGTGGAAATGTGGGATTATTGAAAATTTAAGAGAAAGTAAAATCTTACTTATGGTGCTTTATTCATTTTTCTTCTTCTTTTTTTGGAGATAGAGGGAAGAAGTAGAGTAGAGTGTGCTATTATAAATATCAAATTTTTTTATCTTCAAATAGAAAGTTTAGCATAAAAATCCATCTTTAGACTTTTGGAAACATTTTAGTGTCTCAAGCGAAGACTTCTAGTTAAGAGAATTTTTTGTTTCAACAGATGGGTATTTTATAAAGATCAGTTTGAGAATTAATAAATATAAAGAGGAGAGGATGATTTAAGTTCTGAGACGTGACAATTTTAATAGTAAAAACTGTTATTTTGTCAAACTATTAGTACAGATAGAATGTATACTGATTCTAATATATGAGAGAGTGATAAAAGTGTTCATTTATTTTTCTTAATATTATCATAAAAACATTTTCTAGATGGCTCAAGGGAAATTCTAATAAGTACTCAGAGTGAATGGCTGCAATTTTTGTTTCTTTCTGCAAATTAATTCCACCTACATACTATTTAGATATATTACTAGAACTGAAAAAGTTCGAAGTCACCATGGTTGTATATTGCGGTTGTTTCTTATTTTTCTCTATTACAGACTATGTTCCAGTGGGGGAGGAATCATGACAAACATGATTAGTAATACTTTATAAAAATATAGGTTACTATAAGCAACTACATTTTTGTAAATTCAGAGAAGATTGTTTTCCTGTTTGTTTGAATCAATATTCTCACTTGTACAACGTTGGCTCTGTCCTGTCTGCTATTGACACATGTTTTGGCTCACTTTTTACTATCGATCAGGAGTTAAGTCTAATTTTGAGATTTCAGGCAACTCATTGCTCTTTTCCAGAGATGTACCATCGACATGAATGAAGACCAAGAAGGTCCCCACACATATGCACCCATGTATGTACATAATTTACCCCAAAACTTACCAGCCTGTGTGATACAGCATGTCATTAATTTTCAAAGAGTCAGGTACTTGAGAGTAGTTGCAGTGTTACAGTTCTTCCTCCTGATGTCATGAACGATTGCAAATGAGATGTTGGCTAGAGCTGCCATCTCTGAAGGATGACTTGGTTGCTTCTGAACATTGTTTGATAGGACAAATCAGCTCCTCACCTCATGGGCTTCTGAGCAAACAAGCCAAGAGAGTGGGCCAGGCAGTAGCTACACTTTCTTTTAAGGCTTAGTCTCAAAAGTGACATGTCATCCATTTTGCCCTGGTCAATTTGTCACAGAGAACAACTCCAATATAGTCTGTGAGGAGAACTGACAAAGATATAAGCCAAGAGACTGGAATCCCCGGTGACTGTTTATCAAAATGCTTTTTATTTTTCAAAGTATGCTTTTGTAGCCTCTTGCACCCAGAAACTAAGTATATTTCTTTATTTTTTTGTATCCGAAAGATGATCTTTACTGATATCCAGTAACTATGACAAGGACATTGAAATTTTTAATTTCGATGTGTTTCCTCCAATGTCTGTGCAGCTTAGATCTTGACCTTGGGATAAGTCGTGTAATTCATCTGGCTCCAATTATCTGCCCACTTTTGAGGATGATTTTGTGATAAGGAGATGAAGACAGTTAATGAGACTATATCTAGAGTTCCTTTTGAGATATTTAATGAAAATAGTAAATGGAAAACATATATTATTTCACTGTTGGTTAGAGGAAACTAACAAATAGGGTATTGTTTTCTCAGTGTAAAAGAATCCACAATAATGAGAATAATTAAGATATTGGAATTATCCCCAAATTTGATTTCTTCTCTAGGAAGAAAACTATCTTATATGTTTTAATTCTATGGGGTATATTGATCAAGTCCTAGCATATAACAGCATACAAAATCTACTACTGATAATATTTTTAGTAATAATATTACCAGTTTATTAATCATTTTTCAGACTTGCTTATATTTTATTTTCATATAGTTCTATACACCTCTTTGAACTCTGGTTTTAACTTGCCTGAAACAAGGAAATTTGTCAGTTTTCGGCCTACTCCTCATGAAACTTTGAATATTTTGAATCATCTACTGTGAAACAAATTATGTTAGTGCTCCTTGCTATAACTTAATCAGCCTTCAGCCCTGGGAATGTTAGCTGTTTCCTGGATTCTCTAATCTATAGATAATGTTTCTCTTTTTGTCTTTTCATAATATCACCTTGTATCAATTCCCTTTTCATGTACTTTTATTGGTGCATTGAAATTTTACACCATAGTGAGGTTTACAATGATACCAACTTCCATGCATAAAGCATGTGCCGTGTTTCCCTTCTGTCCTCCCTGTCCATGCTCATGAGATTGGTAGTGATGCCCTCATATATGAACTTAGCCTTACCGAACAGGCTCCTCCATCAAGCCCCTTGTCACACTCCCCACATCGTCCCCTCCCCTCCCTCTCCCCCAATCCCTTTTCACTATTCTATTAGTTTTTCCCATTTATCTACAGATCCTTTTGTTTCCTACCTTTTTGGCTTTCTGAGACTGGCTGACCTCAGATAATTTAATACTCTCTAGTTCCATCCATTTTCTTGCAAGTGATATACTTTTAATCTTTTGTTAAGCCCTTGGTCTTGGAAACACCTAATTTGGATTCTATAGTTTATTATTTTTAACAGATGGCAAGACTAATTTCTGGAGTAGTAAACATGGTGATTTGGGGTAGAATGTATGCTTATCTAAAATAATGTTCTCAAATCCTAGTCAATTTTGAGCTATATTCAGTCATATGACAAAAATGTGGTCAAATGGAGCTCAGTATAGGTGATTCAGTGTCTGTAAAAGAAGAAGGAGGACTCTCCTTTCCATTTTCCTCCTTTCAGCTGAAATACAAACACATCACTCACTCTGAGCCTTTTAGAGAAAAAAAGAACCATCCCAGAAATGCAGTGATGAAGGTGAACATAAACGGAAACAGGCCAGGGTGCATACACCAGAGGTGGAATTTTATGAGAGGGAAGCCATTTCCACCTTGTATACGTAATTGCTACTTTAAGAGCTCCACTTCCGAGATCTAAATGAACAGCCAACAAACACAGTGAGCATAACATGTTTTAGTTCTCCTAAAGTATCGATACAAATGTTAAATACTTCCTGTGGTAATACTAATTATTGAAATTTTCAGGTAAATTAGAGCAATTCATCTTACTGTTCAGTCCTCTCTTTCCTAGTAACCAAACTATGGACGACAGAGGCTAATAGCAATAGGAACCAAATAGAATTTTCTCCTGGCCATGTGCTTCCACGTACAATAATCCAGTTTCTGAATAGGACAGAAGACACTGAATTGACTGCGATAAGCCACAGGACTGTCTTGGGAAGAGGGAGAGAAGAAAAGCCCTTCTTACATGGAGAATATTAATAACGTTTCCACAGTAATAAACCGCCTCAATTTTCTTTAGTAACTGAAGGACTGTAGGCTATATTTTATTAAATGTATAATACAAAATTGGTTTCTTTACCCTTCCATTTGAAAATGTCTGTACCCACTAAAAATAAGTTGGGGCAAATATATCTGAAGTATAAAGTTTTAAGCAGACACTCCTATTATGATCATCTTTTATTATTTTTTTTTAATTTTAAGAACTCAGTACTTTTGTTAACCAGCATTTTCTAGCTTTCTTTTTTGCTACCTCATAATATTCCTTAGTATGCCAATTTAAACTTAAAATAGAACTCCTGAAACATATTTGAATTAGTAAATGACAGGTTTAAATGAGTAGAAATTAAGGTTATAATTATATCAAAATTTACCTAGTGTATATGTGTGTGTGTGTGTGTGTGTATGTGTATACATATGTATTCCTATAAAACTATGCCCTACTATTAAATAACATTTTAAAATCAGAAAGACATACATAAGAAAATACAACTGTAATCATTAACAAAATAATTTTATAATTCATTGTTGAATATTTCTTCTGAATAAATCATTTTCCAAGCATATTTTAGGACATAGTAAAATAAATTCTGTTTTCTTCACAAAAGTGAAATAATCTAAAGGCTTAGAAAACATTACTTTCAAGCATTTCCTTTACTAAAATGATTAATGTCAAGTTGTAAGATACCAAGATCATCCGTGACCTGCCGTAGAGTTAGGCTCAACTACACTATCTCAATTGACTATTGTTTCCAGGGGCCAAAGGAAAAGTTATCATCATTGCATGCCGGAAACCTGGAATCAATGAACTCTCAATACTGAGCGAAAAAAGTCTTTGAGTTGAGGTATTACTACATATCTGGTCCTCTATATCTGTTTGAAATAGCTCTGGTAACATTTTAGGATAAGATAAAAACCATTGCTTTTTATCAAAGAAATATTCCAAGGCTTTTCCCAGATGATCCTAAGTATTTATCAATTTATAAATTTCTTATATATCTCCATATATGAATCTGAACAAAGTAGGTGTTCAACTATTTACATATTTTTTTACAAATTTTTTTCAGATATCTACACACACACACACACACACACACACACACACACACACACACACTTCATAAATATGGGCAAATTATTCAACCTCTCCAAAACCTAAAATTGATTTCAAATTGGCAGAAGTTCATGTTAGAATAATCAAGATTTTGCTAAACCATAGGGTAAAGTGAGCTTTTATTATAAAATACATACTTCATTTATAATTTATGCACTTTAAAACGTTTGTGGTCATTGTGGAAAGTACATTTAGAACAATTAGTTGACTCAGAATGATTCTTTAAACTTGATGTTTATCTTTGTATTTTGAAAGTTTTATTGGGTGGTTTAAATTTTTCAAATATAATTGTGAGTAAAATGGCACCAATTTAAGTAATGTCATGTTGGACAAAACTATTATTAGATGTGATGAATGTAACATTATTTTTATTACTTAGAAATAATTCTATTTTTTCATAAGAAATGATATGTCAGTATAAAAATATTTATAGAGAATGAAACTTGTAACTTCGACTAACATAAAATGGACTATAAGCCAAATCCCAGAGTAATTTGAAATTAAATTAATTTTACTTTAATTTTTTGCCTAAGTAAGATATTTTCCTAAGCTAGTTGTGGTGGTGCACGCTTGTAATGCCAGCATGTGGGAGGCTGAGACAGGAGGATTGCCATTCATGGGCAGACTCAGCTACTTAGTGAAGTCCTTTGAAACTCAGTGAGACCCTGTTTCAAAATAAAGAATAAAAAATAGGGCTGGGGGTGTAGCTTGGAGGTAGAATGTCTATAAGTTTTATCTCCAGTAGCAAAAATAAAAAAATGTTTTTTCTCAAATACTATTAGATGTTGATTCACACTCTAATTTTAGAAATAAAACTTATGGTTAAATACAAATTTATAGAATAAAAATATATTACATTCTAAACATACTAACAGGAAGACTTATCTTCATGCTCCAATTGTCAATGTAACTTTAAAAATTTATTTTTTACCCAAAACAATATAATTAAATTAAAAGGTCATTTTTAAGTCTCTAAAACTTTAAATGCTACAAAGTTTCTATGTATTAACACTTATGTTAAATTATGCAAGATGATAAGCAAATTCTACAGGAAAGCACCATGTCTGGAGAATTTTGAGAATAAGCCAGTTATTCTTATTAACTAGAACAAGCTATTAGAATCTTAAAACATTAAATTTTTTTTGAAATTATATTATTTGATTTTTTAAATTTTCAATTGTGTTTAAGTAGTATGGTATTCCTTCTAATACAGCCTAAATGATGAATGCAGACCAAATGGAGAGGGGACAGAGGTAGCTTCTGAAACTAACGCTTGAAGCGCTGTTCTTAACACTGTGTATTCCTCTAATGCATTCAAAAGTCTATGAGTAATCTATAGGATAAATTTTGCCTCTTATCTAAAATTTTGTACTTAAAGATTATTTCATGCTTGATTTTCATAGGAGTAATTTTAAAAGATGAAAGAAAGGAAGAAAGGAAGAGAGAAAGAAAGAAAACAAAAGGAGAAACAGACAAACGTATTTGTGTTGGTGCCATCAGTTTCTATTATATTTGCCACATTGGTTGAAAAGGTTTATTTTGTATGAATTTTTTTCAGCTAGTGAGATTTTCCACATTAAAAGAGTTGAACTATTATTTAAAATGTGTATTCTTCATAACTCTGTTACCTTAATTTGAATTTGTAGAAACATTTCGAGGGTATACAAAAACAAACCTCACAGTACGTGAAGTCACAGTTTATAGCTTTATTTATTTATTTTTATTTGTAAGATTTTTTATTGGTGCATTGTAGTTGTACGTCTTAATGGAGTACAAGATGGTAGAGGTATACATGCACACATCACCCAATCAGCCCTTACCAATTCCTACCACATTCCCTCCCCACTTCTTTTCTTCTCGTGTTTTGTTTAATGATAATATATATAATTACTTAAGAATACTTTAGTTCCACTGTAGTAAAACTCCTTGTTTGTAAGAATTCGGTAATCTTATTTTTCTCATCTGCATATACAGATTTCTTCTGGAGGAATAGTACTTTCAGGTTTTAATAATAATGGTAATGAAAAGTCCCTTTGTTTATCATTATATAACTCATAAAGCATTTTTCTACACCAAAACATGTTATCCTAACATCTAGCAGTTAGGAAAGAAATACTCTGAGCTGAGCCCACATTTTCAGATTAGTCAGGGACACATCTAGCAGTTAGGAAAGAAATACTCTGAGCTGAGCCCACATTTTCAGATTAGTCAGGGACGCACATGTGAAACTGGGTTTTCACACTCAACTCACCTAGGACATATGATGTTGAAAACCAGTATGCCAGCAGAGTAAGTAGCTACCACTCATTAAGCAAACATAAACATTACTAATTAAATGTTTGTTCTAAAACAAGGTTGTCAAAACAGAAACTTAAAAAGTGCTGGCAGGACTACTAAGTATTTTGTCAAGTGATATGCCATATTGAATAACTATCTTTAAAATGCAGTCTTTTTATTATAAGCTCCTCATCTTCAGTATCCCCACATTTTCAAAATCCAAGATGTTTGTAATTACTACCAGGTCCTATTGAGAATTGGGCTGTTTTATATCCAATCAAAAATACTATTCTGGGCATGGTGGCGCACGCTTGTAATCCCAGCATTCGGGAGGCTGAGACAGGAGGATCGCGGTTTGCGGACAGCCTCAGCTACTTAGTGAGGCCCTTTGCAACTCAGTGAGACCCTGTTTCAAAATAAAGAATAAAAAATAGGGCTGGAGTTGTAGCTTGGAGGTAGAATACCTCTGGGTTTCATCCCCAGTACTGGGAAAAAAAAAAAAAAAAAGAAGTAACTGTATCAGAGAAAAAATCTAAAATGTCAACCTTAAATTGTTAGCCAACTAAGCAATACTACCTATGGATTTTGTAATGTATACTATCTATGGATTTGTCATGCATATGATAATATATTAATTTATTATTTGATCTTTGTTAAATTTTTCTTGTTGCACCTAAACTGTCTTAACAGATATTCTGTTAGATTTTTAAAAAGGCAAAGAAAAACCTGAAATGAACGTCTGATAATGTATATAAAAGAATTAGCTTTTCACCATACCAATATGCCACTAGAATTTCTTGAATTGATATTAAATATAGTGACAAAAAGAGATAATTGAGAGAGAAATTTTCCCATTATTTTTTAACTTTGCATGGAAAGCAACATCATAGCCATAACGAAACTATAGCTCTGTTTAGAAGGTTTATGTCTAAGCTTTGATGCATTGCTGTCATTTATTGGGAATGTGTACTGTAATCCACATCGATACTGTAAACTTGTAGAAAGTTACACAATTTCTGTCAGCTTTGTTTTTTGATTTATAAGATTATGATAAGACTACTATGAAGGTCAATCAGATACCATATGTAGCCAGTCTCCTTTGTCTTCCGATAAGTGTTGGCAAATTCTCTCAACATTTTCTCCAGAAACATTAATTCATCACAGCAATGAGGACTCAAAAGTTTTAACTTCACACTCTATTTTTTTTCATGTAAATGTTATTCTTCTGCATT
This sequence comes from Muscardinus avellanarius, assembly GCF_963383645.1. Taxonomy (NCBI): domain Eukaryota; kingdom Metazoa; phylum Chordata; class Mammalia; order Rodentia; family Gliridae; genus Muscardinus; species Muscardinus avellanarius. The sequence continues at coordinate 7,724,800 of NC_137791.1, read as the reverse complement.
CGAATTTTGATCTATAAGTTTATAGCAGTATATTAAAATAACTGAAATATAAATTTTAGCCATTTATTTGGATTTTTTTTTTTTGGTAGTACTGGTGTTTCTGGAAGCCCTTCTACCTCCGGGCTACACTCCCAGACCTATTTTTAGATTTTTATTTGGAAACAGGGTCTCCTAAGCCAGCGCAGCTGGCTTTAAACCTGCGCGATCCTCCTGTCTCCGCCTCCCAAGCACGGGGATTGATTACAAGCGTGCGCCACCACGCCGGGCTATATTTGGATCTTAAATATATATCAACATTTTTTTGGGGGGGCTGGTTTAGGATTTGAACTTAGGAGCATCCTTCCTCTGAGCTACACCACCAGCTCTATTTTTATTCTTTATTTTGAAACAGGGTCTCACTAAGTTGAGGAGGGTCTCACCAAGTAGCCGAGGCTGGCCGTGAACCTGCGATCCTCCTGTCTCAGCCTCCCTAGGGCTGTGATTACAAGCGTGCACCATCACTCCCGATTAATCGCCAATCTTTTAGATTTAAAACAAGCATGTTTTGACTCATCAGGTCTCAGCAGGTCATAAAATATATATAGCTAAAAAGCACAGCACTGAGCTAGAGAGTACACAATCCTGTTCTCTATAACAGTAATCGCATTCAAGAGAAAGCCTCTTAGGCCTTATCCTCTCATATGGCTGGGTTATGCTTCATGAATCAATTCTAATTCAGTGGCTTTAAATCCAAACATTTATTTTTCATTCATGTCTATCTTTTACTGGCTCACTGAAGCAAATTAGACATGAAAATATTATCTTATGGTGATGCTTCTCCATCAAGACAAGTTTTCAGAGAATATCACAATAGAGGCCAGTAGAAATAGACCACCAAGACCCACTAATGTAAGCTTTGGACCAAAATGAAGTATTTCCTTGGCTAAATTATATCAGGTGGTCACAGATTACTTCACGTTCAGATGGAGGGCAGAAATTAATCAACCATGTAACCAGAAGGAAACAAAAAAACAAATAGTAGTGGAGTTTAGTCATGTAAAACACAGACACAATTTGTGGCTATAAAAGCTAGTAGCTCCAAAAAGAGCATACACATAAAAGAACTGTAAACATTTTATTTTATGTGTAGGATTAAAAATAGCCTGTGCCAGGATTAGAAACAATTCTCTGTGTTTGGGGTCATAATAGAGTTCTAAAGAAAGCCAAAGAAAAACTAGAAGAATTAGAAGCCAAGCCCATTCCACAGAAGGACAGCTTTCGAGTAACAACTTTCGTCATCATGCACTGAGTCTTGATTTTTTGTTAGAGCTACTTTCTAACTAAGTTCTTGTGCTCTAAATAAGGTATTGAAACCTCAGGGAACGAGGAGGAGGATGGTTCAAAGTCAATCTTGTACTCAATTTATGAGGTGGCAATCATCGGCACTGTTTTGTCATCAATATGAAAAAGTTCCTGAGATGGTCAACTTATAAGGAGGAGAACCTTATTCTGCTTCTGTGCCTGTGGTGAGATCGCGCATGTTGGGAGTGAATGGAGGAAGAAGCTGTTCGGCTTGTGGTGCTGAGAGGGGAAAGAGAAATTGAAAGAGAGGCAAGAGTCTCACAACTTCCTCCACTGGCATTTCCCAATCGCCGGTGCTGAGAGGGGAAAGAGAAATTGAAAGAGAGACAAGAGTCTCACAACTTCCTCCACTGGCATTTCCCAATCGCCTAACTTCCTCCCTCCAGGGCATCTCTCAATGGCTCCAGACCTCCCCAGTGGTGTCAGGAATTGGAACCAAATTTTTGACAAAGGGGTCTTTGGAGGATACTAACAAGAACCATAGCAGACATGGAGCAAGGTCTAGAAGGAAGAAGCTTTCTCATCACACCAAGGTGCCAACAATCTCCTGAGCTTTGAATCTCAGCTATGAGCTGCCCTCATCCGAAGGAAATTTTGTTGGCTTTAATTTGCACAAAACTTCCAAAAAATATTCAGAGCTCCTGAATAAGTCTTGTGAGACCATTCAAGCATGACTCAGTCTCTGCTCAGAGATGCAAAAGAGCCTAAGGCAACTTGCTTTCTTCCATGATCTAAACTCATGATTCATCAAGTAGGAGTCTGTAGAACCTGTGATTAGAGTTAAAATAAACCGAACAGCCTGAAATAGTAAAATAAATCATTAGTAGTCTGCATTAATAAATTCAAATGAAGGCATCCATGCATGCATACATGTATAAGAACATGGAAATAAAACACCTAGATCATGACCTTGTAAAATGATAAAGTAAATATTTGGAAATATGAATTATCATTTTTCTTTATAATTAGAGTTATACAAACCCTTTGCTTAAAAACATAATTTACTGCATCTTTTTTATATATTGATGGGCTCATATCTGAATGAAACGGATATTTCTTTTGTTTAAAATAAATACAAATTTCAATTTGAAAGATGTTTTAGTTCAAACTAAAATTTTTAATTCAAAATATGCCTTTCCTATTCCTTTTGATGTGTGAAGGAGTAGGAAAAAATCACCATATCTATTTTTCTATTATTTTAATAAAATATTAGATATGAAAGGCCACCAACAGCATCTAATTAGCAGCTTGATTAAAGTTTATAAGAACTGATGTGATTTGCCACCTGCTATTAATTACGCCTGTATTTTATAGAAACTGAAGTATGAAAAAGAATTAAATCAGAACATAATAATGACGGCAATGTTTCACTATTTTAAACTTACACAGAAAATAAATTAATAAATATATACATTTTAGCTTCTGACATCTACCTTTGATAGATATTTGTTAGGACAGACCCTTACTAACTTTGTGTGTTTTCTAGAAAAATGAATAATAAAAAGTGAGTCTTTTTTTCACAGAATTATCATTCTGTGAAAGAATGGGCAACTACGGTTATGAAAATATTCCCTAGTTATGGTGTACAACCTCAACTTATTTTCCAGTTTCTGTGCTCCTCCAGTTTGAGATGCATATACATTACTTTGACTGGGAGAGAGAAATATCATTGAAGATGATATTTGTTCCTAATTTATAGAATTGTTTCTCCAAAGTATAACAGTGGGACTGTTGGAATATGAAATATAGAGGTTTCTGAGAGTATACATGTGCCCAATGGAATAGAGATTTCCAAACATATGACATGTTTCAGCTGTGTTTCTACAGGAAGCATGGTGCGCGAGAACATACCTTGTTAGTGGAAATAAGTAGACCTTAACTAGCTAAAATCTACATTTATCTAGGGATAGGATCAGTATTTTACAAGTCCTTTTCTGCTTTTTGTAAAATACTTGAAAACTGGTGGGAGTTTGTCTTTTGGTTGCCTAACTTTGGTTACGGCAGTTTCCATATTTTCACTTGGTTATTACCAGTTTCCACCATTATGTAAAATATCAACACCTATTTATATAGCAGGATAGCAAACTTAATCCATTGCACAACTTGGTCAGCTACAATGCAGCTTCAGTATTGTCTGTAAACCACAGACAATACTGTTCATTTTATGGAAATTAAAATATATTTACTAGTGACTAGGTGTAGATTTATTTTCTAACCAGTAAATTTCCTGAAGGATTGTACTAGCAGATATTTATCTTTCAAACCTACTAAAATATGGTTTAAATGACAAAGGATAAAAAGTAAAGCTTCATGTGTCCAAAAAAGTCACAGACAAGAATAAACATTAAGTAATATGAAATTTTAAATGAGATTTTTTTGGATTAAAAGTATATAATATGCTCTCTTGTTTCTAGCTTAAAAGACATTTTTAGAAAGACTACTACAATTTAAATATGTAAAGCCCATTTTTACTGCTAATGAACAGAAAGGTAGGCTTTCAGTCATGCCTTAAATTGGTCTGAATTACGACTCTTTTAACAATTTGGCCTGGAATTCATTTCTCAGTTATTGTGTATTCTAGTTTCAAGAGCTGTGCCCTGGATTTAGTAAAATTGCTATCAAGACTTCTATTTTCTAGTAGCTTATATCTGGGCAGTGTTTCCCATATGAATAGCTACAAAAAGCTGAATAAATGATGAAATCCAAAGTTTGATTGCTTTAATAAAAATTAAATGGAATGCAATTCCACAAAAGAAAAAATATTTTGTCTGATATTAAATTTATGTATCTATTTTCATTTTTAATTGGTGCTTGGAGTCATACATCTTCAGTGGGTACAAGATGGTAGGGACATACATGCACACATTACTCATTCAGCCCTTCCTCAGTTCTCTCCCCATTCCATCCCCTTTCCTCATGTGTGGCTCAGTCACTGACTTTAATATGTCTGTGAATGTACATCATATTTATTAGGGAATTTTCTCTTCCCATCCCCTTCAGTGAGGTCACCTTATTTGCTCCTCTATGGTTTCTCCTTCTTCATCTAGAGGTCTTCCTATGACCCTTTTCACCATAGCTTCCACATATTAGGGAAAATATTTCTAATCTACACACGTGATTAAAAAATTTCTCCACTCTGAGCAAGGGCCAGATGTGAAAATTCAGGCTTGACTTAGGCAGCGTATTTCTAAAGGATGAGAGAATCTGATAGAGACTTTTAATCTCTTGGGGAAAAAATAACAAAATTAAGACAGAAGGATCCGCAAACAAAAGGATGATTAGCTTCAAGAGACCTTTTTATTCTTTTCGGTTTTTCAGTGCTAACGGTGGCAGAGGACTAAAATAATAATAGAGTAAAAGTTCTGGGAATCTTGGGCTGCTGAGGAGATAAAGAGCCCCAAAGAGAGTGCAGTGAGAACCAGGAGGAGCTGAAAGCCCAAAGGGAATGACAATTGACACAGGCAACCTGCAACTCTTTTTCTTGAAGGCATTTCCTTAGGAGACATTACTGACATTCAAGGTAATTAGAAAAGTTTTTTGTAGTCATGGGCTTTGTGTGACAGAACTGAAGGTTTTTCCAGTACAAATTGATATCTTCCTCAGTTTCAAATTGTAAAAATGCAAGGGTGCATGGTTTAAAAGTTATGGCAAGTTCAGCCCCATGGAAATCACATAGAGATCTATGGTGTCTGGGTACAGAGAAACTGAACATTTGCCCAATTCTTTGCATAAAAGTTTTATGACCCATGCCCTAGCAACAGAATGTGACTGAGTCATAGAAAATTGCAAAACAGCCTGAACACATCTCAATCTGTTATTGGAATGCCTGAGTCAGCGATATCCTATAATGATATTGGCATTAGAGAGGAAATATTACATTCTAGTTTCTTAGAATTTATATGGAATCTTGACAGTCTTTATATATCAGACTATCAAGCATATATTAAGCAAACAATGAATGATGCACAACTTAAAAAAATACCAAAGATCTATAACTCACAGATGAAGACTTTAAAATATTAAACAACTGATAAAATGTTGTTACAAACAGGTTAAAAGTTATACAATTTACAGAGAAAATTGTATTGTATAAAATATCAGATGGATACCCTGGGATGCAAAGTATAATATCCGCAGCTAACAGATAATTAGTAAATGACACTGATTGCAGAATGCACACTGATAAGAAAACATTAGAACCCTATCTAGCAAATCAGCAGAAAGATGTCCAAATTGTAGCATATAAGAAATACAATAACAATATAATTGAAATCATGACACAGCCAAAAAGATGTCTGAATAAATAATGGCTGACAATTTTTTTAAACTGTTGAAAGACATCACTCTTCTTTGTCTTCCACCATTTCTAGTCAGGGGATACTTAGGTTTGCGATAAGGTAGACCCTGAAAAACGGGTAATCTGGCATCTTAATTTTGGAATTTTCAGGCTTGAAAACTGAATGTTTACTCTTGGTATTGTCATTGTTTACAAGCTGCATAGTTAATTTAGTCATAATACTAACTAAGGCAAGATAAAACCATATCGGGTTATTACAGTAAAAATGATAAACTACAATAATAAAAATCTTAAAGACATTCACAAGAAAAAGATTTGTTTTCCTCAAAGAAAGGAAGCAAAAATAAAATGTTACTTTTTGAAGAAAAAATAAACTAGAAGACAAATGGAATGTTATCTTTAAGATGATAAAAGAAATATATCTGTCATGTTAAGGAAACATAAGAAAGTGTCAATAGGATAAACTAAAAAACAAAATGTGCAGTGCTCCAATTCCAAGTTGGATAATTTACCATACTATACCCTGTATCTGCTATTGAAAGTGACCAGAAATCCTGTGCAACTTCCACAAAGTATGTTTCCGAGATTTCTGAACCATGGATGTTCAGACACAGATTGGAAAGCATAAAGAGATAGACAATATAAGCTACAGACTGATAAAAACATTTGCGAATCACATAATGGTGAAATGAGTAGAATTAAGAATATGTAACTCACTACTAAAACTTAATGTAATAAATCAAAGAATTCAATAGATATTTACCACAGAGAAATGGTTGAGCCTTTCAGAAGCTGGATATCTTAGGAAGTCTGAGACTATGGTGGTGTGTGCTCCAAGTGGACTGTGCTGAGGCCTTGGCAATCTTATTAAATTTTCATCTCAGGTGTTCCTTATAGTAATGGAAAATTGACTAACAAGGAAAGACTGTGACTTTTGTTCTCAGGATAATTATGTAATAGCATGGACTAACTACTTGCAAATGAGATGGTTATTTTCAGTGGTTTTCATGGCCAGAGATAAAAAAACCAAAACAAAGACATTACCACTAATATTGATGTAATCAATAGTTTATATTGATCAAATATCTGTGATCACTCATAGTAAACACAGCTGACTTAAAGGCCACAGAATAAATTTTTTGACATAAATTGCTAGTTTACTACTATTTAAGAGAGTGTTTTTAAGTATGGACATATTTTAAATTCTACTTGATATTCTGAAAATCTTCCTGATTGCATGATCTTATTTTTCTAAATGATCACATTAAAATATGTGTTTATATGTATTCAGTATTAATGACATCTAGACAATGTAATTCTTGTACAACAGAGACAAAAGAGCTAAAATGCTGCTTATTCGTAAAGAATAAAATAAAATACACTAAGGAGAAATGCAACGAATGATTTATTAGCACATTTAAAAACCATGGTTCTCTTTTTCTATGTATTTGTAAGTATAAACATAAGACATAATCAAATATGGCTTCACTCTGTGCTCATCATTAATGATGCTGATTCAGCTGTTGCTAATGAGAATTATAAGCCTTTGTTGATTAGGCTATTGAATTAAGGCTTCTTAGTATCATTACAACTCATTTATTGTATGCAAAGTGGAAAAATGATGAGAATTCTTGCCTTTTCATTTGTGTTTAAGTAGAGTTTTTAAATGAGAATGTAGCTACTTCTACTCTAAATACTTTTACTCAGTTCTCCTACAGCCTTCAAGGACAAAATCATCACCCAATTTATAGAAAATAAATTCTGTAAAAGTATATATTGGGATTTCACATAATTCAATTAAAAAAGAAGAAAGAGAGCCCAGGAGATAAAAATCGAGCTTTCACCAAATTTAAGAATGTTATGAGACAACTTGGTATTTTTGTCATCCAATGTTGATCTTTATAAACCTGAAGTAGAAAAGAAATCAAAGTAGTCTGTAGATTACAACTCAAAATTTAGGAGTGATATGAAATAGCCTCTACTTAAAAAATTGGAGACAGCTTTGATGCAACCAGAGAAGTCACAAAACAGAATGACAAACTTCCTAAATAAACTCATACCAAAAAAAAAAAAATAATAATAAGCGCAGTATTCTCACCATCAAATAATGTCTTCACACTTTTTATTTTTAAATGGATAGCTTTATTTCACTGGTCTGGTACAGTAGCCTAAAGTGATTCTAAAATCTACAGAAATAGCTTCATGAGGGAGAAACTCAGAAAACTAAGGTGAGAGATATTTAAATACACAACTTGAAATATTAGAAGCCAGCTGGGATTGGTGGCCCATGATTGTAATTTCAGCTTGGGAAAGTGAAACTGGAGGATCGCAGGTTCACAGCCAGCCTCAGCTATTTAGTGAGGCCCTCTGCAACTTAGCGAGAAGATGTTTCAAAATAAAGAATAAAAAATAGTGCTAGAGGTGCAGCTCTGAGGTAGAATCCCCCTGGATTCAATCCCCAGTACCAAGAGTCAAAAAAAAAAAAAAATAGAAACAGTAGAAGCTATGAACACTTGGGAATTAATATCTTCCTAAATAAACACAAAACAAAAACAATCATGCTTCCTAAGAGGAAAATGTCTTTGGATTTCTGACAGTTATTTTTTTCTAGGTTTCCATGTTGTTTCCTATGATCTAAAAGGATTATGCAATAAGCCATTTGTCTAATGGATAGAAAAAATGTATCCTCTTAATTTATTTGTAGAATTAAATAATCATTGTGTACTTTCAGAATATCATATCAAAAACCTGAGCCTCGTTTTCTGAGAATATAGCATTAGTATTTGGATTTCGTGTATGGTTTTTTGCCCCCAGAGGCCCAGCTCTGGGAAACATGCAGGAGAGCTCAGAGGTGGGTCACAGCTGGAGGAGGTGGGTCACTGTGGTCTGGTCTGGTCTGGAGGATTACATATATTACTCAGCGGTGCTCCCTCCTGATATCTCTGCTTCCAGCTGCCAAGAGGTGAAAGCAGCTCTTCTCTGGTATTTTTTCACTACCACACCTTGATGTTTCTGTCTTGGAGCTGGCCCACCAAGGACTCAATCTCTAAAACCTTGAGCCCAATTAACCTTTCTTCCTCTAAGTTGTTTATACGCAGATACTTTGGTCACAGTGATGAAAAGCTAACTAAAACACAGACTTTAAACTTAAAGTTTCTCATAACCTTGTTGGAGTTCCACTATACAACAGGTTAGTTATCTACCTCTTCTGTATCATTCTAGTAAACATATCTTTGGTAAATGAACATTGTTGTTTAACATATTAGGAATGAAGAGGTTATGTATAATTTTCAGATAACTCTAAAAGGCTTGTGGGCCATCACAATAGCACGGTTACTTTTGTCTTTATCATGAGTTATCTGGAAAAGAGATTTTTGTGTGTGTGATACTGGGAATGGAACCCAAGGGCATTCTACCTCCAAGCTTCAAGACCAGCCCTATTATTTTATTTTATTTTGAAGCAGGGTCTCAGAAGGATTTCAGAAGGCTTTACTAAGTAGCTGAGGCTGTCCATGAACTGACATCCTCCTGTCTCAGCCTCCAGAGTACCGGGATTACAAACATATACCATCATACCCATCTGGGAAAGTGATTTGAGTACACAGATTTAGTATGGAAAACGTATTGATGTTCATCTCCTACCTCCTAAAGTATATGTGTCTATTTAAAGCTTCTAATATACTTTCAACACAGTTGTAGAGAAGCCCTTTTAAATGGCTAGAATCTGGTTCTTAGGCTAGAGCACCCCACAGTGCCCATGCAGAAGAATATATATTAGAGTTCATCAACTAATTTTTTTTTTTACAATGCAAGAAGCAATTCAGGGGAACTACAAAATATAGCAGCACATAATGCAGAATTTAATAGTAGAGCTTGACCATCTGAGTACTGTGTTTATATATTTATAAATATTTTATCTGAAAAGAAGCCTTTAAATTAACTGCAATATTCATTCAGATATTTTTGCCTCAGTTAAACTAACAACCATCTCATTGGTAGTTTTTTTTTTCAAAAGGAATGCTTAGTTTTATTGAAATCTATAATATTCTAAGGACAAAATATCTTCATGTTTATTAAAACTAGATACTCACCAGATAACTGATTTCAAACAGCGTCGCAGAAAGATTAAACAAAACAATTTTTCTAAGCAAACTCCTTCAATAAGTAGCTCATGGATTTTCAAAAAGTAACATATAAAAACTGTACTTTGTTATTACACAACTCTTGTTGGCAATTTTAAAAATGTATTCTTAGTTGCTTAGTATTTTTCAAGTGCTAGTAGCATATTAGTGCTTTGGACACAAAACACTGATTCTTTTTAACTGATGCAAGAATGAAATGAAAATTAAGAAATCAGGTTCTAACAAGGTGCGGTATTGCATGCCTACAATCTCAGTACTTGGGAAGCCAAAGCAGGATGGTCACAGGTTCAAGGCAAGCCTCAGCAACTTAATGAGTCCCTTGGTAACACAGTGAGACCCTGTTTCAAAAATAAAGGAATGAAAATGGGTGGGGTGTAGTTTGATGGCAGATCAGCCATGAGTGAATCCTAATTACAACACAAACAAAAAAAGAAATAAAGTTCTACAAACTAGGTTAAAGGTAAAATAAAGATTTCTAGGTATCAATTTCCTTTTTCCCTTTCTATATTCTACACAACAAATCTGATTAAAATAAATTTGGAATAATAAAGAAAAGTAGTTTTTTTTTTTCTCAAGGCACTAGTCCAAATTTATGACACTATGAAAATGTTGTCTTCTTTTTAATGTCATACAATTCCATTCAAGAATACAAAAGCTTTGGAAAATACGTTCTGATTTATGACTTGCTGTGTTAATTTTTAAAAATAACATATAAGCCGGGCGTGGTGGCACATGCTTGTAATCCCGGCGCTTGGGAAGTGGAGACAGGAAGATCTCGCAGGTTCGAAGCCAGCCACGCTGGCTTAAGATATCCTGTTTCAAAAAATATATATATAAAATAGGTCTGGAGTGTAGCCCAGAGGTAGAAGGGTTCTATCACCTGTACCACCAAAACCAAAACCAAAAACAAAAACATATAAAACAAAAAGTAAAAATTAGTATTTATGAAAAGTTGTGATAAAATGATAAAACTAAAAATTTACAAATGTAAGAACATGGTATAAGGGTTTCTGAAGTGCATAAATGGTACAAACGTTAAATGTAATAAAATCAAAAGATTCTTCATACAAAGCCGATAAAATGACTAATACATATGAAAATATAATTTTCAGAAATATATAACTACATTATCATTTTATGTTTTCTTGATTCAATTATTGTTTATAATTTTTTCATGCTAAGTATTATACAGTTCTGAAATCATAACCCTGATGACGATTTATTTTCAGTGAACAATTATGGCTTAGCTTTGTGACACCAGGTCATTTTTAGTCTTTCTTATAATATTTTTTGCTACTATACTTCCATTCATGTTCCTCTGAAAGTTTTTCTCATAAGAATTTTGATCCTGGCTAAAAATAAAGTAGAAGATATATGTTGGACAGAGAGAAAGTGTATTAAGAAGAATGAACAATAAGAAGATAATTAGAATCCATGATGCCCTTGAGACCCAAGAATTCTGAACTCCGTAAGCCCGGGTACTTTGCAACTCTACCTCCATATCTCTAATTATAGTTTTGCCTCCAGTTGGAGATTATCAGAAATCTTGGGTATTAGTTTTCTATAAAAATAGCATATTGTATTTTGAAAAAAGATAAAGAATGTAGGATATTTTCAATGACCAATAAACATATGATGATGATTCTAAAGAAATATTTTTAGAACATGCAATGAGGCAATTTACATGTTATTTTTAAATATGCCCTCATCTTATGATTTTTCTATTATAATCAGTAATTACATTTATTTCAGTAAAAATCTCCTAGAAGATGCATGTCTAACATTTAATCAAAGAGTTAAGTAAATTAATTCCACTTTGTAGCTCACTTTCTTCTGTATTCATTTATTCATTTCATGGGCTTCATATGCACTAATATTGAAAAGATGTAATAATACTGAAATAGATAATACTAAAATTCTAGGAAGGGCTTTCATTACTACTTAAGAAAAAATAGTCACAAATGTTAACTAATCAAGAGATGTAATTTATCTTCTGTGATTTAGCATAGATTGATGCATGTCTACAGTAGATTTTGTCTTATTAATGTGATGTCCCAGTGGGGATATTCTATTACCTTTAAAATTATTTAGTGTCTTAAAAGAAATGCATCTGCAGATATGTAAATGTAAAATACATTTTTTTATTGAAAGGGCTAAAATGGCTTTGTGTTTTTAAACACCAATAGGTATTAATGAGAAAAGGAAATGTAATAGACAGTTTAAAAACAGGAGAACTACAAAAGAAACATTCAGTAGTATAGGCCAATATTTTCCAAAAATAAATGTGATTTTGACTACATGGAAAATGCGATCTATGGTGAGGATAAAAGAAAGGATGGCTAGTGGAAATAGAAGAGTGGCAGGCAAACCAGATCAGAAAAAATAAAAAAAACTGTGTGAGGTTTCTGAAAAGTTCACTTTATGTTATAGGTAGGAAATTAAATGTCCAGTATTATGAAAAGAGATGGAATAATCATAATTTCCCCATGAAAATTTCTATTTCTCTCTTCTCTCTTCCTCCTCTCTCTCTCTCTCTCTCTCTCTCTCTCTCTCTCTCTCTCTCTCTCTCTCTCCCTCCCTCTCCCTCTCTCTCTCTCTCTCTCTCTCTCTCTCTCTCTCTCTATATATATATATATATATATATATATATATATATATATATTCTGTACTGGGGATTAAACCCAGAGGCATTCTACCTTCGAGCTACACCCCCAAACCTATTTTTAATATTTTATTTTTTTGAAACAGGGTCTCTTTAAGTTGCAGAGGACCTCACTAAGTAGCAGGGGCTGGCTATGAACCTGTGATCCTCCTGTCTCAGCCTCCCAAGTACTGGGATTACTTTTTATGGAATTCCTAACAGAAGCCATAGTTTTAAAGTCAGGATTTTGAATTAATAAAACAAACTAAGCCTTTTATGAGAGGCCTAGTTTTCTTTTGTAATCCAAATAATTGTTTTTGTAATCTAAAAAATAATTTCAAAGTACTCATTATAAGCTGGGTGTGGTGGCTCACGCTTGTAACCCCAGCATTTGGGAGGCTGAAACAGGAGGATTACGGTTAGTGGCCACCCTCAGCTACCAAGTGAGTCTCTTTGCAATTCAATGAGACCATGTTTCAAAATAAAGAATAAAAAATAGGGTTGGGGGTGTAGCTTAGAGGTAGAATGCACTGGGACCCATCCCCAGGACCACACACACAAAATGTACTCAATATATACATCACGTGCAATGTGGTGGGAGAAGTGGATTACTAAAGATCTCTTGTTTTGTTTTGTAAATTTGTTTCTGCCTGTAAGGAGGAGAGAAAACTCAGAAAAGTTTGACTCGATATATTTTGGAGGGATGAGATGAACAATGAGTAAATTCTTGGTGTAGATACTGAGTCAACAGATACATGAGTACAGACTATAGAAATTCTGAGTTTCCTGTCTCAGAGCACTGGAATTCTTGTGTCTCTTCAATGCAGATAAAAAATATGTACTCAAGGTCTCATTGAGGAGAATCCTTCATGGTATCTAAGAAAAGTAATAGCTCACTAAAAATAAATGAATTGGAAGATTCAAGGTCTTTGAAATTCTCTATGTGGCAAAACACAGGCAAAACAGCCCGTAGTTCCAGAACCCCAGCAAACATTAGAAAAAACAAAATCCTTTTTATCAGATAATTGTGTATAAAATATTTTCTTCTTTTTATTTTCTTTATAAACATTTCTAAGAAGTAAATATGGATGAATTACTTTGCCATTTTTATTTCATTTTATGTATATAATATGTATTATACAATTTTAAAAATACATGTTATACAGTTTATGTATGTATTGCATAGTATTACATATGCTACTTATATTTCTCTCAATGTATTTTTCTCACCAAAAATCTGTCTAAACTAAAATAGGTAAAATAAAAATTTTCGCATGAGATTTTCTTATTTTATTGGTACATTATAGTCCCACATCATGATGTTGATCATGTTGCCTTACCGACAGCAGCGTACATTCATACAATATTCGGTGTCCTCTCCCCTGCTTTCCTATCCCCCAACATTGAGTGACCAGGTTGCCCTTGCTACATTCACACTTATACACATATTACAATGCACTTCCTCCATTAGTCAACCTCGGTCTTCTTCCTCCCACCTTTTCTTTATGGCTTTGCTGAGGCTTCCCCTCCATTATCTGGAGTCCTTCTGATATCTCTAATACTCTCTAGTTTGGGCATATTAGAGAAAACTTATGTCCTTTTTTCTTTCAGTGCTTGGCTAATCTCACTTAACATAATGTTCTCCAGGTCTTTCCATCTTTTTGTGAATGGCATGATTTTGTTCTTTATTACTGAGTAGAATTCCATTGTGTGTATTTTCCATAATTTTGCAATACATTCATCTGTTGATGAGACCTAGGTTGTAGAAGGAGTTTCAGAGAATGCCACCTCTCTCTCTTTTTTTTTAATTTTTATTTCCCAGAACAATTTGTGAAGTATTGGGTGTAGTTCTTCCCTGAAAGTTTGTAGAATTCAGCTGGAAACCCATCTTGGCCTGGGTTTCTTTGATAGTAAAATTTGTATTGCTATCTCTATTTTTTGCTTGCTATTGGTAGGTTTAAGCTGGCTATGTCCTTTTGGTTCAATTTAGGTAGGTTATATGTGCTTAGAAATCTATCAATTTCTTCCATGTTTTCCAGTCTATTGGAGTATAAATTTTCAAAATAGTTTCTGATAATTCTTCAAAATACCCCACTGTCTGTGGTGATATCTTCTTTTTCATTTCTAATTTTAATTATTTGCATTGATTCTCTCTTTCTTTTGGTTAGGTTTGCCAGGGGTTTGTCAATCTTATTAATTTTTTTCAAAGAACCAACTTTCTGTTTTGTTAATCCTTTGTATGTTTATTATTCTCTGTTTCATTTATTTCTGCTCTGATTTTAATTATTTTCTGCCTTCTGCTGGCTTGAGGATTTTACTGTTGTTGTTTTCTAGGTCCTTAAGATGTGGCATTTGGTTGTTTACTTGACAACTCTATTCTTTATTGTGGGCACTCCACCCTATAAACTTTCCCCTTAACACTGCCTTCAAAGTGTCCCATAGATTTTGGTATGTTGTGTCTACATTTTCATTTAATTACAGGAATTTTTTTTATTTCCCCCCTTATTTCTGACTTTACCCACTCATCACTCAGTAGTGTAACATTCCATCTCCATGTATTTAAATAGTTTATTCGGTCTTCCTTTCATCCATTGTGATCTGAAAATGTGCAGGGAACTATATTACATCTTTTTAATTTGCTGGTGCTTGCTTTTGGGCCCAGCATTTGTGATTTTCTTGATTTTCTTTATTTCCTCACTGTTCCTTGTTCTCATATTTTCAGAGTTTTCAGGTTTGTTTTTCTGTTGTCTTGGCATCTTTATACTTTTGTGTGTGAGTCTATGGATCGTTTGTCTGATTCAATCTTAGCAGTAGGGATTTAGGGGTGTCAGCATATTTGTGCACAGGTAACAGTGGTTTTTATTGTTTTTTTTTTACTGGTGAGGGTTGGGTAAGGGGAGAGTATCTGGGTAGATAGGTATAGGAGTCAGGGAAAGTAGAGGATATGATTAATGTGTTTGTGAATTTAAGTATAATAGGTAGTATATGGCTGAGAGTGAGAGAAGGTAAGATAGGAATCTTATAGTTAGTATAGCATATTTACATATAAAGATATGAAATAGCTTGAATATAAAACAGGAAGATATAGTAAGGAAAAAAGTTTTGAGAGAAGAGAGTAGAGAGATAGGCTAGAAGGAGGAAGTCTGTAAAAGGAATGGGGAAGGGAGCAAACAAATGGGCATAAAATAATAAAAAAAGCAACAAAAAACTAACAATTATAAATGAAATACAAAAAAAAAAAACAATGAAATGGGGGGAGCAAGAACTAACAAATGAGAAAAAACAGTCCTCAAATTTACATATATAGGACCTGGGCCCATATAATGTCTCTATGTCTGTTCCCTGTAGCAAATTCTGGAGTATATTCCAATGTCTCTCATTTTCTCTGTAACCTATTGCCAGGTTTTGGACCCACTTTATGAGTGTTTGCACCCCTCTCTTGACTCTGATAACTTTGTGCTTAGGTGTCACTGTAAATGAGTTTCATGTGAGCTCAGATTTCTTTGTTTTTTCACCCTGGGCTCTGCACTCTCTGGCCCTAAGCTCTATTCTCAATGGCTCTGTGCTCTTCGCCTTCTGGTCCTGAGCTTGGCACCTTCCAGCCCTGGGTTCCACACCCTCTGGCCCTGGCTTTCTAGCCTTGGGCTCTGCTCTTTCTGCTCTGGGCTCTCCAATTTCCAGCCCTGTGTTTTTTGCTTTCAGGTCCTCAGCTTTGTATTTGCCAGGCCTGGTCTCTGTAATTTCAGTCCCTCAGCTCTGACCTTTTTAGGCCTGGGGTCTGCATCTTTTGACTCTGGGCTCTGCACTCTCCAGCCCTGGACCTGTACCTCCCTACCTGCACCAGTAGAGGATGTCTATGTAGTCTTGAGGAGCCTCCTATGACCCTGTGCTGGTACCGCACCCTGGGCACTATGGGCTTTTTCCATGTCACTGGACTACCTCAGGAATGGGCCGCCATATCTTAGTCTACCAGGGTCCCTGTGTCTGCTCTGGGAATTTGTCTGCCAAGTAATGCAACATGGTTGACTTATTTTCCTGTGGGTTGGGTCTCTGGAGGGCACAGTGAACTGCTGCAGGTGCTGGCTTCTGGGGAGCACAAAGAATTTTGTATCTTTTTCTTCATTCCTGCAGCAGGGTGCTGGTCATTCAAGATTTTGGAGCTCTACTCTGCTTTCTGCCCTTCAAGTCCTTGGTATTCTTGCAGGAATTACTTGGGGCTATGGAGCCATCAGTGGTGACTCAGGCAGATGTCCTGAGATGGTGCCGGCTGCCACACTAGTTCACTCATGTGCTTAGACTCTTTGCGGTGGTTCTTGTTTTCAGAGTATTGAATTTCTTTCCACCATGGTTCCCTTTTGTGTGTTTTTGTTCATAAATATCTTCCACTGCTTTGTTTTTTTTGTCAAGGTTCTACCTTTTCAGTAGTTAATTTCTGTTTGCTATAGCTACTGAGATGTGCTGAATTTCCCAGCCACCATTTTTCCTCCCTCTCATGAGATTTTTAAACTGATAATTGGATATTACTTCAATTGAGTTGAAAAGAAAAAAAATCATAAAGCATTTGATTACATTAGAACACTGATATATGAGTGTATATTCTGATTTTAAAAAGTTAAAAGTAACTTTTCTTTACTTCTTTTCAAATCCTGTTATTTGTGTCCTTACTTATTAAACAACACTGGTCTCCCTCTTTCTATCTTTTAGTAATAAAAGAGAATAGACATGAAATTAAATTCAAATTTAAAAGGGCCCACGTCTAACCTACTTTTATAAATAAAGCTTTTGATTTGAGTCCTGAATATTATTGATCATGCGATATTGAATAAAAATGAAATAGACAGTGAGGAGGGAAAATGCACACAATAATCATAATGGAAAAAGTAAAAACAGGTCGAATGAATTATTGTTCCTCCCGTGATGGGACATAATATTAGATATGTAATGGAGGACATAGAAAATAGGACAGTGCAGTTATAAAGAAGCCTTTTGCAAAAAAAATTAAAGATGACATAATTACAGTTTCAGTAAAAGAAAGGATGGAGTATGACCTTGATTCCTGAATGAGTTTATCTAAAATATGATGAACCATAATCCAGCTAAAGAAAGATTTAGGACTATAAAACAAAGCAAAAATTATTTTTAAAAACACAGAAAAATAATTAAGTTGAAATGCTTATAAAAATCAAATGTCTATTAAATCAGAATAATATTTTGTAGCATTCATAGTCAATTTTCAGAGTACCTTCTGTGAGTGAGTATTGTTACTACAAAAACATTTTAGATGCTTGTTAGTATATATGGAGTTTATGGTGTCCTATAATTCACATTATCATTTAAAGTATAACAAATTAACCTTATATATTTACTTTTAAGCAATATATGGTGAATTGAATCTTTTGAATAATGAAATAATTAACATTTCATGATAAGTCAGAATATAGGTGTATAGTTAGGGATACATATGTATCCTGAAAGCTTGACTGACCACAAAGCCCTCTTTATTGTGTATACAGTTAAAATATAAAAAGTGGTCCCTGCCCTAAAAGGCATTGAGTCCAAAACTAAGAGAATCAATCTTCTTTTCTCTAAACTATGTGGCCAAACTTTTAAATTATAACTTCAAGAACACTGACAGAAGCCAGTCATATAGTAATAGATGTATATCTAGTCAGTGAAATTATTAATTTGAAAAATATAAAATAATATAATGTCAGAAAGTTGCATATCAGTACTCTTTAAAATTTAAAATTTAACTTTTATACTTTTATTTGTACATTATAATTACACATCATGATGAAATTCAACATTACAGAAACACACATACTCAAAACAGTACAATTATAAAATCTTCTAAATTATCTATTGTTTGAAAGGAAAAATCACAAAAATTCCCAGAGTGTTTTGGTAGAAACTTACAAGTCTGCTTAAAATTTCTAAATAGAAATAGCCAAAGATGATGAAGAGAAAACATAACTCAAAAGAATACTGTCATGATCACATTTCTCTTTCTCGGGGTATATTATTATTATTATTATTATTATTATTATTATTGTTGTTGTTGTTATTGTTATTATTGTTATTATTATTATCATTATTATTATTATGTGGTACTTGGGTTCCTGGAAACCCTTCTACCTTCAGGCTACACTCCCAAAACTATTTTTATATTATTTTTATTTGGAAACAGGGTCTCTTAAGCCAGTGAGTCTGGCTTTGAAGCTACTCTATCCTCTTGTCTCCGCCTCCCAAGCACGGGGATTACAAGTGTGCGCCACCACGTCTCAGGACATATCATAAATTACTTATTTCAAGTATTATGATATTTCCACAAACAAGCCCAGTATTAAATACAGGAATAAAATCAATCCAAATGAACATATCTGTTTTATGATAAAGATGCGATAACATACAAGTAAAGATAAAGGTGCTTTCAACAACAGTGCTGTTGTTTGAGTTTCAACAAAGGGAAATAAAATAAACTACATATTTATGTGTAGTGTAACAGAAAAAAATATCCTTATGGTCTACAGTCTGAATGTGGATATCAATATAATAATATTTCTAGAAGATATTGTATGAGACAACATTCCTAATTTTGAAGGAGAAAGATATTTATTTAAAAGAAGTTAACATCAAGTTTTTAAGAAAAATAATAAATTGTCCAACATTCAAATGAAGAATTTTTGTTCAGTAACAAGTATTAACGTGTGTAGAAAAAGGTAAAATTAAGCCACAGATAGGAGATTCAGAATTTTACTGTGTGCCCAACTAAAGGCCATATCTTAACATAAAAAGAACAAATGAGTAAAGAGAAAAATAATCCAGAAAATGTTTGATGGTCTGGAAACGGAACTTCAGAAGTGATGTCCAATTTAATACAAAGAGTTGGAAAGGGGCACATTTGCACTAGTCACAAGAGGAATGCAAATTAAATCCATTAACTGCTTCTGTAGATTGCTGAAATTATTAATACAAGGTGCCATTGAGCTATAACAACTATCATATTCTGCTTATGTGATTGACGGTTAAAAATCACTGGAGAAGCTACATAGCAAGTTTACTAGGAAGAACATATACAAAGATTTATACACACACACAACACAGTGTTATATACAGGACTATGCTTAACTACATGTTTTGTAATATTCTCAAATAGAAATTACCAAAAACATACATAAAACAGTTTTAAAATGTTTTTAAAATGAAATACTATGTCAGAGTGATTAAGTTATAGCTTAATCACTATATTAAAACAACGTAACTACATTGTTTTATAAGTAATAATGATAATTTTCGTGGCAGAATATAACACACTAACTCAGGGTTAGATAAGTCAGAAATTTTAATTATTTATTATTTTCTGTGCGAGAAAGCCAGAAAGAAGACACACAGGATGCAACAGGGTGATATGAAGCTGGAACTATAGAGGCAGTTTACCTATAGCAGGTGGAGTTAGATTAGGAGGACTCCTTATGGATTGTCTAATTTAAATAATTATAGCAGGATTTGGTGCATGGAAGGTTTCCTAGTCATCTGGGCTCTGGACATGAGATGATTATGGTAAGTCTCTAATGACTATGACTAAAAGATGTGGTTGAGGTAGAAACTTCGATGGTCAAGAAAAGGAATTGAACAGTCTCTAGCTAGGGCCTCAAACTTGGATCAAGATATTTTCATTAAAAAAACAAATTACAAATTCATAGTATTTAATGGAAAAGGTCAAAAGAAAAACAGGTGTAATGATTATTTATGTGAATCAAATTTAAAAGTAATGCTCATATATATCACAGTATTAGGATGGTAATTTTCTTTGGGAAAAATTACCACTTTGAGGAGGAAGTTCTGATTGAGAATGCATATGAGATGGGATTTTGTATCCAATAAAACTCATTTGTCTATATAGTAATTTATTTTATATTATTTTATTTTATTTTAATTTGGTGCTGGAGATTGAACCCTGGGGCATTCTGCCATAGAGCTATACAGGTCCATTTATTTTATTTTTGTTTTGAAATAGGGTCTCTCTAAATTGCTAGAGGTCTTGCTAAGTTGCTGAGGCTGGACTAGAACCTGGTGATTAATTTTTAGCAGTATATAAAGCTGTATAATCACAAACTTGTATGTGTTAGTTTTGTCCAAGCAGCAAAATTATATATATATATATATGTGTGTGTGTGTGTGTGTGTGTGTATGTATATATATATATATACATATATATATATATATATATATATATACATATATATATATACATATATATATATATATATATATATATATATATATACAGAAATAGAGAAAAAGCTATATATGGCCATTTGGTTATACAATTTACACAGATTGTTAAAAGGCTTAATTTAACTCAACTAGATATGTCTTACCATCAAATAAAGAACAAGGACATTCCATATATTCATTTGAGAGAAAGTAAGTTGTTTGAGGCTGCTAATTTATCATCTTCTCAAAGACATAACTGATTATGAGTAATTAAAAGGGGGACATTACAAAAAGGGCAATTCACGGGAGAGCCCGAGTCTTGTTGCAGATGAAAAGTGAGAGGCAACTCCTTATAAAATGTCCATGGCAATGATTACAGAAACCAGTGCTACCAGAGAAAATTAGCTAAAAACTTAAAAAAAAAAAAGGAAGAACAAATGGAGAGTAATTAGCTGAATAACTGATAATAACTCTTGGGGAAAAAGTTCTTGGATAACTCATAGTGCTAATAAGCATTACTTTGTTCAACAGCTACAGTTACCGTAGCTGTGCATCAGCACACAAGACAATTCCTCAAAGTACTGTTTTGAGAACACTTGTTTGTGAATCCCCTCTGCAGTGCTCCCCAAATGAAAGCTAGATAAGAGGACATCGTACCTTTGTGTGATCCAGCACAACTCAGATTTTGCCCACTATATACCAACGTCCTGCTTTTTAGTATCGTCACTCGCATTAACTCTTTCCCCTCTTGAAAATGTCCACGACTGGACTGAGATTGCGTGTTTACCACAAACCACAAATTACTCACTGGCTATCAGTAACAGCATTTTTTTTTTTTTTTTTTTTTTGGTGGTAGTACTGGGGGTGGAACCCAGAGGCTTTCTACCTCCAGGCTATACTCCCAGACCTATTTTTTATATTTTATTTGGAAACAGGGTCTCACTAAGTTGCCGAAAGCCTCACTAAGTAGCTGAGGCTGGCTTCGAACCTGCGCAATCCTCCTGTCTCAGCCTCCCAAGCGCGGGAATTACAAGCGTGTGCCACCACGCCCAGCTAAGCCTTTTTTTTTTTTTAATATTCAGGAGCCTACATTATTAATGTAACATGAATGTTGCCAACCTATGGAGTTATCTGATTAAAATACTTTGCATACCATAACTTATCTCTCTTACCCAAGATTTCTAGCAATGGTTCTATCATCTCTACGTCCCAGATGTGATACGGTGGATCTCCAAGTTTATTTTCTTCTGGTTCAATGTTCACAACACAAGCTTTTTGAGTTGCCACTTATGTTGGTTCTGAAACTGTAGCAAGTTATTTAGTGTTTGATATTATTCAGCAAAACAATATCATACATTTTTGTATTCTGCAAATAAGACAGCCTAACTGAGGAAGATGGAAGGGTGGAAGAGGAAAATTCCCTAAAGTACACGACACACATTCATAAATTTATCAAAGTCAATCAGTAAGCCAAACATGAAAAGGAGAGAAGGCAAAAGAAAAATGGGGTGAGAATTGGAAAAGGGCTAAATGAGCGATGTGTGCAGGTATGCCTCGACCATCTTGTACACCATTACGATGGATAACTACAGTGCACCAATTAAAAAAATACAAAGAATTCCTGAAATTCAAATCCATGCTTCAAGTTAAGATTTTATGGAGTGAGCGGCATAACTCTTGTAAATCTTAATCTTTTTTTGTTTGTTTAAAAAAATAAATTTGTATATGGTAATATGTCCTCTAATCAGGTATGTAGCTAGACAAGTGTAAGTCTTTTTATTTCTAATTTGCCAAATGGTTTGGAACTAATATTAAATTTAATCCCTAATGTTGATATTATAATTTGCAAAGACATCTTACAGTATAATTTCAAAAGTAATTATTTTCTCATTTACAGGAAGATCATAAAATATTTTAATGTATATATAATTGAATGTCTGTTTATAGCTTTATATTACTGAGACAAGCTGTTTTTCAAGTTTCATAGTTTAGCTATAATTTTTAGCAATTGAAGTGGTTGATATTACTTTTAATGTAATAAAATTGTTTCATATGGAAGTATTAGCCATTTTGATATAGATATTAATAGTATTTATGACATATAAACATTCTTATTATTTACATAAGCTGGTAAGTATGCAACAAAGGGAACATAAAAAATGTGTAAACAATTCGGCATGACTGTTCCAATAAAGCTTTAATAATAAGAAAAAGGCATTTGTACTGGAACTTAGTTCAGTAATGTTGGTTGCAAACCACAACCATTACATCATTATGCATGGGAAAATAACTAGTATTTGATTGATATTTGAAAATCAGGAAACCCTATGACATACAGTTTCTAATTTACTTCTCATCAATTCTCCATCTGCAGTATAACACTACCAATTAATTCTAAAGCCAAAAATATGAAGTTAAGTAATATGATTAACTATTTTAAAATTAATTGCTTATAAATAAAAAGAAAAATTAAAATTTACTCATTATTTACCATTCTAAATATTATAACACAAAGATCTTCCAGTTGGCCAAATGAAACTTGAGTTATAAGGAACTATGTAATTAAATTTATTAGAAATAAAGTGCTATATCAGGTCCTATGGGAAAATTAAATATTTTTATTTACCTTCTAAATTATATTTTGGTTACTTAAGTAATAGAGCAATAACGTGGCTAGGAAGATATTTAATACTGTACTCACCTCTGGGATTTCAAACTTCATATGACAAGATTTATTTGATAAGAGTATACATGGTCATTGCAAGGCTCAAAAATACAAAGTCAGGTATTAAAGGGATATTATTGTATTCTAAGACTTACTAAATTTGAAAATAAATACTCAAGAGAAAACGACTTGTCAAACATTAGAGAAAGCCTTTGCATACATTCAACTAATAGAAACTAAGAATATAACTACTTATGTATAATAATGTCTATTTTTTCTTTCTTAAGATAAGTAAATAAAATATTATCAGCAATCTCTGTTTCAGCCAGACGTGGTGGCGCAGTCTTGTAATCCCCGCACTTGGGAGGCTGAGACAAGAGGATCACACAGGTTCGAAGCCAGCTTCAGCTACTTACTGAGGCTCTCAGCAACTTAGTGAGACCCTGTTTTCAAATAAGATATAAAAAAAAAAAAGGTCTGGGAGTATAGCCTGGAGGTAGAAAGCCTGTGGGTTCCACCCCCAGTACCACACACATACACACAAATCATCTGTTTCAGAAAACATACTCTAAAAATCTGGATGTGGTGGCTCATGCTTGTAATCCCAACATTTGAGAGGCTGAGACAGGAAGATCACAGTTCATGGGAAGCCTCAGTGAGGCTGGGTCTCAGTGAGTTGCAAAGGACCTCACTAAGTTGCTGAGGCTGTCTGCAAACCATGACTGTCCTGTCTCAGACTCCCAAAGGCTGGGATTATAACCATGCACCCAGCTGGGATTTTTTTTTTTTTTTTTTTAACAACCGAAGCGCACTAGGTTGCTGAATGTCTTACTAAGATGCTGAGGCTGGTCTTGAATCTACAGTATTGCTGGTCAGCCTCCCAGGTACTAGGATTACAGACCTGTACCACTAGGCCCGCTTAGTTTAATTTTATTAAATGTGCCAGTAAACAGTAAAAGTAATTTTAAAAACTGTAATTATTAAAGTAGCTTTGCAAATATAAAACTGGAAAGAATGTTTTATTACGTGTACTGGAATTCTATGAACTTTGGACAAGTTTTGAAAGATAATTGCTTCTTGCCCAGAAATAAAATTAGCACTGAGTGAAAAGGCATGTCTTACAAAATTGTAACTAACAAGAGAAATGAAGGAGAAAGAAAGAAATCGGCTGCAGATAGAGAATCTGTGCCCCAAAAGGAAGAAATGGTGAAGTGAAACTGATATAATGACTTTTGGGGCCATAAATCCTATCCCGGGAAATTTCAAGAAGTTATTCAGGAAGAAACCCAAGGGTATTGGGTAACATTTTTGCTTATCTAAGCATAAAAGAGGATCTATGAATTACATGATTTTAATATTAAAATTCTCTGATATTATTTCTTTTTAAAAATTTTTTATTGGTGCACTGTAATCATACATCTTAATGGTGTACAAGATGGTGGAGGCACACATGCACACATCACTCACTTGGCCCTTCCCCAGTTCCCACCCCATTATCTCTCCCCTCCATCCTTCCCATGTTTGGCTTAGTGATTGACTTTGACATGTTTGTGAATGTGCATCATCTACATTAGGGAATTTTCCTCTTTCCACCTCCCATCCCTTCAGTGAGGTCGCCTTATTTTCTCATCTATAGTATCTCCTTCTTCATCTAGAGTTCCTCCTATGACCCATTTTCTCCCTAGCTTCCGCATGTGAGGGAAAGCATCTGATTTCTTAATTTTTGTGACTGACTAATTTCACTTAACCTAATGTTCTCCAGTTCCATCCATTTCCCTGTAAATGATGGAATTTTGTCTTTCTTTATGACCGTATAAAATTCCACTGTGTACTTTTGTAATCCATCCATTTGTGTATGGAAATCTTGGTTGGTTCCATCGTTTATTAATTTCTAACTCAAAATGTTGATATGGTTCAAATAATTTTTATATTTTAAATTTCAAACAAAACATACAGCTAATTTTATGAATATTTTTAAATATCTACATTTTCAAAACGAAACCTAATTATACCTGAAAATGTTCTTTCTTACCGATGGGCTTGCCTATCCTTCCTAGACACAAGCCAGCACACCCTCCCGTCTTCATTTTCTTTGGGGAGCCATGAAACACAATTCAGCTCATGTTTAACTAATGAAAGTAACAAATACACCTTGCAGGCACGAGCCAAAAAATCACCCATGCCATATTTTTTATTCTTTCTTCCACATTCTTGGGCAACCTTGGAGAGTTGTGTGTTTGAGACCCCTTGGAAAACATCAAACAGAAATAGCCAAACAAACTAACCACTGTCCTTTGATCATAGTGAGACTTTAGGACTCTCATGGCACCAGGGCATCAGCCTTGCCTACAACTATCATAAATACTGATGAAAGTCATGTTTATGAGCTTTCTGTGGTACCTTCATGTCCAGTGAATTCTATTGTCCATCCTTCATGCACTGTGGTCCTTTAGAAATAAGAAGGGCAAAGAATAAAATATGTGTTATAGTGAAAAGCTAAAACATTGGTATGGCTCTATTTCATAATTTCGTTTTTTTACTGGCAACAATATATTTTAATATCAGAGTTTAAGGTATGAATGTTAATTGGTCCTGTTTTAAAACTGCTATTCCAAAACATGACTCTATTCTAATTTCATCCCTTTTCACTGTGCAATAATATTGTTCTTTGTTCTTTTATCTTTATTCTTTTGTTCTTCCTTTGTTCTTTTTTAAAATATTTTTTTCTTTTAAGACTAGGGATTGGACCCAGGGAATTCTACCTCCGAGATACACTTCTAGCCTCCCACCCATTTTCTTTTAACTTTAAAACAGAGTCTTACTAAGTGGTTGAAAGTCTCTTGCTGAGTTGCTGATGCTAACATTGAACTTGTGATCCTCCTGTCTGTTTCCCAATAGTGGGATTATAGGTGTACCTCATCAGGGCATTTGTCCTTTTATTTTTTTTTTATTTTTTTAACAATTTTTTTTATTGAACATAAATAGTATACATTTACACTATATTTGGTGCCCTCTACCCCCCGCCCCCATTTCCCCCCCCCACCAATGGTTGGCCAGGTTAACCATGTCCTATTCATAATTTTACACATGTTCAGGTGAAGATACTCCTTAATCAAGATCGGCCTTTCTCCTCTTCTATCTTTCCATTAAAACTTAGCTAGTATTTCCCCTCTAATATCTGGGGTCCTACTGGTATCCTTTGTGTTTTCTAGTTTGGGCATATTAGAGGAAACATGTGTATCTTCTCCTTCTGTGCTTGGCTGATCTCGCTTAACATGATGCTTTCCAGGGCTTTCCATCTTCTTGCAAATGATATAATTTTGTTCTTCTTTATGGCTGAATAGAATTCCATTGTGTGTATTTCCCACAGTTTTGCTATCCATTCATCTGTTGATGGTGATCTGGGTTGGATCCATATTTTGGCTATTACAAATTGTGCTGCTATGAACATAGGTATGCATATGTTGCTGTATTTCTCTGAATTCAACCCTTTTGGAAAGATACCCAGGAGTGGTATAGCTGGATCATATGGTGGATCTATTCCCACCTTTTTTAGGAATCTCCACACAGATCTCCATAGTGGCTGAACTAGTTTGCACTCCCACCAACAGTGTAAAAGAGTTCCTCTTTCCCCACATCCTCGCCAGCATTTGTTGTTGTTTGATTTCTTTATGCTTGCTACTCTGACTGGGGTTAGATGGAATCTCAGTGTAGTTTTGATTTGCATCTCCCTGATGGCCAGTGATGAAGAACATCTTTTCATGTATCTATTAGCCCTTTGTATCTCTTCTTTTGTGAAGTGTCTATTTAGTTCATTTGCCCATTTCTTGATTGGGTTGTTTGTTTTGATGGTGTAGAGCCTTTTGAGCTCTTTGTATACTCTGGATATTAGCCCCCTATCAGAATGGTGGCTGGTAAAGATCCTTTCCCATTCTGTAGGCTTCCTCTTTAGGTTATTGATAGTTTCCTTTGATGAGAAGAAACTTTTTAGTTTAATGTTATCCCACTTGTTTATTCTTGCTTTAATTTCCTGAGCTTTGGAGGTTTTGTTGAGAAAGTTACTGTGCCAATATGTTGTAGTGTTGAACCTATGTTCTACTCTACTAACTTCACCGTCTCAGGTCTAATTTCTAAGTCTTTGATCCATCTTGAGTTGATTCCTGTGTTAGGTGAGATATAGGGGTTTAGATTCATCTTTTTACAAATGGTTAGCCAGTTCTCCCAGCACCACTTGTTGAAAAGGCTGTCTTTTCTCCAGCGTATGTGTTTGGCCCCTTTGTCAAAGATTAATTGACTAAAGATGTGTGGGTTTGTTTCTGTATCTTCTATTCTAATCCACTGGTCAGTATATCTGTTTTTGTGCCAGTACCATGCTGTTTTTACTACTATTGCTCTATAGTATAGTTTGAAGTCTGGGATTGTAATGCCTCCTGCGTGTTTCTTGTTATTGAGAATTGCTTTGGCTATTCTAGGTCTTTTCTTTCTCCATATGAAGTTCATGATTGATTTTTCTAGGTCTCTGAAGAATGTCACTGGTATTTTAATGGGAATTGCATTGAACCTATAGATCAGTTTTGGCAGAATGGCCATTTTGATGATATTTATTCTGCCTATCCATGAGCACAGGAGATCTTTCCATCTTCCAAGGTCTTCTTCTATTTCTTTCTTTAATGTTTTATAGTTTTTGTTGTAGAGGTCTTTTACATCTTGGGTTAGGTTTATTCCTAGGTATTTTATTGGTTTTGAGGTTATAGTGAATGGAATTGTTGTTTTTGTTTCCTTCATTGTGGATTCGTTGTTGGCATAAAGAAAGGCCACTGATTTCTTTAGGTTGATTTTGTAACCTGCGACTTTGCCGAATTTGTCGATCAGCTCCAGAAGTCTTTTGGTTGAGTTCTTTGGGTCTTCCAGATAAAGGATCATGTCATCTGCGAATAAGGATAATTTCACTTCCTCTCTTCCTATGTGGATTCCTTTGATTTCCTTCTCTTGTCTGATTGCTGCAGCAAGAGTCTCAAGGACTATATTGAAAAGGAGTGGTGATAGTGGGCATCCTTGTCTTGTTCCTGACTGTAGCGGAAATTCTTGCAGTTTTTCCCCATTCAATATAATGTTGGCTTTGGGTTTGCAGTATATTGCCTTGATGATGTTGAAGTACTTTCCTTCTATCCCAATTTTTTGCAGTGTTTTTAACATAAATGGGTGTTGGATTTTGTCGAATGCTTTTTCAGCATCTATTGCTATGATGATGTGGTTTTTGTTCTTGGTTCTATTTATGTGGTGAATAACATGATTTGCGTATGTTGAACCAGCCTTGTTTTTCTGGGATGAAACCGACTTGGTCGTGATGAATTATTCTCTTGATATAGTTTTGAATTCAAAGCCAACACTAGAGAAAATTCTTAAAGAAATAAATCATAAGGAAGAAAAAAGAAGCAGACTCCAGAATCAGAGAAGAGAGGAAGTTAATAAGTGGGCCATTTAAGTAAAGAAGAAAGATCACAACACCCAAGAGTAGACAGAACACAAAATGGCAGAAAACAAAAAGCATATTTCAATAATATCACTTAATGTCAAAGGACTTAACTCACCAATCAAAAGACATAGACTGGAAATGTGGATTAGGAAACATAATCCAAACATATGCTGTCTGCAAGAAACTCACCTCACAGCCAAAGACATTCACAGGCTGAAGGTGAAAGGATGGAAAAAGATATACCATGCCACCAGTGACCGAAAAAGAGCAGGGGTAGCAACCCTGATATCCAACAAAACAGACTTTAAAATAAAACACATCAAAAGAGACAAATCAGGGCACTTCCTTTTATTAAAAGGAACAATACACCAAGAAGATATAATGATAGTAAATATTTATGCCCCAAATGTGGGTGCAACCACATTCGTAAAACAAACCCTTCTGGACATAAGATCCCAAGTAGACCCAAATACAATAATTCTGGGAGACTTTAATACGCCTCTCACACCACTGGATCGATCTTCGAGGCAAAAGATGAGTAAAGATGCTTTAGAACTAAAGGAAACCATAAACCAAATGGACCTAATAGACTTTTTCAGAGTATTTCAACCAGGAACTACAGAATACACTTTCTTCTCAGCAGCCCATGGAACCTTCTCCAAAATAGGCATTTGTCCTTTTAAACATGCTTTCTTCTTCCCAAGTAAATATAAAAAATGTATAGCTCCAGAACTCTCAAGCTTCTTTCTGAAGAGGAGTATGGCCCTAAAATAAGCCAAAATGGACCAATGACTAGGTGCAACATTCACTAGATGTATAGCTAAAACCAACATTGATCAATCAAACCCCGTGGATCTTGGATGCTATAATGTTTTGAGTGTATTTTACAAAGAAAAGACAGATGTAAAAACTAAATATTGCAGTGAAGCAAAATGAGTTTGCATTTCTGTAGGGAAATAACTTTCCCTGAATTCCCCACCACTTTGGCGTCATCTTAGTCTCTCGAGACTCTTCATGAGAATTGGATCATTACAGACTTGGTTAATTAATTGGTTTGAACTGAAGGGATAAAAAGAACTCTTTAATTTCCTAACAGAACCAAGAAGATATAGCCTAGGCTGAGTCTCTAGGTTAAGCCTCTGAAGCTCGGGACTGAGAATTATTTCTCTATGTCCTTATAGATCAAAAAGAATAAAGCCACAGAATGTGGCTATATTTCTATGTCATAAAAATTGAGACACATCTTTCATTCTGATTACTAGAGATTCATACCAAAGAGGAATCGTTTTTTCTTTTTCTTTTTCTTGTTTACTCTTATAGGAAAATATTTTTGGTGGGAAAAGGGACAGCTGACTTCTTCCTTCATAGGTGGAGCATTACACTTTTTCCTCGCCCTTTAGGGACATTGTGCCTCATTATTTTTTAGGAAAAACTGCTATTGATTTTCAGAGCATCATTCCAAAGTTAAACATAAGGGTAAAGGGAAAACAGTGCGCTTATTATTTACTGTGAGGTAATAAATAATTAATGTGTCTCTGTCCCCAGATACCATGTGTGCATACTCAGGATAAATTAATGAAGAAGCCTATTCAAAAGTCAATAGTCTAACTTAGTTGAATTGAAATAAGATAGGATGTAATCCTTCAAAGTACAAACATCTTCAATTTTTAGAAGTGACATAGTTCTATATATTATTTGGCATGGGAGTCTTAGAAAATTATTAATATTTCCATGTACTGGCAGCCAAAACAAAGAAATATTTAAAGCAGCTATTTAACTAACTGGAGTTCAGCGATGTCAGAATAAATGCTCACAAAAGCATCAGTTTCTCTTAAATGTTGAGACTTGAAAGTCATATTCTAACAAGATTCAATGAGGATTAAATTACTAATGGTCAGTTCGAGAACATTTAAACTCAGATACATAGTTTGAAACCAGTAATTCAATATACAAACGAAAGCCATGATACGTAACAGGATCTAGTTTAATAACAAAGGCCTTTCATACAATACACACCTAGACTGAAGAGCCTTTGAGTATAGAAATAATAATGTGCAGAAGCACCATGAGTCAAAGAATGATAGATCAGGAAGGAACTTAGGGATCAGCTAATTTGATTGATATGTTTCATATGGAGAAAGCTATCACCCCTGAGATTGAAATCACACATGAGAAGTAATTCATCACTAAACCACAGAACCAGTGGCTCACAGCGGACGTCTACAGATGAAAACTGTGGTCAAAATGTGTATAGAGGGGGAGCTATATCATTTTCAGAGGCAGTTCATGTTTTTGAGGTCAGATAACAGGCGTATGAATGGTTGACATATTTAATAAATAAAAAAGCCATATGTGTGACACCCACTGATTTGGCAAATTTTCAAAAGAAATTAGAACAAATGAGTCAAACAAACAGCTGAGAATCACCTTCAGGTAGTCAGCAAAAGTAATCCAGCATAGGAATTTATTAATCAAAAAGTAAACGCAAAGGAGATAATAAAGTAAAAGATCAATTAGAAGCTCTTTTTTTTTTTTTTGGTAATAGGGATTGAACCCAAGGGCATTCTATCTCTGAGCTACACCCCCAGCCATATTTTTTATTCTCTGTTTTCAAACAGGATCTCACTAAGTTGTGGAAGGCATAACTAAGTAGCTGAGTCTGACCATGGACCTATGGTCTTCCTGTTGCAGCCTCGCATCTACTGAGATTACAAGTGTGTGCCACCACCCCCGCCCAATGAGGAGCTCCTTAAAAGACAGGATGGCTGGCACAGAGGAATTCTGAGCAGACAGAACATTGAGGGCACTGCAGGAAATGAGGGCACAAGTGTGGGATTTTATTTTATTTGAAAAACCTTGAACTTTGTTGCAAGTTATTTTAGGCTTTTTAGGCAAGCAGCAGGCTGGTGGATTTCATGCAGGAATCAACAGAAACACATTGACAAGCCCAAAGTGCCTGCTAACTATTGACTTCCTAGTACAAATGGTGATACTGTGAGATAGTGAGAAGAGTTTTATATTCGATTTATAAAATTAATTTGTTACGTAAATAAACATTTGAAAAATAAAATTAAAATGTCCGGCTATGTGTTTTGTAGAGACAGCTAATGGGTTCTAAGGAAGAAATAATCAGGTAGTTACTAAATCTGCTAAGAAAAGAACCTGATGACCTGGATTGTATCATTATAAAGCCTAAAAAGAAGTTGTTTCCAAAATTGGGTGATGACAATTATTAAATTTTCTCTCCTTTATTCTCTTGCTTTTCCTTTCTATCCACTCCCCCACATTAATCGTTTTTGTTCAAAATAATACATCATAAGGGGAAATTTATATTAAAAATACTGGAAGTCATATATATTAAAATGCCTAAGTGTATGCCTTTTTTTATAGACAGGTGATTTGGCTCACACCCATTGCACATAAATGCCAATGCTATGGTACAGTTTCTTTCTGCCAAAAGCAAACCTTCAGGCCATCCGGGAGGCAGGAGGCAGGTTTAAGTCTGTCTCCATGATTGATCAGTACTGGGGGGCATTAATAGGAATAGAAGAAAAGTTGACAGTTGACTAAATGCCATAAAAGAGAAGTTTTACAGTTTTTAAGACAATCTTCACACTACTTCAAAAGTGGAGTTCTTTTAGAATAAGAGTTTATCGTGTTCTGTATGGGTAGTTTTGAGATTGAGAATGGTAAATATTTTTTTCTTGAGCAATTTTCTTGTGGTGCTGTAATTAAACCCAGGCGCATTCTCCTTCAGCCTATTTTTTATTCTTTTACTTGTTTTATTATTATTATTATTATTATTATTATTATTATTAATTATTGCAGAACTATGGGTTGAATTCTAAGAACATTCTACCTCTGAGCTACACTCCAGGCCTATTATTTTGTTTTGGTTTTTTTTGTGGTACTGGGGTTTCTAGAAACCCTTCTACCTCTGGGCTACACTCCCAGACACCTATTTTTTATATATTTTTATTTGGAAACAGGATCTTTTAAGCCAGAGCGGCTGGCTTCGAACCTGCATGATCCTCCTGTCTCCACCTCCTAAGCACGGGGATTACAAGCGTGCACCATCACGCCTGGCCATCCAGCCCTATTTTTTATTTTTAATTTTGAAACAGAGTCTCATTAGGTTGTGGAGGGCCTCACTAAGTAGCTGAGGCTGGTCGTGAACCTGTGATACTACTGTCTCAGCATCCCATGCATTGGCGTTACAAGCGGGCGCCACTATGGGCTGCAACATGATTCTTGAAGAGCTAGGTTTAAGTCAGCTTTGAAAAGATTCTGAAGGCACTTACTGAAAAACAACTTCAGGACAGTGTTGTTTAAAAAATTTATTACTGGGTATGTCCAGACCTCAGCCAATTTCATTGACTGCCGTGTGGTCGCCTGCATTCAATCCCAGCGTACTAGTTTGCCTCATTTCTTATTTATTTTTATAATGGGGATGAAACCCAGGGGCTTTATTACCTCTGAGCTCCACCCCCAGCCCTATTTCTTATTCTTTATTTTGAAACAGGGTCTCACCGAGTTTCAAAGGACCTCACTTAAGTAGCTGAGGCTGTCCAGAAACTGCGATCCTCCTGTCTCAACCTCCCAAATGCTGGGATTCCTAGTGTGCGCCACCACTTGGCTTTCAAGTTTCATTCTTAAAACGATGTCACTAATCTGACTCACTTCTCACTAAAGTTACTGTGATGTAGGTATTCCTTACTTTGTGAAGAGTTTCCATCAGCCTAACCGTGAAGCCTGAAAACCTTCTGCCCTGTCTTCCTCATGTTACAGACATACTAAAACAAGCTACCAAAAATCAATTAAAAGACAAAAACTAAAACAAAAATTGAAAAAACAAAACTGATTAAAAATATTTGCCATGTGTGATCATCATAATAATTGAATGGCTATAAAATGGAATGAATATGCATTTCTTAATTATACAGTGCTGTCCTTTCAACTATGTTCAAGCTTTCATTACCCTCCTTCTTTATCTATGTGCATCTGCTATCTGGGTTTTGTGTTCTGTGCTTAGAGGCTCACATGCTTGCAGATGAACGGGCCCTTCTAAAACAGTGACGACATATAATTCAGTGAGGAGACAAAGCCTAGCTACGACAAAGTCGAAAGTGCAAAATACCCAAAAAGTGGATAAAATTTTTAATAGGAAAAAAAACAAAAAACAAAACAAAACAAAAACAACCAGGCATGGCACACACTTGGAATCCCACTACTTGGGAGCTGAAATGGGAGAATGGCGCAGGTTTGAAGCCAGCCTCAGCTACTTAGTGAGACCCTATTTCCAAAAATATATATAAAATGGGTCTGGGAGTATAGCCCAGAGGTAGAAGGTCCAGCAAGCTCACAAATCTTATTTAGAGAACAAAAGCCTAGTCATCACTATGCTTACCAACATTTTCTGTCTTGGATCTTAAATAATTTGAGACATAAAATTGGATGTCATTTGCATCCCCTATAAGAAGACAAACCTGATTTGTTCTTCTCTCTTTCCTATTTTCTGCACTTTAAAGTTCTATTAACTTTAATTGATTTTACCTTATTTGCAAGTTTATTTGGAAAGCAGTAAAGAAATACTAGCTTAGTAAATAGACTTTTCTCAGTTAAAGCATTAGTGTTTATTTTGAGAGAGATTAGTAAATAATTCTTTTTTGCTATTTAAATAAAGAGATCTAACAAATCTCCAGACCTCTTTAAACTATGGGGCTACTCATGCTCCCACATTGATATTTCACAAGGGTTTACTCTATTAGGGAAATGCTCACGCTCTCTCTCCCTCTCCCTCTCTCTCTCTCTCTCTCTCTCTCTCTCTCTCTCTCTCTCTCTCACACACACACACACACACACACACACACACACACACACACATACACACACACACACACATACACACACACACAGTTCTACAAAATAAGAGAATTAAATAGTACCTTAAAGGGTAGAGGGTAAGCCATACTATTATCCAAGTATACTTGTTGAACTCACATTCTAAAACCAATATATGGTCTATTGACTTCTAATCTCTATTTTGCATGGTACAATCAACACTCATAAATTCAGTGATCAATGTCCTATTTATGTCAAATAAAAAGACACTGTTTAAAAAATCAGCTTATGAGTCAAATATATTTCTGTATGAACACTTAACTTTGTTGTAAACTTTCTGACTCTAAAGTAATTATGATAAATATCATGAATAAGTTTATTGGTATTTAAAATACGCAGTTAGAAGACCTGGTGTCCTGTGTCTGTGCTTTATTTGTGTAGAGTTGAAAGGTACCATAATGCATGTCCGACGAGGCATGGTGGCGCATACTTGTTATCCCAGTACATGGGAGGGTGAGGCAGTAGAACTGAAGGTTTCAGGCCAGTCTCAACAATTAGCAAGGCCCTAAGCAACTTGATGAGACCTTGTTTAAAAAAAAATAGGGCTGGGGTATAGTAAAAGGTATAACTTCCCTAGGTACAATCCCCAGTACCACTTCCAAAACCTTAATTTCTTTGTCCTAATGCATACCATTTGTAATACATAAAAGTCTAAAAACATGAAAATATTAGAAATATAAATCAATACATATTCTTGAGTTATATTATAAAATTGAGAAATATATTCAGGGAAGTGAGATGTGATTAGCGATGCATTAAGCTAAAAATAGATTTGTAAATATCTTACTTTTGGAATTACAAGAAGCACTATGAATAAGTGGAAACAAGAAACTTGATAATTACAGAGAAAAGAAACTTTATGATAGAGGTGGTGAGGTGGTAATCTATGTGAGAGAACTATGACCTGTGTTCTTTTTTATTTTAGTTTTTTATTTTTTATAAGTGGAACATATTGAGAGTGGTGTACATTTACATTGTGCTTCGTGCCCTTCCCCCTCCCTTTCCCTCCCCCCCAATAGAGAGTGTCCAGGTTAATCATGCTGTATTTATGCTATTACACATATTCGTATGTAGCTCCTCCATTGAACAACCTCCGCTTTCTTCCTCTCCTATCCTTCCGTTCAAGCTTTGCTGACATTTCCCCTCCATCATCTGGAGTCCCTCTGGTATTACCACTGCTCCCTGAATCCTTACTTCTCACCATGCACAGGAATCAACTCGAGATGGATCAAAGACTTAGAAATTAGACCAGAGACTGTGAAGTTATTAGAGAAAGGCATAGGATCTACACTCCAACATATAGGTACAGGGAGTAACTTTCTCAATAAGACTTCCAAAGCGCAAGAAATTAAAGCAAGAATTAATAAGTGGGATCTCTTCAAACTAAATGTCTCTTCTCATCAAAGGAAACCATCAAGAACCTAAAGAGGAAGCCCATAGAATGGGAGATCTTTACCAGCCACCACTCTGATAGGGGGCTAATATCCAGAATATGCAAAGAGTTCAAAAGACTCTACACTAGCAAAACAAACAACCCAATCAAGACCCGTGTTCTTTGTAGGAGCTTCATAGTTTAATTCATTTTTGATACATTATTTTAAAACTTATTCTGAAATATTATCATTCTAAAGCATATATAATCTGAGTCTTTAAAATTACTTTGGTAAATAGTTTCTAAACATAAGACTAAATGGAAATGTATTATAGCAAGGAAAATGAAAGATAACAAAGTAACAAACACGGTTCACTTGAACTGTATCCGGGAAAGACATTGCACTTAATGCCATTAGCTAATGAGACAAAATATCTTGCAAAATACTTTTTTTTTTTTTGGTCTTAAGATGAGGCTTTTAGCTCTTTTTTGGTATCATTATCATTTATCTAATCAAATATTTCTGAAATTAAAAAGTAGAGAATTTA
The DNA here is from genome assembly GCF_963383645.1 of Muscardinus avellanarius. Lineage (NCBI taxonomy): Eukaryota > Metazoa > Chordata > Mammalia > Rodentia > Gliridae > Muscardinus > Muscardinus avellanarius. The sequence goes on along the minus strand of NC_137791.1, from coordinate 7,688,200 downwards.
GGGAGATATTTAAACCGTTAATTAAACTTCAAGAATAAAACAACCTAATGCATTTCAGTAAAGGTCATTTGGTTAATTAATCACTATTTTATTCCATTTTAGGAAAATACCAATAAAGATATTTCAAAAAGGTATTTACTCAAATTAATTAGTCTAAAAAGTGGAAAAATGCTAAATTAACCTTAGAAGTAAAATTCTCTTCAATGCATATAAGGAAAATACAAAAGGCATATCTTAGCTATTGTTTGAATATATTTTTGAGCTTTCTTTATCCAATTTGAGAAATTAAAAATTTCAAGGTATTTTTATAGGTAATGGATTCATGGTTTCTGCAGAATGTAAAAAAAGTAAGACTCCTCATTCAACTAAACTGGAAAACACATCCGTAGCTACAAAAAAAAAAAAAAAAAACTTGATTAAAAAATTGATTTGAACTTTGAGGTCTCATTGACTAAGGCAAAATATTTTTAGTATGTAATGAAAAAAACTTACTTAATCATAGAATATGAAAGATTAGCTTTGCAAATAGGCAGGGAGAGGATATGGTATTCCCTTGTGTTAGATGGTAGAAAACTTTGATATCTAAAATTAATTAAAACAGTCTAAAGAAAAGAAAGTAAATCTTTAACTAGGTTTTTTTTTCACTTACACATCACTTAAAGTGGCAAGTTGAAAAAGACACTTAGTAGTTGAAGTGGGAATCTTTCTTACCTAGGAAACCTTGAAGGCAACTTTATTGAGATTATTACAGTGGACATGTGAGAATGTCCGTGTTTGGTGAATCTGAGCAATCACGAGGCATGTGATTATAAATAGGAGAGGTTTAGTATGAGTCGGAAAAGTCTAAGGGTAATCATGTGTACCTACAATAAATGGGCATGGATAGAAGCATGCTGTAAGGAACATAATTTAAAAAAAAAAATACAAGATTAAGCCGGGCGTGGTGGTGCACTCTTGTAATCCCCACACTTGGGAGGTTGAGACAGGAGGATCCTGTAGGTTCAATGCCAGCCTCGGCTATTTACTGAGGCTCTCAGCAACTTAGTGAGACCCTGTCTCCAAATATAGTATAAAATAGTTCTGGGAGTATAGCCCTGAGGTAGAAAAGACCCTGAGTTCCATCCCCAGTAACACACACACACACACACACACACAAAAAAAAAAAAAAAAAGATTATTTACTATCTTAATTAGTGTCTTAGTGTCTTAATTAAATGTGCTCTGAAGCATCCTCTATGCACTCAACCTCAAGGCACCTCGTTTGTGGTATTCTGTTTCAGTATGTCTAATAAATCAAAATACCAAAAATTAGGAAAACATCAATCTTCAAAATGTACTTTAGCAGAATTTTAATATAATTTTTAACTTCAAGAAAACCATACTAGATAATTATAATGTTTGTTCCTAATAAAATATTGACAATCTCATATCTATTTCCTACATTTAGTGAACTATTTTAATGCTTTTAACATATGAACCAAACCAAATAAGATATATCCAGATGGATATTTTACACTGTCAATTTCAATAGAATTTATCTGATCAGCTCGATCATGTTAATGAACTACATTTAATTAAAAATGCTATTAAAGCTTCATTTTATAAAAAAGACAATTATAATTATGAACTGTGTGTTCCATTTTATTTGACTGACAGCAATAAAGAAGCTTCATTTAGTAGATTATATTAAAAGCATATCACATACTCTATTTCATAAATTAGTTATATTTTGAGAGAAGCCTTGTTTGAATAGCTTTTCAGACAGTTTAGGGATATCAACTCTCCTGAATTCTGCAAGGGAAGTCATCTATGAATTTTTTTTTTCTTGTAGGGAAGTATATTGTGAAATATCCAAGTACCTATTTATCTAAGATTTTGCAAAAGAGTAGCAAGAATTTTTCTGTAATTTCCAAGAAAAGCATATTAACTGAGTTTGGAAATAAGATAGCTTTAGCTACAGCCCTCCTAGAACAGAAGAAAGAAAAATGGAAAAAGACTATAATAACTTGCTGTTAGTTACTTCCATAATGGAGCAAGCCTTTAATTTTTGTTTTAAATTTGAGTACACAGGTTTTCTCTAGATGTCCCAAAATGCTCTCACCATCTCCTTAGCAATGTCTCCCAGAGCAGTATGTGACCAAATCAGAGTAAAAAAAAATACATGTAATTTATTTATCTAATTTATTTTATCTAAAACAGTAAATGATACATAGCATGAAAAGTACAAATTTCATTAATACTTTAAATAGCCTGACTCTGCATCTATAAGTCTTCCTACCAGATAGTTATGAATCATCTAAAAGTGATAAAGTTTCCCAAGTAGAGAAAACCATTACAATCTTAAAAAGAGCACCAGAAATGATATTTTGTTTGTTTAGTTCATGGTAACATTTTTATGTGTCAGGTTAATTTAATCTATAACTAAAGGTGTTTTGATAGCTTAAAAGTAGTCTAGAAAGAACGGTGAAAAAGGAAACACCAGTAATGCTAGAAAAAATAAACAAGCCCTCCAAAACAGAAAAGAAAATAGGGAGGATGAAGGCTGAAGAAGCAAAGGACAGAGAATTTTGAGGGCAGTGGAAATATTCTATATGATGCTCTCAAAATGGACCAATGACCACTGTGATGCACATCCATTCTGTATGTTTATCCTGGTATAGAAGGTATGCCAGGAATGAACACGATGCAATTTTTGGATGTGGTCTACTGAGATGTGTTAATGCAGTCTCAGTAATTGTCACAGGTGCACATCCTGGCATCAGGATGCTGACAATGAGAGAAACAGAGTGCAGAAGTTTTGCTGTGAACCGAAAACTACTCTCTGAAACTAGTTTTTTTTTTAATGTCTGTACAATCTTATATTAGTAGTGTGTTATTGCTGTGTTTCACTTATCACACTGATTTATAGTTACTATGGCTGTTTATTTCAGATTCATCATTACTTTTTTAATATATTTACACTAATATTAATTTGATTTTTCCTCATCATCCCATACACCATTAAAATGAACAATTTATCTTCCCTTCCTCTGTTACGGATGAAGGCATTTTTTTTTCAAATTCTGCTCTTAGCAATAATATGTGAATTCTTTATACATGTCTGCTTGTCCAAATGGACTAGCTTTTCTCCAGTTCAATAACTTAATCCTATGTGTCTGTTGATTTCAAATAACATTTATATATTTTGAAGTACAGCACAATAATATGGATATGCATTGATTATCATGATACATCTCTTTTGTGGGTATAAGCTTAAATGTTTATATTGCTAGGTATAACAATATATAGCATTACCATCTTAGATTAAGGATTGAGAAGAAATGATTTTCTTTCTTACAAAGAAAAAGAAGGTAGCTACTTCTCTCCTCATCTAACAGATGTTCTTGGAAACATAAAGACCTCAGATGTTTGGTTGTGTCAATAATCTCTCCAGGAGACAGACAGTCCTTATCTACCTTTTCAAATTAAGTATCATCTCTAAGATCTGGGACTTCATCCTTTTTGACAAATAGCATTTGGGAAGGTATGTCTGGTCTCCTATACCCTCCACTCTGAACTGTCACTGGTTGGCTCTCTCAAGAAGTAAGGAGAGTTTTATTATAATCGCTCAAAATCAGAGGAACTAACGAGAAAATACATGAAGCTACAATTCTCACTGCACATGGAACATCTAAGAAAGCTAAGGCCTTTGCAGAAGCTCTGAGAAATCTGGGGATGTTTATTTCCTAAGCCATAGAATTAGTTCCTAATGTACATGATACACATTCACAAATATATGAAAGTCAATCACTGAGCCAAACATGAGAAGGAGGAAAGGAGGAGGGAATGGAGTAGGAAATGGGGAAGGGCAAAATGAGTGATGTGCTCATGTATCCATGCATGCCTCTACCATCTTGTACCTTATTAAGATGTATGACTACAATGGAAAAAAAAATCCAGTCACCTTCCAATGGAGAACAACTAAGAATGACACCATAGGTCAATTTACAAATATGTTGCGAAACATATCTACAAATATGAACCAGTGGCATTGGTTGTGATAACAAAACTAGAATTATTTTCAAAATATGAAGAGGTCAGTAGAGTCTTCTATATTTGGTGGTTAGTACACCCCTTAATACTGTCTTAAAGGATGATGCTAATATAATTCTCCTATGACAACTAACTAGATCTTCATGTTTTGAATGAACATGAACCACCTATCTTCTGAATTCACAGAAACAGCATTTTTCTTTCTTTTTTCTTATTGGTCATGGAATCCAGAGGCGTTCTACCATCTAGTTATACCCCCAGCCACACTTTTTATTCTTTATTTTGAAACAGGGTCTCATTGAGTTGCAGAGGGCCTCACTGAGTAGCTGAGGCTGTCTGTGAACCGTGATCTTCCTGTCTCGGCCTCCCAAATGCTGGGATTACAAGCATATGCCACCACGCCCGGCTTGCATCTTCTGTTTTGATGTTACTATTAAAGCATGCTTGTTATATGTGAGTTGATGTGGTCTTACACTTGATTTATGATATTGAGACACTACCTGCTTTTTTAAATAATAACCGTGAATCCTTCATATACAGACATTCAGATTTGAATTTTAAAATACATCCAATGAGAAAACTGAACTGTTTCAAAATCCTATCTCTTTAATATATCTTGTTCAATAATAATTTTTACCCTTTCTAAGAGTACTCCCATTTTATTCAATATCCTCAAAATTCAAATCAGTAAGAGAAAACTTTGATGTTAGCTTTCTTTGGCAGAAGATCACAGAGCATGAGCTTGTCTGAGTATTTCTCAGTGCATGCAAAAAAAATGCCATTTCATTTACATCTTATTGTTATATGACCTTAACAAGTTCTCTTGCAAGAAAAGCCCGGGCTGGCATTGATCTTATTCCATCCCAGCTTTTCGTTATTTGTTGCTTTCTGAAAACAAGTTTCGAGTCCCCAAATAACCACTTAGCCCCTTTTTGTTGTGTATTTTTCTGTTTATATTTTTTTCTTCTGTGCTTCAGCAGTGTTTTGTTGAGATTTTTACTCGCAGAAGCCATGTTTTATTGAGAATAATTACACCCAGGTTTTAAGGATGCTTGTCTGTTTGTGTCAACATTTTGTTAATTTCTGCCAGGTTCAATTCGTATTTTTTGAACTTGAGAATGTGTCACTTTTTTGTATACATGTTGATTTTTATTTTACCTTGGATTTAAAAAAAATGTAAATTGTGGAGATTCAAATTTTGGTCAGTTTTTTTCTGGTGAGCATCCTTCTTTAATTTTTTTAAATTTTGTTTTGTTTTTGTGATACTTAGGACAGAATTCAGGGGTATTGTAACTCTGAGCTACCCCCCACCCCTAATTTATTTATTTTTTATTTTGAAACAGTGTTTTGGTAAATTTATGAGAGCCTGGCTATGTTGCTAGGACTAACCTCCATCCTGTAATCCTCCTGTCTCAGCCTCCCAAATACTGGGATGACAGGCATGGGGTGTGTGTGTGGGGGGGGTAGCTCTCTTCATGGTTCATATCTTGTTCCTGTAAGTGGGTAGTTTTGAATGATTCACTTGTGTGTGATTTATGGTTTCTTTAAAATAAATCTCCCTTAGCCAGGCCTAGTGGTGGGTGCTTCTTATCACACTACTTGGCAGGCTGAGACAGGAGGATATCAGGTTCTTGGCTAGCGTCATCAGCTTAGTGAGGTTCTCAGCAATTTAGTGAGACTGTTTCCAAATAAATAGTTCTAGGGTGTATCCTGAAGCTATAAGCCCCCTGGGTTCTATCCCCAGTGCCCCCCCCCACACACACACAGACTTCCCTTGAAAATCCTTTCTTTAGCTTTTTCCCTTTTAAATTTTAATCTCTTTAAAGCTTATTTTTATGCAGTTTCTTTTTTCTGGTTTCTCAGTATAAACAAATTGAGCTTCTCTGTGTGTACCCCTCGGGTACTGAATACACCACCTGAACAGCAATTAGTCACAAGGAAGGGCAGGGAACATTCGGCTAAGTGAGATTAGTCAGTCACCAAAAGTAAGAAGTCAGATGCTCTCCCTAATAGGCAGAAGGTAGGGAGAAAAGGGTCATGGAGGAACTCCAGAGGAAGAAGGGGAGACCAGAGATGACCTGAGGGGGATGGGAGGGGAAAGAGGGAAACCCCTAATGTGCATGAGTACATTCACAAACAGATCAAACAGTCACTAAGTCAAAGATGAGAAGAAGGGAGGGGAAGGCATGGTTTGGTAATTGAGGAAGGACTAATTGAGTAATAATATGCTCATGTTTGCCTCTACCATCTTATACATCATTAAGATGTATGACCACAATGCACAAAAAATTTTTTTAAACTAGTTCTTAAAAATTAAAAGAATGTCAGGGACTTGTATTCTTGTCTCTCCTCAAAGTGTGTGGCATCTCACTCTCCAGGACTTCTCCATTATCTGCATTTTTTAAAGTTCTTGTTTTTATTTTTTTAGAATAGATAGGATGCCAGTTGATTTTTCACTCATTGTATGAGAAATTAGAAATGAATATATTTTTGAAAATCTCAAAATATTTTTCATAGCTAAAAATACACTTCACAAATATTTTTATAAATTTTAAAGAAAATCTTGAATTATTTTGTTTTCCTTATAATTTTAGATGATAGATGATGACCACTAGAACAATAATTTTAAACTCAATGGAAATAATATTTTATAGCCAGAAATAAAATATAGTATTTGCTCAAATATTTATACATCTATGGGGAAATATATACACATACATATTTGATATTAGGATGAACATATTTTAGTAGAAGGACAATCAATCTTTGTATATTCATTTTTTCATTTGTAACGTGAGTAGAAGTTTTTATTTAATAAATTTCTTATGACTAACATGTACATAACATAATAAAACAATCGAAAGAGTATCATATTAAAATTAGTAGTTATTATTCCTTATTTCAGTAATTGCCATATGCTTCCAAAAAATAATACTCTAAACAAAATTATAAATATGTTTGTGTGTTTAATAAATAACTAAGAATTTATTTTATAGGTATTGAAAAACACCCTGCAGCTATTGCATTCACCAAAAATCCATATTCAATCTATTGAATTTACCTATTATAAAGAAAGGTAAATTTTCACATATCTATTGCCTATTTCATAGAATTTATAATACATAGCATTCAGTAAGAGTCAAAGTGTCATCAACTCAAAATTGCAACAGGAATCAGATTACTATAGACAGGAAATCATTTAAATTTCTTCTCCAACACACAAAATATTGATATTAAATTTAATGTGGTTTTCTTTCTTAAGTGGAGGGAATGAGGAGTAATTTGAGATATAGAAAAATTCGTGGGAAGGGTTTGGAGAATTCATGTAAATCAGTACAGTACACTATATGTTATTACATGCATTTTCATCCTTCCCTTTGATCTATAGTGGTGAAATACTTCTATTTGTTTAACAAATATGTTATAAAATTCATTCTAGATATCGTATAATAATTTCTTTAATATCCAAGAGTCATTTCTTATACACTATTTGCACCTAATGACTATGTCCAAAGTCAGAACTATTAAAATGTCATGTTATGTGCAGAAAAAATCTATTCCCCTTGTCAGAAGCACCAATTGAAAACAGGGAAAAAGGAAAAGAAAAAAAGGAAAGATTTTCTTATACAAGAAAAGAAAAGACAAGACAAGACTATCTTGGTGATAAATTTTTTCTTCAACTGAATGAGTTCATGGGCTACTTTTAATCCTCTACTTTTAACTCTAAATCATCATTGCCTCAGTCACTAATCAAGTCGCATACAGTTGGTGCTCAATAAATACTTTTACAAGAGTGATATTTACCGGAATCACAGGTTCAAGGCCAGCCTTACCAACTTAGTAAGAATCTACTTCCAAATAAAAAAGGTTTGGAGTGTAGCTGAAAGGTGGAATGGCCCTGGGTTCAATCCCCAGTACCAAAAAAAAAAAAAAAAATGATAACCAAATACATAAACATGTGTTTATTATATATCTCATTGAAAGTATAAAATTAAAAATAATAGGCATTTAAAAAAAAACAATACTCTTAAAATATACTAGATGTGAATTTAGCCTGAATGTGCTTTAGTAAATTTAGATAGAAAAAGAAAACTAGAAAATATTCATCATAAACTTGTAAAATAATTTGGTATTTCTTCCTAGTGGGTGTTCTTAGTAATATCTTACTTTCACAAATCCTGATTGCTTCCAGCCCTTAGAGCTCCTCATAACTTCTGATTCCCAGGAAATGAAACAAAACTTTCAAGCCTTGATTCTGCTGTGCAGCATACACTGACCCCTCGGGTACTTCTGGCCCAGAGTGGGCAAGACTGAGGTCAGGGGCGAGGCTGGATAAAGGTAACTGCTGCCTGAGTTAAAAGGTTTTGTGGTATTCTCAGATCTATGAGTCAAAAGACTCTCTTCTACCCCAGCATTAAACTGGGCACATCTTCCTGTGTGAAGAGATACAGTATTATTTGAAAAAAATATATAAATATATATCTGAAGCCAGATACTTTGATAGGGCACACATTAGTGACAGCTTTTCTTTCAGAGTAAATGGTTCCCTGGATATCATCTGCTTACACATTTCTCACATGAATGGTTTTACCAAATGAATAGTTTTTGCATTAATATTCTGAGTTCACAATAGCAACATGCCCTTTAGCAAGATGCATTAGCAGCAGGGCCTGAAAGTGAATAGAGTCTGAGTCTACAGCCACAACTCCCGACTTTCTTTTACATCCCTCTGTAAGAGCCATTAAAAGTAATTTGGTGGAGAAGAAAGTAGAGAGAGTGTCATGTGATAAGTTGACAAGATGGCTGTAAGGTTTGAAAACGATGTTAAAATACCTACTGTACAATATCAGTGGACATTTTTTATAATAGAGAATGAAAATTATGTAATTTTATGTAATAAGGATATACCTTCTGAAAAAAGTATACACAGACCTGATATATCATTCTCACAACCTGTTTTAGGTAAGGCTTAGGGAAGGCAGGTCTCTGTTCCTTTGTTTTATGCTGATTTTTGTAACTACTAAGAAATCCCAATTGAGCACAAGCTATCATATTCAGATAAAGGAGACAGCACAGTCGGTCCAATAAGAGAGAAGAACTAGCACATGATAGAGAAGGAGGATCTTCAGAAGTACGTTCACCTCTGGAAAGTACCAAAACACACGTTCTTTTGCGAATCATCAGAGACATTTAGCCATCAAGAGAAAAAGTGAGAGAAAAGTACATGAAAGAAGTTCTTTGGAAAAATTTTGGCTTAATTTTAACAATTTTGTATGAAGCAAAACACTTCACATAATGAATGATTATTCGTGTTTCATCAATGATTCTCTTACATATATGATTTTACTCATGCCCTTTTTAAAAATATCAGCCCAGCCATGGCTGATATTTTTAAATATCAAATTTATAAATTTTATATGACTTATGCCATGTATTTCAAATGTAAAAGCAATGCATACTGCCAGTCCTACAGTTCCAATTTGGCTGTGGGTGTGTTCATGCAGACATTTGTGTAGACTTGTATTTTGTTGTTGTGGTTTTTTTTTTTAGGTTTTTTTTTGTTTGTTTGTTTTGTTTTGTTTTTGGTGGTACTGGGGTTCCTGGAAACCCTTCTATCTCCAGGCTACACTCCTAGACCTATTTTTGTACTTTTTAAAATTTGGAAACAGGGTCTCTTAAGCCACCACGGCTGGCTTCAAACCTGCATGATCCTCATGTCTCCACCTCCCAATCGCGTGTGCCACCATGCCCAGCTAGGCTTGTTTTTATACACACTAATCAACAAAAAGAATAAATACACACTACTATGTGTCCTCCAACTTCTCTAGTGCATAGGCAATGCAGGAAACAAAGAAATCATATATAATATATGAGAATTTTTGGCAAAGAGCTAGAAAGAATATTTTCTTAACATGTGTGTTTGACGGAGGACATTGGAAAGATGAAAGATTCTATTTATACTCCATACATTGTTTTGTGGTACTGAGGATTGTATCCAGGCGCTTTATACTTGTGTCTCCAACATTTTTTAAATCTATTTTGAGAAAGGGTTAATTTTTTTTTTATTTTTTTTTTTTTTGGTGGTACTGGGGTTCCTGGAAGCCCTTCTACCTCCGGGCTACACTCCCAGACCTATTTTTCCATTTTTATTTGGAAACAGGGTCTCCTAAGCCAGCACGCGCAGCTGGCTTCGAACCTGCAGGATTCTCCTGTCTCTGCCTCCCAAGCGCGGGGATTACAAGCGTGCGCCACCACGCCCGGCCGAGACAGGGTTAATTTTTAATGACTTAATGTGTATGCAATGAGAAATTATATTGGTTTATTTGTATAATCCATTGCAATTGTCAGTTCTTTACAAAAAACTATCCTTGCAAGTTAAATTAATCTTAGAATGTGATAGAACATGATTAAATTCACCAAAGCATAATTCATAATCATATTTATAAAATTATTATCAAGTCATCATCTTAATTTTTATAATATTAAACTCTTACTGTTTATATTACCCACTACCTTATAAATTGCCTTATTCAGATTATAGAATGAAAAATCTGAACCCAAACTGGGAGTGTGTGTGTGTGTGTGTGTGTGTGTGTGTTTACAAAGAAATGGAGAGGGAACTATATGTTTCATTCTTCATAAGCAAATATAATATCCTTCAATAAAAACCTGTCACTGCAAAGTATCTGTGATGCTTGGCTTTTTTGGTTTACATCTTCCTATTCTTGCACCTATATTGTATGTATAAGACTGATTATCTGTTTGAGAAATGTTTTTAATCTTTTATCAGAGCAATAATTGCTTGCATCTACTGAAAATAGCTCATGCCAGTTTTCAAGGTACTCATTTTTCACAAAAATTAATTCATATTAATGCACAATAATAAATTCATATAGTAATCTATGAAGTGCCTCAGATAACTTGTTTATCTAAACCACGGGGGACACAAAGAGGACAATATCGAGAAGTGTTCTTTTGAATTCTTTTAAATATTGTAGATTTTAAAGACAGAATACTTTAAAAGGTAGGGGAAGCAGAGAAAAACACATTATCTAAAGAATATCTCCTTTATCAACCCCCATACACTTCTTTCTCTTCTCGAAAAATATTTTTACTTTTATTTCCCAAACCAGGCGTTTGTCAGGACTATTTAATATGCATGTATCTCACAGCGGTAATAAGGCAATCAATAAGACCTCTTATTCCAAGGAGGTCTCTTATTAAATAGTTTGCATTAGTGAGGCCTTTTGCAACTCATTGAGACCCTGTTTCAAAATAAAGAATAAAAAATAGGGCTGGGGGTGCCACTTGGAGGTAGAATGCCCCTGGGTTCTATTCCTAATACTAAAAAAAAAAAAAAAAAAAAACCCACAAAAATAAGGACACTTACATATTTAGTCATACAAATGAAGTAATTGTTACCATTTATCAAGTAAGTGATTTTGAATAGAAGAATTCTGTGTTTGAAAGTAGACGTACAGGGCACTTTATGGATGCAGTTAACAATTATTGATGTCAAAGATACATAATATAATATATGATACATAATATATGAAGAGATTATATGAAGAAAAATCAAAATGGTTTTACTTCTTTATGGTGGTCTATCTAAATTCAATACTAAATAAATACAGAGGCTATGATAAAAATGTTTCATGATTAGATCGCATTGTTTTCCAATTTAAAAACATGAGACAATGTGTTTATTAAAATACATTCGATGAGTTTTGTCAAACATTATAAAAGAATCTCAATTTTGAAAGAAAGAGGTGCAGTATTCTGAATTTCCTTAAAAAAATGTAGTTAAGCAATTTTAGCCATATGGTAATGATGCATCTTCAGCAGTAGGTGTCAGGAAATCATTCTTTCATGTTGAGAGTAAAACACATGTTGCTTTTTATCACAGCAAGTCTCTGAGTTTACTGCAGGGGTAGAATGTTATAATCTGGTAGAATATTTGGTGAGTTTCAAGTGAAAACATTGTACGTACAAGGAAAAATATATACAGTTCTCAAGGGATAGTTCAGCCTGATGACTCTCACCTACTATTTCCATGATAGTCAGTGCTGGGGAGTATGAAGAGATAACACACAAAATACATTTAAAAAGGGACAGTGAATGCCGCATGTTGGGAATCCAGCCCAACAGCTGGTGGGGTTTGGCGAGATGATGAGTACCAAAGACTCGAACACAAACCCACGAGCCGGGAGTCAAGTCAAGCGAGATCTCATTTATTTCTCTCCAAATATATAGCACCAAGCCATGAAGGGAATTTCCATGAGAAACATCCTAGCCTATCCGGGATAAAGATCACTAGCACGTAGTTTACAGCCAATCCCAGGCCAGTACATGAGCCATTCATGTGTGCAGAGAGCTCCTTTAAAGGTTGAAAGGGAAAAAACGCTCAGTCTCCCCACCCATAATGAATGGGGAAACCACGCCTTCCTAGCTTCCTCCAGGTGCCATCTTTGCCCCTTTTCTGCTGAATCACTTTACTTAAAGTTTTGCCTTAGGCTGTAGGCCACTCAGGCTGAGGAAGGCTGCATCTCCTTAGGTGCTGTATGGACACACCCCATCAGCCGCAAATCAGGTAAGAGTAATTGCATGATTATAAACAAAGATATCTTTTGGCAAATTTCTTTTCCAATGACATAAAATTCTGAAAATCAAAGATCAATTGCATTTTTAAACCTCAAATGAATGAAATAGGATAAAAATAAAAGAAGCCAGACAATGACATATTTAATTTTTTCAAATCGAAATTTGAAGAAAAATAATACTAAATCTTGAGTTGATTCCTAGATTTGAGATATTTTTGAAGCGTTATATTTTAGTTCTTACTGAATGTTAACAAGCACTGATTCTTAACCCTTAATGCTGAGCTCAGGACTTTTCAAACAATTCTATTTTTCAATGCTATGGTGATATTTTAAGTTACTGTTATTTCTCATCAATAAAAAACTCCTATCATATATTTCACATAGCTATAAGTAACTCATATATCCATAGGATCATCAATAGGGCTGTAATTATAGATGCTCCTGGGAGAATTTGTAGTGGCAGCTAAGAAGTATTTTCTTAGCCAACTTTTTACTCCCCGTTTATTAAACCAAACTCAAAGTTTAGGGAAAAAAACAAACATTAAAACTATCATGAATACATGGTACAGTATGGGCTTGAGGTCAAGTGTCTCAATAAATGAAAGCCATATAAGATATAGAAAATTTTGCAGGAATATATTTATATTCTGTTGCACAGAGGTAATGACATAAGAAGCTTGTAGGCTCACAGGAGAGAAAAGTATTAGTATTAGTATTAGTGTCAGTATTGTGTGTGTGTGTGTGTGTGTGTGTGTGTTACTGCAGATTAAACTCAGAGGCATTCTACCTCCGATCTACATACCCAACCCTATTTTTTTATTCTTTATTTACAAACAAGGTCTCACTAATTTGCAGAGGGCCTCACTAAGTAGCTGAGGCTGATCTTGAACCTGCAATCCTTCTGTCTCAGCGTCCCAAGTACAGGGATTGAAAGCATGTGCCATCACACCGGGCTGCGAGGATATTTTTGTTTGTTTTTTTAATAATCTCTGTTTTCAAGTGGAAATACACTTCTAGTTTTCATTGTTTAACATAACCTTTTAATTTTACAAAACAGCAAAGAAGTTTTTTTTTTTTTTTTTTTTTTTTTACTTATGCAGAGAAAAATGCTGCACACAGGATCAAATAGTTTGTTTCAGTGTTTTCTTTATTTGCTTATTTATTTTGGTGTTACTGGGGTTCCTGGAAGCCCTTCTACCTCCGGGCTACACTCCCAGACCTATTTTTACATTTTTATTTGGAAACAGGGTCTCCTAAGGCAGCGCCCACGGCTGGCTTCGAACCTGCGCGATCCTCCTTTCTCTGCCTCTCAAGCGCGGGGATTACAAGCGTGCGCCACCACGCCCGGCATGTTTCAGTGTTTTAATTCGTTTCTAAAGCTATAGAGGCAGAGGAAAAGTTAATCCACAAAAGAAAACATGAGGTCTTAGCTATAACTGATATTTTTATTTTTATTTATTTATGTTTAACTGATATATTTATTTTTATTTAAGGTGACTGAAGGAAGCTAAACTCAAGAAAATAGAAAAAAATAAGAAAGGATGCATTACCAATAAAATGGTCCTCACCACAACCAAAATCATGCTGACTTTCCCACAGCACACTCTCTCCTTCACTTTAAAGCTGAAGTCAACTAATATCTAGCACAGCCCTGCCTTAGGAGCAAAGCTTGTCTACCTGCTGCTGCAGTAGGCCAACCGGAAAGCTTCTCCTCTTATTTCCATAAAATTAACTCATCATATGAACTCTGACCTCTTAAAAATGTAATTCTAAAAATATTGTTTAATTTATTCAATTGTGCTTGAATTGGAATTAAATTAAAGCAAACTCTTCAATTTTCCACCCTAGGTCTTACGTGATGGCTTCTGCTATCAGTCTCACATTGGCTCCTATACTCCACAGAGCAGAGCTTTCTTATTATTCTCATCTCTATTACCCCATTAATTCTTTATACACTTTGTAAAAGCCAGCCTTCCCCTGCTGTGCCTTCACTGCATCAAAACCTGCTTACCAGCCGGGCACAGTGGCGCAGGCTTGTAATCTCAGCATTCGGGAGGCTGAGAAAGGAGGATCAGGGTTCACGGACAGCCTCAGCTACTTAGTGAGGCCCTCTGCAACTCAGTGAGACCCTATTTCAAAATAAAGAATAAAAAATAGGGTAGGGGTGTAGCTCGGAGGTTGAATGCCCCTGGGTTCCATCCCCAGACCTGCAAATAAATAAATAAACAATAATAATAAATAAATAAAAAACAGTGCATTATGTACTTTCTGTGTGAAGTTTCTTTGTTGTTGATTCTATATGCTTGTGCGTACGTGTTTGTGTGTGTGTGTAGGTGTGTGTGTGTGTGTGTAGGTGTTTGTTCCTGGGGATCAAACCCACACTTTGCTTTCCGCATGTTGGACAAGTCTTTTACCATGAAGCTACATCTGATTTAAGTATTTACCCTACCTTAGACTATAACCTTTACAACAAGAATTTGGTTTCTGTATTATTTGTCACTATATAAACGAAGATAATCATGGTTCGAAAAAAGTATTTCCTCAATAAATTTTGGTTAAAGAGATAATTACTCAAATATCGATAACAAAAATTATAAAATTTATTTTGAGAAATATTAATTTAATTATAGGCAATGCGTTTTAGTTTTAAAGACTATTGAAATATATGTAAACATAAATTGCTTCTATACTTAGTATAATTAATATTCTAAATATAAAAAACAACTGATATTTTATTCATATATATATATATATATATATATATATATATATATATATATATATTGCAGTTTTGGGAATAGAATCCAGGGGCATTTTACCTCTGAACTACACCCATTCTTTATTTTAAAACAGGGTCTTACTAAGTTTCAGGGGGCCTCACTAAGTAGCTGAAGCTGTTCACAGACAGTGATCCGCAGGTCTCAGCCTCCCAAATGCTGGAATTACAAGTGTGCGGTATCATGCCCTGCTTGTATATATTTTCAGTTGCTAACATAACTACATCTTAGAGTAAATAATTATACTGTAATTATAGTTAATGAAGATAATTATTATTGTAATAATTATGTATATTATTGTATTATATAAATATTAAATATATAATATATATATTATAAAATATTTTTAATAGAAATGAAGATTTTTCTTTTAATCATATCTTCCAGTTTCACAAATGTAACATTGTGTAAGAGATACAAAATAAGAATTATGTAGATTTAATTATAACTATAGAATTAGAAATGTGTTTAGAAGGAAAATGATTTGATTCCTTTTATAAATCAAAACATGAAATCATATTAAAGCAATTCTATTTTGTTCTAGAAACGTTAAAAAATTAATTATTTGGAACCTACAGAAATGTATACTTTGTATATTTTATTGTTAGCGAAAATTTAAGAAGTTATCTTCCTCATGAAATCACAGAAGATTGAATGTTATGGGGATATCTTGATAGAGTAATTATTTCTGCTTCTTTGTTTACTTTTCTTTCTAATCTTTTGTGTCTTGTACTTTATTATATGGTATACAAAGTGAGATAGAGAACTAAGGTCAGGATTAAATCTGACACTGAATTATTTCAAACTCTAAAGTTTGCTGTCTCCTCGCTTAGGCCTTTCCTATATTTCCCTGTTTCTAGGCTGCCCCAGTTCATAATTACAGAACTCATCTTTATCCCGTGTCACCCTCCCACCACTCACAGCTGCCAATTAGCACCTCTACCCAGAGGAGTGACTTCAACTCGAGAAATGAACTTTCTTCTGCCTTCAATTAAAACTCTTATTTTTCTACCACAATCTCAGCCAACTTTCAGGAAAAACAGAATTAAAAGACTATACTGTATGGATGGACAAATTTGGTCCCTCCAAAGAAACAAACCCAAGTACAGAAAATCAAAGAGAAAATTATCAATGTGTCTTGCTCAAATGTATCTAGTTCCATTTGCGGGGGGGTGGGGGGGGTTAGTTTTTTTGTTATAGTAGTAACAGTAATCATAGTAGGAGTAGTAGAGACTGAATCTAGGGCAATCTATCTTTGAACTACACTACCAGTACTATTTTTTTTAAACAGGATCTCACTAAGTTTCTGAAGCTGATATTATACCTGGGATTCTCCTTTCTCAGCTTCTGAAATTCTGGGACTTCAGGCACAGGGTAGTTATATATTTCTTTTAAGATTAAGGACATGAGTGTAGTTTGCTTCAACACATTTCTGTGTACATAGGACATTCTTAGAGCTATATCGAGAACTATTGACAATGATTTCTACACTCATAATATAGACCAATTTCTTCTTGATTTCTTGTTCCTTAGAATATTTTCTCTTAAGGCTGAGAAGGAATTTCCCTCTCTCTAAAGCTAGAAAAGGAGAGGCAGGTGTTCAGGCATTCTTAAATGGAATCATTTAAAAATATATTTTTCTCAACAGATTTCTAGTGAAGTCACTAACATATACATTTTGTAATTTCCTATATTCTGAAACCTTTGTTTTCTTTACCAAGTACCCCACTTCATCTTGTGTCTTTATATCTAAATTAAGCTCAACATCAGTCTTCGAGCTGGTTGGCCAAATGGCGGACTCTTTCAGTTCAGGAGCCCACTAACAATTCAAACAAGAAACACTCAAATGCACCATTTCCTTATTTTCAAAAATCTCAGGCTTGCAATAATATTAAAAGCAAAACTAGGATTTTAAAATACGGCATGGAGAAGGCCGGGCATGTGTGGAGAAAGGAGTATATGGAATGTCCACGTACTTTCTGTTCAATATTGCTTTGAACCTATGGGTGTTCTACAAATTAAATCTAAAATCTCCTTTAGAATTTATGTACAAATCTAAGAAATATATGATCCACGGTTAAAAAAATAAACTATCATTTGGTTATAGTACATATGGCTGTCATCCCCATATTTGAGTGGCTGAGACATGAACACTATTAATTGAGGCCAGCCTCAGCAACTTAGTGAGACTCTCAACAATTTAGTGAAAGACCCTATTTTAAAATAAAAAAGAAAAAGAAAGCCGGGCATGGTGGCACACACGTGTAATCCCTGGGTTTGTGAGGCGAAGACAGGAGGATCACGCAGGTTCGAAGCCAACCGCTGGCTTAAGAGACCTTGTTTCCAAATTTAAAAAAAGTATAAAATATGCCTGGGAGTGTAGCCAGGAGATAGAAGGGCTTCCAGGAACCCCAATACCACAAAAATAAATAAATAAATAAATAAATAAAATAAAAATAATTAAAATAAAATAGGGTTAGGGGTGTAGCTAGGTGGTAGAATATTCTTGATTTTATTCCCAGTACCTAAATAAATAAATTAATTAATAAATTAATTAAATTAAAGATTTTATCAAAACTTGGGAGAGACGAAACTAGCATTGCACTCATTTTTCTTGTCTGGGAGTTATTTTTATTGGTTTTCACCCATGGAGCAAGTCTATTCAGGAGCCTCTTCCCTCCTGACACTGCTGTAGCTAGCCATATCACAACAAAAGAGCATCTGTTGAGAATAACACTTGCTGAATAGGTGAATCTTAACTGAAGTCCTTATTCATCTTTTTCTTTAAATATGCTTTGTTTTACTGAATATTATATTAAATACATATAGCCAATATTACATATACATTTTAGCCAATATTATATATACATTTTAGTCGATATTCTATATATGTATAGATATGCATATGCTAAAACAAAGCATATTTTATCTGTCTATCTTCACTGAATTTATAACCCTTTTATTAGAGGTCGCCATGTTTTCTCTCCCGATATATAAATTAAGAATATAATGCAAATATTGGAAGAATATGTGCTGCTGTTTTAGTACAGCTCAGAAATCGCTCATGGCCCTTTGTTTACACAGGTGAAGGGACCCAGGCGATGTTCAGAAGACAGTTTCTGGTTCACCCAAAGAGGGAGAAGAACAGGGTGAACAAGAGGCACAGACTGGTGCTGGCTTATTCTGTGACTCATGACTGCAGTGGTGATGAGATGTTTGGGTAAACCCTGGTCCAGATGTGACTGTGGAACTACTTGGTAGACGTGGTTAACAATTATAATCAGGTGACTTCAAGGAAAGCAAGCGATCCCCCATAGAGTGGGTCGTTAGTTCAACCCGCTAAAGTTTCTTATGTATGTATGTATGTATTTATTTATTATGGTGTTAGGGATTGATCTCAGGAATAGTCTGCCTCTGTGCTATACTCCCAGCCCAAATTTATTTATTTATTTTTTATTTTGAAACAAGCTCTCATTAAGTTTCTAATTCCTGAGTTGATGACGTTGTCCTCAAACCTGTGATTCTCCTGTCTCAGCCTTCCAAGTTCTAGGATTATAGGCATTCGGCAACTACACTTATCTCAGCTAAAGTCTCAAGTATGATTTCACAAGGAAGAATTCAGCCTCAAGACTAGAACATTGAAATCCTCCCTGAGTTTTCAGTCTGATTTCTGGAGAATGTTAATGGATAGGTATTTTAATTCACATATATGTCAAATCTCATTTTTATTGATTGCTTATAATCAAAATGAAGTTGAGCAGCATGATGCTTACATTATAAATTAAATATTAATGTAAAATTATAGCAATCAAGACTCAGATAAAACTGTGCTATCTTGTTGGAATTATATGTTTTTAAATGCTGTTTTAAATTCAGCTAAGTCATATTTTGTGAATTTTGTGTGCCTATTTTGTCTTCCATACAAAACCTAATCCTTTCAATTTTACGTATAAGTTGTTCAGATACTGTGAGTCACTCTCAGTTTAGCAAATATCTTAACCAACTAATATTGCTTACAAAAACAATATAAGTGGTTATTTACCAAAGATGTATTTTCTTTTTAATAGTATAACCCTAGAAAAATGTCACTCACACCACCATTATACAAAATTCCAAGAATATTTTAACTCACACATAAGTATATGTGATTGTTCTACTATTTATACAAAGTTTTCCTTACAATTGGTAGACTGGTTAAAAATAAAATATGTTGTCATTTTTGTTTAAGTCACACTCTTTTAAGAATAACATGATGTATGATCATTTAAAGTATTAAAATACTTAAATTTGATCTTCACATGTCATCTTGTACTATTTTTGTGCATGGAAACAATAAAAAATATTCTATTTTTAGACAGTTCTTTTAGAAAAATAAGATGTTAGCAAGTAGCCATTTTATGGATGACAACGTTTAGAGCATGTAAGCCAAATTAAACTGCAGTAAATTTTACTTTTAATATTCTACATTTTTTTTGTTTGTTTTTTGTTTTTGTTTTTGTTTTTTTTGGTAGTACTGGGGATGTAAACTTTCTACCTCTGGGCTACACTCCCAGACCTATTTTCTATTTTTACTTGGAAACAGGGTCTCTTAAGCCAAAGAGGGGCTTTGAACCTGCACGATCCTCCTGTCTCCGCCTCTCAAGCGCAGGGATTAGAAGCGTGTGCCACCACACCAGACTTCTACATATTTGTTAAAATTACCAAATATAAGAAAAATAAGTGTAAACTTCTGAACATATGATATGTGTGTACATACGTGTGTGGTGCTGGAGATTTTTTTTTTATTTTTTATTGTTGCATTGTAGTCACACATTATAAATGCGTATAAAATAGTAGAGGCATATGTGCACACCTAGCTCAATAGCCCTTCTCCAATTCCCACCCCATTCCCCTCCTCTTCCTCCTTCTCATGTATGGCTTAGTGATTGACTTTGATATGTTTGTGAATTTACATCGAGTACATTAGGGAATTTCCCTGTTCCTCATTCTATCCCCCTCAGTTAGAATTGCTTTATTTGATTAGCTATGGGGTAGAAATTGAACCCAGAGGCATTCTAACTGTAAGCTGTACTCCTCCCAGCCCTACTTTTTAAAAATTATTATTAGGAAACAGGGTTTTGTTAAGATGCTTAAGGTCTCACTAAGTTGCTGAGGCTGGCTTTGAAACTGCAATCCTCCTTTCTCAGCCTCCCAAATACTGGGATTACAGGTATGTGTTACCCACTAGAAATGAACATCTGATTTTGATGTTTCCTTCATCCTCTTTACAGATAAGCAGCATATTACACTAAAAAAAATTAACACTCACTTGGTAAATAAAATTTATTGTTCCCATTACTGATTTGTCTCTTTAGTATTTTAGTTGAAATACTCAGATTATTTTCTTTCTTTCTTTCTTTCTTTCTTTCTTTCTTTCTTTCTTTCTTTCTTTTTTTTTTTTTTTTGCGGGTCTGGAGATGGAACCCATGGGCATTTGACCTCCAAGCTACATCTCCTGCCCTATTATTTTGAAACAGGGTCTCACTAAGATGGGGAGGGCCTCACTAAGTAGCTAAGGCTGTCCGTGAACCCTGATCCTCTGGTCTCAGCCTCCCAAATGATGGGATTACAAGCATGGGCCACCACGACCGGCTTCAGATTACCTTCATTTTTAATTTTTCAACAATTCTCTTTTTTCTGGACGATGAGCAAGTATTTGGGCCTCTAATAATATGGATGATACCGGAAATTTATTAACATTTATTTAGGAATTGTGTATTGCAATTACACTAGAATTAACTAAAATTAAAAATATATAAGCTGGGCATGGTAGCACACTCTCATAATCATAGTACTTGACAGGCTGAGTGAGACAGGAAGATCGCAGCTAGAGGCCAGCTTCAATAATGTGGTGAGACACTGTTTCAAAAAACAAAAAGGCCTGGTATTCTATCTTGGAGGCAGATGTTCCCTGGGTTCAATCTTCAGTATAACACACACACACACACACACACACACACACGCACACACACACACACACAAACTGCAGATTACTGCTGGTAAAAGAGAAGACAGAAAATAAGTTGAGATTTCAAATGAAGACTGAAAGACTACTTTTTTCATACTATAAATATCTAAACATCCTACAAAAGCAAGTAAATTTATCTGTGCATGAAAAGTAGGAATAAAATCAGTTTTAATCTAATGGTGACTAATCATCATATTAACAAAATAGTAATAATGATATGTAGCAGTTAAACTGCAGTGACTATCTTCTAGCAAATGAGAAGAGGCTTAAGGTATGATTAATTGCCAAACCTTTTGAAATTGTAAAAACTTTAAAAATACTTTTCACTTGAACTAAGCAGTTTTCTACACTTTGATTCTATTGACTCTGTTCATCCACAGAGTATGTTTCAAAAATCCCTTGAATTTCAAACACAAGTGAATAAAGAACTATTATCATAATAGAAAGCAATAGACACATCAAAGATGAAAGATTTTCTTTGAGGTGAGAATGAGTATCTTTTAGGTACACAGAATTATAAGAAATAGTGGAAAATATTATTTCACCCAAAGAGTCAGGTAAACAGAAACCAAAACTTTACTTTTTCAATTGATAGAATTTATTTTTATTTCAAATGCCATCTACAAGTATGACGAAGTGTGCTGCAAATATTTCACTGCAAATTAGGTTTGCTTCCTCAGCTAGTGGAGAACCTCGCTGAAACAGCAGAGCAGTGATCTGTTTCTGTACTCATTGTTAAGACAACACCCCAGAGGAAAAAAAAAATCTATCCTCCTCCGTCCTTATGTGAATAATTCAGTAAATAGTCCAATGATCTCTGCTAGTCATAAAGTATTTGTCTATGAAAATATCATAGCAAGATGCCTCTAGTACTACTTCAATCTGTAGATTTATTACTATAAAACTCTCTGAAAAATGTGGTATTGCCCTGCAACAAGAGTACTACAAAATGGAGATGTTTGCAACGAAATGGTCTCCATTATATGAGGGGAATCCATAAACCTTACTTAAAATCTATCCCTAATCGTTGAAGAAAGAGACGTGTATCGTATATGAGAAATATCTGAGAAATCAGATGATCTATGCCAGACCTCCCTCTGCCTCACTAAAGCTACCTTGGTTCCTTTATCTTTGAAATTATTACTAAAGCTTGACACGGGCAAGATCTAAGGTGTAGTGAGTGGATTTGGCAAACTGATGGATGGTGGCAGCTCAGCTTTTCACCATAACAATGGACTTCTTTTAGTCAAGATCAAAATGCTTATATATTTTCAGTATGAAGTGACAAAGTCTTTGAAGCAAATAACGGAGGGATAAATCTCAAAGTTCTCTTTGGAGAAAGCAGAATTGTACCCTAGGGGGCTGGGTGAATGAATACGAGAAAGTACAGGGATGAAGCTATATTCAATAAATATATATATAAATATATTTGTTTTTTCTTGAATGTTGCTAGCAGCTTTGGAAAAACTCAGGCTTTTGTAAGACAAGATATTAGAAGGACATAACAGTTGTTAATTCTTGATTTTTAAAAACAGGAATGTATGATCTGCCGATTCATTCGATCACTTAAAAGCTCAATTATTTAAAAAATAGCTCAAATGAAATCAGAATGTATCAGAGTGTTTCAAAAACATTTGACTACCGAAAGGTCTGTGTATGTATTGGGAGGCTAGGTCAGAAGAGGAATGAATCCCAAGGACATCCTATTAAAGAGCTCAAATATTTTAAATAGAAATAAGAAAGGTCTATTGAATCATTGATGTCATGATTTCTTAGAATTCATAAATGGAAGACATGTCACAAACTGTAGATACTATTGAATAGAAATAAGATTGGATTCCTGATTATTGATTCATCTTAGATTTGGGAATGAAAAATACCCATCCTCCATTTTATTATTGTTTATGCAGTTTTTATCAAAGTCTGTTATTTTGTAATATAGTTCAGGTATTAAAGTGGTTGAGGGACCAGTTAAATGTTACAGGCTTCAGAAGAGGCTGGTGGAGTTCCATACCCCCTTTCTCAATGCAAATAAATAAATAAATAAATAATGAATAAATAAATCAGCTTCTTAAAATGCGTTGAAAACATATTTATAAATATATTTAAAATATATTTAAGAATCTTTCCCATAAATAATTGAGTCTCTGTTATGTTAAAATACATTGTATCTCAAACCTATGACAAAGCAGTTGTTAAAAAATGCAATTTAATTTCTTTAAGATTTTCTAAAACACTGTACAATCAATTGATCTTTTAAAGATTATTCATAGTCTAAAAATTGTGAATGTGTTTTTCCAGTAATTCTAGGATTTTTTTGTTTTTTTTTACCTAAATATTAGTGAGTATAGTATATAATTCCACTTATAAGCATATTTTTGAATACAAAGATTTGCCAACATTGAAAATTTTTATTTTCTTGATATCCTTGAGACATTAATTTTTGTTTCAGTTCATTTTGATTCAATACATTTATTTTGTTAAATATTTTTATTGGTGCACTGTATTCATACATCATAATGGGGTAAAAAACTTCTGTAGATATACATGCACACATCGCCCAGTCAGCCCCTACCCAATCCCCACCCCATTCCCTCCCCATCCCTCCTGCCCATGCTTGGCTTAGTGGTTGACATCTGATATTATAGCAATTTATCCAAAATTAACAATGATAATCTCACATAACAGATTCATTTGTCTGATATCAAGCTTTTGATCACTTAGAGATAACATTTCAATATTTCTTTTTCTTTTCTTTCTTACCAGAGGATATTTTTCTTTTTTTAAGGTGAAACTATCATACATTTATTTATTTATTTTTCAGAAAAAATCCATCCTAATATGAAATATGAACTCTAAATACCCAAAACAATCTCGAAAAAGAACAAAGCTAGAAGATGAACATTTTCTGATTTCAAACCTTATAAAGCTACAATAATTGAAACAGTGTAGTACTGCTATAAAGGCAGATATATAAACCAGTGGAGTAAAATAAAAAGCCTAGAAATAAATTCTTCCATATATGGTCAAGTTATTTTTGACAAGGTTTCCAAGAAATAATAATCTTTTCACTAAATATTGTTGAAAAATAATAATTAATGAAAAAGGATAAAATTGGACCCTTACCTAACACCATATACAAATATTAACTCAGAATAGATAAAAAAACCTAAGTGTAAATCTTAAGACTATAAACTTTTAGAAGAAAACCTGGGTCATAAAACTTCACAACACTGAAATTGTCAGTGATTTCTTGGATATGATTTCAAAGGCACAGGCAACAAAAGAATAAACAAACAAACTTCCTAAAAAATATATTGTACATCCAAAGACAGTGTAAACAGAATTAAAAGTTACTGATAGAATGGGATAAAATATTTCCAAATGCTATATCTAAGGTATATTAATATTCCAAATAGAAATCCTAAAAATTAGCAACAACAAAAGCAAATAATACAATTTAGAAATAGGTAAAAGACTAACATAAATAATGAATCTCCACAGATAACCAATCTTAGTTGTCTGTTGGATGGAAAATCTTGTTTCTCTAGTTCTGATGTGTGTTACCTATTTCTTCTTTGTAGTTAATCTCTTTGAGTATTTTCTCTAGCTCTGGTTTTAAAGACATAAATTCCTTCAGTTTCTGTTTGTCATGGAAGCTTCTTATTTCTCCATCTAATTTGATAGAAAGTTTTGCTGGGTAGGAAATTTTTGGCTAGAAGTTGTTTTCTTTCAGAGTTTGGAATATGTTACTCCAAGCCCTTCTGGCTTTCATGACTTGGTTTGGGAAGTCTGGAGTGATTCTAATTAGTTTGCTTCTGAATGTCACTTGGCCTTTTGTTTTTGTTGCCTTTAAGATTCTCTCCTTGGCTTCTACATTAGTCATTTTGACAATTATGTGGCGTGGGGACTTCTGGGAATATGGCGACCGAGAAAAGCAGCATTTACGAGTCCTGCTAAAACTCAGTCTCTATTGCCACAAAATCAGCGCTTTTCATAGCCAGAAAACACCATCAGCAGAGAAATAAAAAATGTAAACACAAGGGACAGAGAAAAAAAGACTAGAAGAACAACCAGAGACCAGAAAAGAAATCAAGCACTGTGGCGGCGGAGCCACACCTGCGCCATCTTCCCTCACAGCACCAGGCTCCAGAGAGTAAAGGTAAACGAGGAGCTGAAGTGAGCAGCTGCAGATCATTCGCTCCGATTCAGCAGTTCTTTCAGCGCAATGAACATCTAAAACTCCCAGTGGCCAAGCTCATCACGCCTTCTAGGGACTCAGAACAGAGCTCAAAACCAGAAAAGAAACACGCCAGCCTCAAGGCCGAGGGTGTGGGAGAGGCGCCATATTGCCATCAGGGACAGCAAATTCACTGTGCCCTGTGACAGCTCCTCATCTTCGCACACAATAACCGTGAGTAAAATTGCGGCCCCTAAAGGATAGATCCCTGTACTGCACTCCCAGGGACTTGCACAGCTTTGATAATCTCCTTGGGTCTGAGATTTTGCAGTCCAACCCAGTGAAGGAGTAGCAGTGGCAGAGATACCACGCCCTAGTCGCAGCTCCCCGAGGGAAAACGCCCAGCCTGGCAACCCCCATAGTCTTGCTTCACTTCATTTAAAAAATACAATATTCATTATCAGGCTCAGTGGAAAGAAAAATTAAAATTTGAGATTCTATCTTTGCTTTTGATGATTTGAAGTTGCTTAAATACAGCCAATTTGGAACATGCTTTAAAATATCTACATGCATGAATCTCCCTGTTTTGACTAACACTTAAAATATTAACATAGCTGTTTGCTTTAAGATTGTCAAAAAACGTGTTTGCTTAAAAAGGTTCATATGGTGATTAAAATATGAAAAGAAAGTACAAATTATTTATTATTCCAATTCCTAGTCAAGAAATGATCATATAACTTTCCTCTCTAGATATTTCCCAATGAAAGCAGTTTTACTTAATATTCACTGCTGTTGAAAAGTGTTTTCATTGTATCTACTTAAACAATGTGCTTCTAAATAACTTCTATATTTACTTGATCAAAGTATAAAAGGCAATTTTTAGAAGATTCCTCTGATTTTGCTTCCATCGGCTGTATTTTACTGTGATAAAATAATAATTTGGAGAATTTTTATTTTTAGTCTTATGTCAAAATCTTATTTTCTGCCTTATTTTTTAAATGTTATTTTCTTCTGGTAACTTCCAACGCAGAAAAAAATTGTGACAACATTATCCTTAATATTACTATTAATTTCTACCATTGTATATATGCATACAATTTGGTCTTTCTTTTAGAAAATTTAATCTTTGAATAAATTCATCAAGTTAGCTTTCTCTGGATTGACATTTTTCATCTCTTTTCCTTACTAGATGGTGAGTCTCTTAGATCATATCCTGTGGCCTTTTAGATCTATAGATTCAGAACTTTTTTTGTTTTTATGACTGACACACTTCACTTTTATTTTTCCATTTTCATAATATTTTAAATGTTCATTAATTTAACTTATTATCCAACATGCAATTATATTATATTTTGTGTGATCATTTGCAATTCTCTGTAGCTTTCCAGTTGATTCTTAATAATTCTTTTAAAAATATTTTTATTATTAGATTATTGTTCAATTCTTGCTGCAAAATTGTATTGAATGTTTATCATGTGCTGAGATTCATAAATAGATCTCACAG
This sequence comes from Muscardinus avellanarius, assembly GCF_963383645.1. NCBI lineage: Eukaryota > Metazoa > Chordata > Mammalia > Rodentia > Gliridae > Muscardinus > Muscardinus avellanarius. The sequence goes on along the minus strand of NC_137791.1, from coordinate 7,661,101 downwards.
AAAAGAGGTGCTATAGTCATGTCTTCATAGAATTACAGTCCAAATGATACATAGCTCTTGGGAAGACAGGTATCATAAAAATAAACATCCATGTGTAAATATGAATAGGATTTTCACATATGATCACACTTCTTATGAAGAAAAATAGTCAAGCAAAAATGGAATCTCACAGAGCGCTAATATTTAGATTCTGTAGTAAAAAAAAAAAAAAAAAAAAAAAAAAAACAGGCTCCCTGATAAAATGGCATTTGCTGAATTAGAAGACAAATAGAAGCTGGATGGGCATCTGATAGTTTAGAGAGCATTTTAAGCCAGGCATGGCAGCATACACTTGAAATCCCTGTACTTAGGAGGGTGAGACAAGAGGATCAAGGATTTAAAGCCAGGCTCATCTACTCAGTGAGGCCTTCTGAAACTTAGACCCTGTTATAAAAGAAAGAATAAAAAATTGGGCTGGGGTTGTAGCTCAGATTGAATCCCCCTGGGTTCAATCACCATTACTGCCAAGAGAGAGAGAGGGAGAGGGAGAGGGAGAGAGGGAGAGGGAGAGGGAGAGGGAGAGGGAGAGGGAGAGGGAGAGGGAGAGGGAGAGGGAGAGGGAGAGGGAGAGGGAAGAGGAGTGGGAAGAGGGGGAACATTTTAGGGAGAGCCAATGTCATGAAAGAATTTAAGCTGAAAAGATCATTCTAGAACCAAATATTCAAAAACAACTAAATTGATGGGAGCAAACTAAAAGTAGGGCAATTGACATGCTTTAAATTTAGAGATGTTTTGTTCAGGGTTCTATGACTATATTGAATATTATTTGTTCAGGTCATGTGAATGACTGTTATTAATAGAACTTATCAGGCATTAATCGAAATTCATATTACAGGTTAATTCTTTAATCTTCAAATACCGGTAAGACATAGGCATTCTATTTCACAAATAAGAAAATTTAGAAACTGATTGAGTTACTTGTTTAAGAACACATAGCTGGGAAGTGCTGGCAATAAATTTTAGTCAGTCTTGGTACTTTGTATGTTTTTGTTTAGCCAATGTGCATTAGGGTCAACCATAAATTTTGTATTTTAATCTGAAAACAGTGGGAAACAACGAACAGATTTAAAATCCTAGAATAATAAAATACTATATATGGCTGCCTTCCACAAAATGAGGTGGGGCTGGCAAGAATGGAGGGGGAATACATTAGAAAACTACTGTTGAAGTTTAATAAAGAAAATTTACTGTCTTTAAATTATATTAGGGAATGCCTTATATGTTTTCTGTTGATCAAAATATGGTTTATAAACCGGGCGTGGTGGCACATGCCTGTAATCCTCGCGCTTGGGAGGTGGAGACAGGAGGATCACACAGTTTCGAAGCCAGCCGTGCGCTGGCTTAGGAGACCCTGTTTCCAAATAAAAAAGTATAAAAATAGGTCTGGGAGTGTAGCCCGGAGGTAGAAGGGCTTCCAGGACACCCATTACCACCACCCCCCCCACACACACACACAAAAAATATATATATATATGGTTTATAAAAGAAATAGAGAATTGTGAATATATACTGAAAAGCATGTTTATTCTGTTACTATCATACCAATCATTTATACCAGGATTAATTCTACTATTTTCCTTTTGAGTATTTGTTACTCCAGTGTCATACTGAGAAACTGGCTGTGATTATTCACAATATAATATGTTCATTCTAAAATTTGTCCATAAATCTTATTTTCTTATACTGTAGTTGTCTTGCCATTCTCATCATGAGTCAACTTAAAATATTTCAGTGGGCTAGGGATTGAGTAAGGGCTAATTCGGTGAAGTGTGCATATATGTCTACATTAAGTCTTTTATTCCATTAAGAGGTATGACTACAATGCACCAATAAAAACATTTAAAAATAACAAAGTAAAAATAATATATTTATAAATATATATTGTGTGTCTCATATAACTATACAAAATTTTTGTTAAAATGGGACTTATATTTCCAATTTTCTTCTTTCTTGTGAGCAGATCAGTGACCAACCAATTTATATTTTAATTATTCAAATCATAATACTATTGGATATACTCACTGTGATAAAAATATTTTATATTAATATTTATGTGTATCTAATGAGCTTTAATAAGTGTGCAAAGGGTCATTTCAGTTGGTTCTTGGTTTCACTACTGTGTATTCCATGAGATTTGCGACAATTGTATTGAAATAAACTGTACTTTTAAAATAATCAAAATAACTTCATAGCAAATATTACAAAATTAATACATAATTTTTATAATTCGATAATGAGCAGTTTGCCATAAAGTCACATCTTGGAAATTATGAGTAAACTGAAAGATAAGGAAATATAAAATAAATCAAATTGCATGTGACTTTGAGGAAATATTTTACTGTATAATGGCAAAACATGACTAAAATAAGATGCAAAATAAATTTAATAATAATCACCCAACTAAAAATAGGTCATATTAAGTGTTAAAGTAATAAAAAAAAGTTTTGTGTCTTTTAAACTTCATATACCAGTAAGATTTCCTTATAAATCATTCTTTCAAAGTTAATATGACATATCAGAATTATTACTGTAATCATTTTACATTTCTACTTTTTTTTTGCAGTACTGGGGATTGAACCCAGGGGTATTCTACCTTCAAGATACACCCCAGTACTATGTTTTTATTCTTTATTTTGAAAAAGGGTCTTGTTAAGTTGCAAAGTGTCTCAGTAAGTAGGTGAAATTGTCCGCCAACCTGAGATCCTCCTGTCTCAATCTCCCAAGTACTAGGATTACAAGTGTGCACCACTATGCCTGGCTTGTAATATTTTTCTATAATCTTAAATTTAATGGTGAGATGGTTTATTGAAGTAACTATTAATTAAAATGTTCAGAATTTCAAAAAAGTGGACTTACAACTAAAATACATACTATATTGTAAGCATGTAAGATACTCTTAGTTGGGTCTGGTGGCACATGCCTGTGATTCCAGTATTTGGGAGGCTGAAAGAGAAAGATCTTAGCTTCACAGCAAGCCTCAGCCTTCTACAACTTAATAAGACCCTAATTCAATATAAAAAATAAAATTGTTCTAGGGGTATAACTATAGAATGTCCTTGGGATTAATACTCAGTCCTCCAAAAAGAAAGGAAGAAAAGAAGAAGAAAGAAAGAAAGAAAGAAAGAGAGAAAGAGAAAGAAAGAAAAAGATATACAAATAAATCTATATTGAAATTGAAAAAATTTATGTTCACAATGTAAAATGAGAATTCAGTTTTACATGGTTATTTTAATAGACAAAGAAGACAGTTCTGCTATAATATGAGTCACAGGGATTCCTCTAAATTTTAAATGCCTATCTGAATCATTTCATTGTCTTGTTTACATCACTGTCCTTTCCAAGATAGCTCAATGTGCCCTTTTTATCTTCCAAACTTCAAAGAAGTCTAGATGCCATGCCAACATGTTAAAAACTTAGAAATGTGAGGAATTGAAGTATAATAAACACTGGCAATTTAAAACTTGCCACACATTGATTTTCAAACCCTTATTGAATCCTTGGTATTTAAAAAATTCCAAATGAATTAGTTATTGAGATATGAATATTTCTGAATGGTTTTACATTAAAGGGAACAGTGACTATATCCAGTGTAGCTTAGTACCAAATGAAACCATCACTTTTCACCTTGTCACACTCCAGTTGGCCAGCAGAAGTTCAGGACTTCCATCACAAAAAGAGAATACTTATGCCGGGCTTGGTGGCGCAGGTTTGTAATCCCCGTGCTTGGGAGGTGGAGACAGTATTGCTCAGGTTTGAAGCCAGAGGCGCTGGCTTAAGAAACCCTGTTTCCAAAAATGAAAAAATATAAAATAGGTCTGGGAGTGTAACCCGGAGGTAGAAGAGCTTCCAGGAACCCCAGTACCGCCAGATAGATAGATAGATAGATAGATAGATAGATAGATAGATGAGAGAGAGAGAGAGAGAGAGAGAGAGAGAGAGAGAGAGAGAGAGACAGAATACTTGCATTTATTTCCTGTGAAGTCATTTGTTTTTGTATTTGAATATCATACCATTGGCTGAACAGCAATATTTTCTTATGGCCTCCTCTTGCAAAATGCCGAATGTTTCTATTATGTTGTCATTTAATTTAAAAATTCTATGCCTCAGAAAAGATAATAAAAAATGTAAAAACCACTGAAGAACAGTGAATTGCATTGAATCTTACATAATGCAAATAGTCATGTTACTACATTATTTCATAATATTTTCCAAACATCTAATTTGTTTTTCATAAAGTTAAAAAAATCACAATTATTTTCAGTTTTTTGTAAACAAGCTTTGAAACTAATTTGCTATCGGGAATTTATTGGTATGTGTACCTGGGAACAGTACAGTTGAAGCAGTCATCTGGAGGAGGCATGATTAAGAATTGGACAAAAATGAAATGATAAATAAAGTGTAATTCTATCTATTGATAAGCTCTGAACCTGGTATGACCATCACATTTGCCTAGAACTGAGTGGAGGAAATAATTTTATATAATTTCATAGATCAGTCTTTGGAAGAATAATATCCATGAAGAAAAATGTAAAATGTAGGGAGGCCCTCAGCAATTTAGTTGGATTTTGTTTAAAAAAAAAAAATGTAGGGCTGGTGTGTGTAGCTCAGAAGAATAATGATCTTGGTTTCAATCCCCAGTTTATATATATACATTTATATAAAATATATCATGCATATAAATATTAATTGTAACTTTTGTGGTACTGGGGATTGAGTCCAGAGACATTCTACCCTTGAGCTATACCCCCATCCCTATTTTTTAATCTTTATTTTGAAACAGAGTCTCATTAAGTTGCAGAGAGCCTCACTAAGTAGCTGAGGTTGTCTATGAACCATAATCCTCTTGTCTCAGCCTCCGAAGTACTGGGATTACAAGCATGTGCCAACACACCAATTTATAAACATTATACTAATTTATATTAAATCCACACATACAAGTTATTTGTCAGAATATAATATGCCTGGCCTCTATCCAATTCCAAATAAAGTCCTCATTTTCATCTGAAACCTTATCAGAGCATCCTGTTTGCATTTCAGTTATGATGATGGTATTTTGACCTATCGCTGGAATTACCTCTTCAACTCCACCTTGAGCATTCTAGGCTTCCTTTATCCTTCTTCTCTATAGTTTTCCAAATTTCCCCCATAAAACATTGAAAGGATTATTCAGATCATCATAGGTGTAGTCACAGCAACAAGCCTTCTTATGCCAATATGCTGTTTCTCAGATTTCCATTGCTGTGGCACATTACCTGAGACAATGCATGTGTAAGAGGACTTATGCTGGCTTACATTTTCAGAGGTTGCAGTCCATGGTTCACTGGCTCTGCTGCTTTGGGCCTGTGGCAGCCCAGTACATCATGTTTGAGCATGCAGTGGAGGAGTGGCTGAACCTATAGAGGACTTAGAAGCCAAAAGAGAACAAGAGGAAGAGGGCAGCTCCTGCAATCCCTTTTAAAAGTTCACCCTGTGATCTAAATTTCGCTAACTAGACTTTATCTCTTAAAGATTCCACTACTTCCCAAGAGCACCAGGGCTTGGGTACCAGTCACTAACAACAGGAACTTTGCAGGATTTTGCAGATCCAGAATACAACACTTGCTCACTTTCATCTCCAATTTTTCAGTCAGATGCCAATTTTTCCTTTTTCACATGGTAATGAGTAACTCCCCATCCTACTTCAGTGAGTTAAAAATTGGTTCTATTCATGATATTTGTCCTCTAATATTCTTACCTTGACTGGAAAAATTTAAGTAACTGCAATTTTTCCTTGCAATCATGCCAGAATAGATATATTTCTTTTTTCTAAAACTATTTTATCAATCTCATGCAAAGAATAATATTTTCCAGACTTCAATTGAAAGTTTTATTTAAAAGCCTTCCCAGGGATGAGATATTCATTACATCAGAAGGAAGGAAATTTTTCATATTTATTAAGTGATGACATGCGTCTTTCTATTTCTTTTAGTTTCAATGTCCTACAAATAAATACATTAATTAAAATTACTTTCTTGCCAACTTTCCTCCATAAAAAGATACCTTCTGTTAGCTTCTTTGTTTTTAACCCCAATATGCACCTTAAGTTGAAATATTGATTTTATGAGCCAATTCCTTAGGATATTCTGATGATACCAAATCAGTTTTACATAATGCATTAGACTAAGGTGTCTCAGTGTTGGCATTATTGATATTTTATTCTAGATCATTCTCTTTATGGGAGGCTTTATTGCAATTTATAGTGGCATCTTTGAACTCTACCCACTAAACAATAGTAACATGTCCTTTCCTAGTCATGACAACCAAAAGTCTGTCCAGATATTGCAAGAGATACTCTGCCAAGCAAATTTCCCCTCATAGGAACAATTGTGTAGAAAAAAAAGAACATGTTATAAGAATGAGAGAGAAAGGGCACGTGCAATAATATTAACCATTTTTAAAGCCCTCATATGTGTTAATTAATATTGTAGATTTATAAATCAATTGAATTATATGTAAATCTCATGAAAAAATACTATGATATAGATATTTTAGTCTCTATTTTCCACATGAGAAAATTGTTGTGTAGGATATTCATTTATCTTGCTCAAGTATTGACAGCTTGGAAGTGGTAGATCCTGGTTTCAAACTCACTTAGTGAGACCTCATATCATTAATCAGTAGAGAAAACTGCCTCTCACCTCAATGAGAAATCGCCAGGAAGAGGGAGAATCTAAACAGAATATAAATTTGATTTAAAAAACAAATTTTGAACCTTGAGAAAAAAATTATAATGAACATCAATGGGGGCAAGAAAGATAAATACAGTGCAAATCAAATATGTGCATGAAATAATAAATAAAAAAGTCAGGAATGTATAGATTTAAGTAATATGGATGGCAGGAAGAAAATTAGGCAACAGCTCAAAGGAAAAGCAGAATTAAAATAGCCAGGCGTGGTGGCGCACGCTTGTGATCCCTGCGCTTGGGAGGCAGAGACAGGAGTATCGTGCAGGTTCGAAGCCAGCACGATAGAAGATCCTGTTTCCAAATAAAAAAAAGTATAAAATAGGTCTGGGAGTGTAGCTCGGGAGTAGAAGGGCTTCCAGAACCCCCAGTACCATAAAAAAATAATAATAGTGGGGTTTATTTACCTCTTCCTTACAAATAAATTATTTCCAATTGAAATTTTTTTTTTTTTTTTTTTTTTTTGGTGGTACTGGGGTTCCTGGAAGCACTTCTACCTCTGGGCTACACTCCCAGACCTATTTTTATACGTTTTTTCATTTGGAAACAGTCTCTTAAGCCAGCAAGGCTGACTTCGAACCTGCACGATCCTTCTGTCTCAAGCGTGCGCCACCACTCCTGGCATCCAATTGAATTTTTAAGATATTTAATTTTGTTTTGGTCACAGATTGAGACCAATATTTCAGAGATAATGGCAAGTAAGGAACAGAATTATATAGTCATATAATCATTAATAATCTAGCAAACGTAGACTTGTGAAGCATATAATTCAGTGTCACGAAGTTCTATATTTTCTTTAGTTTTATTAATGACATAAGAAAATAGAGTTGGTTCCCATGAACAGAAAGTTGAAGTAAATATTTGTTTGATTATACTAAGTCTAACGTGCAAGAAAATTTACATATCAATAGAGCATGGGTATAAAAATCATCAGATAGTCCCCAGAGTCCAGGTCCCAGAGAATCCAGCAAATGGTGGTGGCAATATGTAACCAGTCAAGTGGGGAAGGCAATAACCCGCGAGAATGAAGTAAAGTCCTAAAAAAGACTCAGAGAATTGCACTATCCCAAAGGCTGGCAAGTCTGTGCTGCACAATTGCACAAAACGTCCATAGCATTTTAAATTGAGTTTAGAAGACAGAATAAAGGGAAATTCCAGACGAAATAAGCCACGTGAAAACTCACACCAGGTTGTCCAGTCTGGTACACACATAGCACAGTTGATAAGGCTGATGGCACATCTAACAAAGGGAATACATTTTGGAGACAGGTTTGCAAATAATAGAAAGTGAGGGTCTGCTGCTTGTTCCAGTGTGGAGCACAATGTCAAAATAAGGACTATCTTCAAAAGCCATGTCACGGTTTTGTGCAACAAAACATTAATCTTCTGCTATAGGAATGAACGTGATTTATAAATATCCCGATACTCCCCTCACAATGAATACTATTGTATTATTCACAAACAAAAGGGAAGGAGAAAGGGAAAAATCAGAGAATTCCATTTAAAACTGTGAAACTATCTGTAAGTATTTAATATATCTTCTTTATGTAATATGAGTGGGGATACTATTTTAAAAGATTATATGAAGAGAAAAGAGAAAACTAGAACATAATGGGTAGAAACAAACTATTAAAATAGTTGGGAGTAGTTTAGTTTTAAATGTAGTGGATCTTATATTAGTGGAAATAAACAATTATGGTGAGTTAGGTTTGTTTGTGAAGTTATATAACAAAATATAAATATCTAAAGGAGTTAAACACCTAAAACGTAAAAATTAGAACCACATAAAAACAAGTACTGGTATAAATTTTAATCAATTTCTACTTATATTACCCTAATAGAACAAAATAATAGTTTATACAACAAAATAGTTATTATATTTTGTATAAAATTAAACTTGATGTGTTCTAGTAAATGTCCAAGAACACAGTTTTTTAACCTTTATAAATGTATGCTTTTATTGTCCTATTCTTACATTAAAAAGGCTATAATGAGCCAGGCATGTTAGTGCACGCTTGTAATCCCAGTACTTGGGAGGCTGAGACAAGGAAAGCGCATAGTTTTTTAAACTAAACCTACAAATGTATAAATATCATTGTCAAAGTCTATATCAGAACTAAAAATGTGCCATACCTTCAGTTCATTATAAATAATGGTGATAATTTGATTCAAAATTTTCATCTTCCTGTTTATTACAAGATATTTGGGGAGATACTGGGGGTAGAATTCAGAGTCCTTTCTACATCTGTGCTATACTTTCAGACCTATTTTTATACTTTATTTGGAAACAGAGTCTCACTAAGTTGCTGAGAGCCTCACTAAGTTGCTGAGGCTGGCTTTAAACCTGTGCAATCCTTCTGTTTCAGCCTCCCAAATGCTGGGATTACAAGCATGAGCCACTGCGCCTGGCTTACAAGATATTTTTAACAGATGGTATCCGAAAAGTTTTACAAAAATAAATTAAGGATAAATTTTAATTGACTTCTAGAAATACATTAGCAAATGAAGTCAAGTGTAAATTTTTTAAGAGCTGAATAAATTTTGTCTAATAGGCAAATGAATTATTTATAAAAATATCTTTAGCCATAAAATAAACATTATATATATTGATCACAGAAATTTAGAAATTATACTTTAATATAATCCTAACAGGAAAATAATTTATACAAATAAAAATCATGCCAAGTTGGATCAACTTATCAAATCAATCCAGGTTACTAGCACATAAAATAAACTGATATTGTTTGACTTTTCTTCTTTTTTATAATTTGGAAGATGTGATTCCACATTATAGTTTCCTATTCCAGATAGACTTAGCAGTAGAAAAACTACTACTAATATCCTCAAATTTTCTTCTTTGCCAATACCTTAAAGGAAAATTTCTTATATTTACATCAGCATGCATTAATATTGTATTGCGTAACCGGGACACAGAGCAGGAGGAAGACGGTGATGGAGTAAGCACGTTTAGGCCACCTTGTCTCTAACTCATTTGGGGCGCTTCTAATCAAGCAGCATCTCACATCCCAGACTACCTTAATGGGAGATGGGAACTAAAGGCAAAGGAACTTAATAGTACCTTCAAGGGTTCTTTTAAACACTAAGGTTGAAAAGGAAAAAGAAGCAGCAAATTCATGAACAAGTGTGGATACAAGAACAACAGTGTGAACCAGAGATTGATGGGAACTTTGGAAGTCCTGCAAAATCTTACACCCAGAAACCTGAGACCTACTTCACAGACACAGAAGACATCAGCAACAGAATCACACGCCTGGCTGGATCCTTATCTTTGTAAATCTGTCTATGAGAAGCGCTTGAGCATCTGCCCCTCCAGATGCAAAGCCCCCCTTGGTTTCACTGCCAGATACTTCAGCATTTCCATCCACACAACTCTCCTGGAGGCAGACCCTTCCAGGCAGGTTGTTTTTCTCTCAAGGTGAATGGACATTTAAATAATGTGGCTGCTCATCTCCCTGTTCCTAAATCAATCTCTCTAAATTGCCCGTGAGGTAACCTTGCTACCACATCCCACCATCTTTTTTTTTTCTTTATTTTTTTGCGGGTCTGGGGGTTGAATTAAGGGGCATTCAACCTCCAAACTATACTCCCTACTCAATTTTTTTTTTTTTTTTTTTTTTTTTGGTGGTACTGGGGTTCCTGGAAACCCTTCTACCTCCGGGATACACTCCCAGACCTATTTTTATACTTTTTTTTTTGGAAACAGTGTCTCTTAAACCAGCGCGGCTGGCTTCGAACCAGCGCAATCCTCCTGTCTCCGCCTCCCAAGCGCGGGGATTACAAGTGTGCACCACCACGTCCGGCTTCCCTGCTCTGTTTTTTATTTTTTTTTTTATAATTTTTTTAATTTTGTTTTTTTTAATTGGTGCACTGTATTCATACATCATGGTGGGATACAAACTTTTGTAGACATACATGCACACATCGCCCAGTCAGCCCCCACCCGATCCCCACCCCATTCTCTCCCCATCCCTCCTTCCCATGCTTGACAATGTCATAGGTTGGTGCATTTTGTCTTAAGCTGTACTTATTCTTTCAGGTATGAAGCCACTTGCTTCATTTGCAAAGTGTGTTGCGCATGAGTTCTTAATAAAACCCCAACCCCAATATATCTCCCTCTCTTTCTCAATTTCCCACCTTCTCTCTGTATTTTTTGTTTGTTTTGTTTTGTTTTGTTTTGTTTTTGGTATTGGTGAATGAACCCACGGGCATCCTACCTCTGAGCTACACTTTCAATTGTTTTTATCTAATTTAATTAAATAATCTTTTTGTGGTATTGGGAATTGAACCCAGAGGCTTTCAGCCTATTTTATTTTGAAACAGGATCTCACTAAGTCGCTGAGGCTGGCTTCAAACCCATTATTCTCCTGTTTTAGTCTCCCAAGTACTTGATTACAGGCATGTATCATTGTACCTGTCTTTTTGTGTTGTTGTTATTATTTTCTGCCTCTGAGTTATACCCTTATCCATTTTTTTGAAGCAGAGTTTCTAGGTCATGAAGTTACCATTTGCTGGCTTCAGACATATGATCCACCTATTTCCCTTTTCCAGTTCTGAGATTATAGGCATGCATGGTTTATGCTTTAAATCTTCTTTACTTTTGGCATACTATTATTATATAAGTATGTTTTTGTGTATTCCAGATATTTGCTATGGAAGAGAAATTATTAGTAGATACTCCACATATTATATAAAAATATAAATTTAATCCATAAAATGATACTCTAAAATTATAATATGGATTATGAAAATCTCTCTAAATGTTAATATATGTTCAGATAGTCTGTATATATGTCTATAAACATGCTATATATATATATACATATATATATATATATATATATACATAGTCACTTCCCTGGTTTTAATAGTACTTTAATCCAGGAAAAATTAAGCATTTTTATTGAAATATATCATGATTGCCAACTTAAGCGTTAATTTGCCTTTTTGCTTATATTTTAATTAATTCGAATTGATATCTTATAGCCACACAAGCACATATGCATGCATTTGTGTATATGCACATTAATTTTAGATAATATAGATATGTTGCAATTTTGCTCCTATTACCTAAAATTATTTTTAGAAACAAATGCACACTTGAATCTACACAGGTAAGAGACATTTGTACTTGAAGTGGAGCCATTGCCGTTCATTCTCTGCTGCCGGTCCAGCCTTCGTCAATGAAGACATCTGGAGTTTAATGTTTGGCAGGGGCTCAATAGGCTACAGCATCTGAAATAGCTTGGTGGTCGGCCTTCACTTTCCATTTCATCTCTGTCAGGTAGTGATTAGTGGTCTTCAAGGAGCTTGGCAAACACTCAGGGATGTTCCATGTTGGAATTCTTCTCTCTCCATGCACACTCTGCTTTTAATATCTGCAGGAAAGTTTATTGGCAGGAAGCTCCATCTATGTCATCCTACCCTACTGTTCAATAAATAAAAGGCTTTAACTGCCAGTAGAGATTATATCTTTCAAGAGTTTCAACTGCTAAAACATTTGAAAAGCTAATTAAGTCGTGTTAAGAATGAAGAAAGTCACAGGAGATATTTTTAAATTGATTTAAAATATTTATGCTTTACAATAAAAATTTTTCCAACTAAAAAACCTAAAAGAATTAAGGCATTTTGTAAATATTTCTTATTAAGTTGCTGTTAACTGTTTTCATTAGATTTAAGCAATTTTTATTATTCTAGAAATAATTGTATAAAAATTAGGACAGTTGTCAGAAGTTTAATATTATAGTGAAATACTAATAGTGTTTTAATGATAAAAATTATTACAAATATACACACAGGAAAGAGTACTTAATATAAATAGAAATCTTAAGGTCAAACCATATTTGTGTTAAATATTGTCTGTCCTTGAATATGTTACTATTTTTAATTTGCTTATTTTTCAGATGTAAACCTTAACTTAAAAAAGGACATAGTAGCATAAACACTTTTGTAAAATAATTGCAAGGTATCGGATATATAAATACTTAAATAACTTTATTCAACAAATCATTACTACTGGATTCCACTATTGGAAGCCAACTATTCTGTTATGTGCTATTGGTCCAGGAAATGGGGTATTCTGTATTTTTCCTCAGAAGCCAACAGTCTAGATCACTGGTTCATATAGTGGAAAATATTCTCTGCCAAAAAGTTTCAAGACTGTCTCTTCGCTGACAGCACACAATATTAAACTTTCTATGTCAGTTTTGATGAACAGGTCAATTCTTACTTGGTCCCATGGGCTAGATGATCAGTTTGACATGTGATATTCTGGTTATTTGGGTATTTAAAATACATGCAAACCAATACATCATTACTTTTGAATATTGTAAGACTGTATCTCTTTAAATGTGACTATGTGATTTCAAATATCTCTTCTTATATTTAACTCAGATCGCATTCACAAAATGCCTTATATTTTTTTTTTGGCAAAGAAAATACAGATAAAGATATTAATATAAGCAGAAGAACATACAAGGAAGTGACAAGGTTGGCATTCCTTTTCTTTTCCTTACAGAAATATACACCAGCATGATGAATTTTATAAAACTGACAATCTCATAAAATTAAAAAAGGTAAAAGTGTAGAACTATAAAAACTTAGAATATAGATTTATATAAAATGTATATTATTAAAAATAAACATTATAAAGTCTCTGTGCAGTTCAACATTTCAGATGACCCTGGAAGTCATTATTACTAACCAGGTACTTAACAATCTAGTGTCTAAAAAAGGAACAAATGCTACAATTAGTTTTCAATAATGCAGTCCATGTTCAACACAATAGTCTGTGAAATCCCCCATTAATGGTAAAGATTTAGATAACTTTTCTTAAGACCCTTATTTAAAACTAAAATTCTGATAACCCATACTATTAAAGTAATGCTTATTCTTCTGGCCAGGATGAAACTGCTCAAGTAGAACATAGAACAAAATGTAGGATTGAAATAAAATACATTCTTTTGTCACAAATATTTTCAGAAGATGTTTGGAAAACAATGCCGAGCGTCTGAAAACAACTATGTTTTATAGCATATTTAAAAGTCGGGAAAGATTGCTGAAAACCTGAATAAAAGTATATAGGTTTATACTACGTCTAACATTGTGGTTTGCAGAAGCATTTATTTCAAAATGAAAGGTATGAGGCATTACTTAGTGAGTCAGTTGAAGAAAGATACACTAGACAGATGTATACTCTTGAGTGTTATTTTTAAAAAAGCACTCTCTACTTAAAAACTTTACACATTTTACTACTAATAGTCATTTCACTAGAATTGTAACATTTCTAGGGAAAAGTCACAGAGTTAGCATAGTTAAAATAAATTAATTGATTCTTCAGACATGAATGGATTATCTGATTTCCATGCCTTGCTACCAAGGAACCGGACACATGAATAAACAGCAAAAAACAAGCAGACAGAAATTCCTGGCTTCATGAAACCTACATGGGTAGAAGAGACACCAAAAGAGTACAATAAATAAACAAAATAAATTGTTGAGTACCACACAGAAAACTGAAAGGAGAGAAGAGAGAGGGAGCCTTCATTTGGTGAGAATCTATGTGTGCTCTTTTATTACAATAATGGTTTCTAATATCCATTCTGAGAATATGACATATGAGTCAAGACCTAAAAAAGAGAGGAGAGCTAATTCTGCACAGCACAAAACATCTAATTTTTTTTAGGGAACAGGGAAGAACAAAGAAAAACATTTAGGGTGTCCCCTGCAAGGCCTGTTTAAGGCACAGCAATGCTAGTGTTTAGATTTGAATTTAGAATGCCTTCCCAGACCTCATGGAAACAAGGCAGCGTTCTTGGAAGTAGAAATGAGTTGCTGAGGAGTTTTTGAAGCTGTGGCCTCAAGGATTTTATTTGATATCTCTCTCTCTCTCTCTCTCTCTCTCTCTCTCTCTCTCTCTCTCTCCCCCTCTCTCTGTCTCTCGTTGTTTCTGACCTCCATGATGTGAGAACAGGACTCTTGTGCTGCACTCTCTCTGCATCCCACTGCCACCATGCCTTGAACTCCACTATGTAACCCTGCCTCTCATGGATAAAAACACCTGAAATCTCCACAGCTGTGAGAAAATAAATCTACTGCCATCTAAGTTGGGTGGTCAGGTGGTTTGGATTGCAGCAGTGAGAATCCTGACTGAAATAGAAGTCAACACAAATTTAGAAAAACTGCCTGCGAGAAACAAAAGCTAAGAACATCTTGGGAGATCAGATTGGAGAGTGAGGTCCTTCCACACACTTGTTTGATGGAATGCCACAGTCATGGGAGCAGTTTTCCTGAGCAGAAGAGTAGCATCCTGCAACATTTTTAAAGGATCACAGCTACAGAATGAATAAAAAGTTTTAGAGGCAGCAGATGGTTAGGAGTTCACAAAAAAGACCATGCTAGCTTGGCCCATGGGAGCCATGGCAGAAAATGAGAAGATGTGAAACAATAGATATATTTTTGACAGGATTGTCTTACAGTTGTTGCTTAGAAGAAAATAAAAGGAATATAGAGTAAATCAATGTGTTTGTCTGTTTCTTTTATTTTGACTTGATTTAGGCAAGCTATGGCAGCAAAGAAGTATTCAATCAAATTACTATATGGTAAGTCTAATGTGGCTAACATTATAAAAGAAAAATTTTCAAAATGTTTTGTGTTTTCTACTTTTTTTAAAGCATAGGCCAGTCAGTATAATTTCTGGTACAAAGTTCACTGACTACATCACAGAAAATACTTAGAGGGGATTTAAATTAAAGATGAATTATGCATGAGCTGCATTTTTCTTTTCCACAAAGAAAGTAGATCCAAATTTAGTATCTTATTGCTAAAAATGTATCAGTGAATTGTATTCTACTCACAATCAATTACCTTTTAAACATAAAACACATGTAAACTCTCTTTTCAATGTAAACCGATGTGTTGTTTTTTTTTTACCATGAATAAGAAAGAAAATGCTTTTGTCAGGTTATTTTATAAAAACATATTTTGAAAATTAATGTTTAGAAATATTACCATTGTTATGTCAGCTTGCCTTTGAATCAATTGTGACTAGACCACCTACCAAAACTCTTCTCACATAAAAAATAAATAAAAGGAAATAGAACATCCTAGCATATCCATACAAATGTGTATAAATACAAATGTATCCCCTATATGATATTGCATGAATTTTATCCTTGTCTAAGTACAAATAAAAATTTACTTGAATTAAAAAATAAATTTAAGCAATTCCTTGATATAGTTGGAAAATAATAATCAAATTTTCTTTAATATTTTAAAATCTCCAAATATATACCTCCCTTATGTGGCCCTATATATCTTGTATCATTTTCAGATGATAGTCACTAAAAAATTATCAAGCATATTATTTTGTAGCTAGACTTTGTGTGTGTGTGTGTGTGTGTGTGTGTGTGTGTGTGTGTGTGACTAGGAATTGAACCTGGGAGCCTTCTACCTCCCAACCACAACCTTAACCTCATTTATTTATTTATTTATTTATATTTACTATTTATTTATTTATTTATTTATTTTCTTGAAACAGGGTCTGATTGGTTTAATGAGAATCTTGCTATGTTTTTGAGACTGTGTTTGAACCTGAAATCTTTCTGTTTCAGGCTCTCAAGTACTCGAAATCCAGGTGTGTGTCACACCACCAGACTATATGTAGACATTTAAAGTACATACAGCTAAACTAATTTATATAAAAATAAATTATGTCATAAAATTATTATTTTAACTAATTATTATTTGTAATTATCTTAGTGACTATTGTGTAAAAATGATACCTCATTAAGATAGATAGGGCCACATGAGAGAAGTGTATAGTTGCAGTGTTTAAAAAAATGAAAGAAAATTTGATTATTTTCCACCTTCATCAAAGATGTTTAATTTTTAACTCAAAAAATCATTGCTTCACTTTGTCTTAAGTTTTGAAAATCATGTTTGCTAGTAAAGTAGTGTATGCTTATTATTTGGCCATAAATACACATATGTTGAAAATATACAGAGGGTTTTTAATGCTGCAACTTACAACCCAATATATTGCAGATTGCTAACGTAGAGAACAATGCACATGAGTAAATGCACAACTAGGGCATGTATACTAAACTCTACAAGAGAGTATTTCTTTGTGATGGGCAGTAGGCCAGGTTACATTGTGATGAGTGTATGGACACATTCACATGGTATTCAATAGATGTTTTCCAAATTAGCTGTTTAGGTATTCAGAAAAAAAGAAAATGAAAACTATAACAAAACTTTATTTATTCTAGTTAATTAAATTCTGTTCCATGTGTATTCAATAAAATGCTACAAATATCTTATATCATTTTTCCACATAAACAAAATCCTTTAGTGTAAGAAGAAAAAATGTAATATTTGTCTTTTTTGTATGATTGCCAAGGTTTCCAAGCCAGCTCCACTCTTAATTCTAAGAGCTTATTAGTTTTATTTACATTCCTTAATGAAACTGTATAGCAGAGTAACAGGCACTAGCATTATTACTAGCAATAGTAGTAATTATGCCAATGGGGAGAAAAACCACACTTACTGTATACTACTAAGCATTGATCACTTTTAATAGTTCTATATGCAGCAACTTATTTATTTCTCACAATGCTTCATTCTATTTTATAGATGAATAGAGTCAGGCATGAAGAAATTATGCAATTTTTCCAGGGTCAGATAATATGAGGAAGGAAGAGACAATACTGAGTTCAGAAATATGTTAAGTGTAGATCCTTTATATATGTTATCATTTTGCAAAAATCCACATGAAACTTCTGAATTCTCATGATTCCCACGGTTCATTAAATGCCCACAGTGCAAATATATCTTCTGTTTTCAATGCATCTTGGCTAAAACTCTTATCATTTTCTGTGTGTTGTTTGAGTACTTTAAGTTCTCAAAATGAATTCAATTTCCACTTGGAATTTTGAAGTGTAACCATGGCCATGAGGTACGGTTCCGCCTCCCCATCCCCCGTATTGTTACCAAGTTTAGCTATTCTGGAAGTACCAATGTTGGCTGTGAGCTGTGCTTCCGTGGTGCTAATGATGGGTATAATTGTTTTTAAAGAAACATCTCTACTTGGAATAATTGCAAAGAGTACCTCTGAGATATAATTTGCGGAATGAGAAGGGTGGTGAGTGGCTAGTATGCACAAACTTCTTTCCCCAAACCTCAAGTTTTAATCTAATATTAGACCCTGAAGCTAATTGTTCTGGCGAATAATTTTAGTAGAGGTTTAGGATTTCTGAAGTAATACTTTGGAAAAGAGGTAATATACTTTTTGTCACTTGACAACATGCAGTTATTAAATTGAAATAATGAAATTCTGTTTTTTGTCTGTATCAGTGGTACTCAGCTGAAAATATACTTTTTATATACTTATAAATTATTATAGTTTTGTTTTTTTAAAAAAAACTAGAGTCCATCAACATCTAAAGATGATCTCCTAACGCACTGGCAGCAGCAATGTAATTTATTTCTCCCCTTTATTGCAAAGAATGACATTGCAAATAGATTAATTTAATTGAAGAGCAAAATTTGGTCAATTAAGAAACATTTTTACAAAAATTTTCCTTTCATTTGGGAGTAGGATAGATGCATTAATATATTGTGTCATAACCAATCCTGTTTGTGCAAGTCTAAGTATTCCTCACAAAAAGTAATGTCCCAGAAGTTTTGTCCAGATACTTCATTATTCTATTGCAGTAAGATTAATTTATACTATTTTATTTATTTATTTATTTATTTATTTATTTATTTATTTATGGTGGTACTGGGATTCCTGGAAGCCCTTCTACCTCCGGGCTGCACTCCCAGACCTATTTTATACTTTTTATTTGGAAACAAGGTCTCTTAAGCCAGGGCTGGCTTCGAACCTGCGCGATCCTCCTGTCTCCAGCTTCCAAGCGCGGGGATTACAAGCGTGCGCCACCACGCCCGGCTAATTTATACTTTTTTAAATCTTGCAATCTAACACAAATCTAGCTAACTCCATTATAGCATTATTTTGACCAATTTTTAAATCCAATGAGGAAGCAATTGTAGTAAAAAGATGTTTATTATATCTACTGTAGTAAAGATAAATCTTAGAGATCAAATTATGTTCTTAAAAGAAATATACACTCAGTTTTTGTTTTTTTTTTTTTTTTGAAGTACTGAAAATTGAACCAGGGTCATTCTACCTCTGAGCTACATCCCCAGCCCTATTTTTTATTCTTTATTTTGAAACAGGATCTCACTAGCTGAAGCTGACTTTGAATCTATGGTCCTCCTGTCTCAGTCTCCCAAGTACCGGGACTACAAGCGTGCGCCACCACACCTGGCTTTCTTTCAGGTTTTAATATATGTTTATGTGAATACATTTCTATATGCTGTGCAGTTAAATACCATCTGAAATAGTGGCTTTCTATAACTTTGGACACTTGTGTAAATATAGTTAAGAAAAATGGTAGAAATGAAGTTTCTGAAACTAAGAGTTTTGCAGACTTAAATATTCACAGATATAAAAATTGACTGCAAATACACTGTTTGACAATTTGTAACAACTGAGATAAATTGTTATATTCTGCTTGTTTAAATTTGCTTTTCTTTGATAATTGAGCTCTAACAAATATTCTCAATTATTCATGCTTCTAGCAGCTTATACCCTTTTCCTGTTATTTTATCTTATACAGTTTTTGGTATTTCTCTATTTGGTAATTTTTTTGTACTAGGTAGGGATTGAACCCAGGGACATTCTACCTTTGAGCTATACTGGCCCTTTTTACTTTATTTATTTTTTTTATTTTAGAACACTGTCTCATTGAGTTACTGAGGCTGATCCCTAACCTGGGATCCCCCTGGCTCAACCCCTCATGTTCTGGGATTACAGCACACAGCTACATCACAAATTATTTTTATTTTATTCATTCATCTGTTGATAGGCACCTTGGCTGATTCTATAGCTTGGCTGAGGTAAACGGTGCTGAAATAAACATGGGTATGCATGCATCTCTAAAGAAAGGTGACTGAATTCAATTCTTTTGATTAGATACCAAAAAGTGGTATAGCTGTACATAGCCAGAATGTATAGCAGTTGTATTTTTAGGTTTTTTTAAGAAGCACCAGACCAATTTCTGTAGTGTCTGTTTGAATTTATATTCCCACTTACAGTGTAGAAGAGTTCCTTTTTCCTGCATCCTTGCCAGAAATGTTTGTTTTCTGGATGATTTTCATTGTAACTGGGATAAGAGAGAAGTGCATCTTTCATTATATATTTTTCTGTTGGCTGAAGGTGTTGAATATTATTTTCATGTAATTTTTGATTACTCATTTCTTCTTCCGAAAAAATATGTTTAGTTCATTTGTCCGTTTATTGAATGACTTATTTGTGAGTTTTTATGCCTATTTATTTATTTATTTTTATTTTTTACTTTTTTGGTGGTAATGGGGATGGAACCCAGAGTCTTTCTACCTCCAGGCTATACTCCCAGACCTATTTTATATTTTATTTGGAACAGGGTCTCGCCAAGTTGCTGAGAGCCTCACTAAGTAGCTGAGGCTGGCTTTGAACCTGCGCGATCCTCCTGTCTCAGCCTCCCAAGCGCGGGGACTACAAGCGTGCGCCACCATGCCTGGCTATTTAGCGAGGTCCTCTGCAACTTAGTGAGACCCTGTTTCAAAATAAAGAATAAAAAAATTGGGCAGGGAGTGTAGCTTGGAGGTCAAATGCCCCTGGATTCCATCCCCAGACCCACAAACACACAAAAAAAAGTAATATGGAAATAAGCACATTTAAAATGTTTCCATAAAATCTTCTCCTTTATTACTTTCGTAACTACAGATCTAGTAGTGTTTGAATCACCGATTTGTCAGTATCAAGCATTGTATATTCGATTTCTTGCTGAAGATATTCAGCAAAACTGGGACATTTGATTATTCACGCGTCACTCCCTAATGGTTTATTAATCTTGGTCATTTTTGTTTCCACTTTTTCAAGTTCATTTTACTTAAGATATGTTCTGTAAAATTATCTCTGGATAACTGTGCTATTATTTTCTATTCATTATATATTGTCCTTAATTACTGAACTTGGCCACTTTTTTCTTTTAAAATGACATGTACCTTCACAAACATATCAAAGCCAACCACAAAGTTAATCACTAAGCCAAAGTTGAGCAGGAGAGGAAGGAGGGAATAGGGTGGGAAGTGGGGAAGGGCCAAATGAGTTATGTGTGCATGTATGCATATACCATCTTGAAACCCATTAGGGTGTCATTAAGAGCTATGACTACATGCACCAATAAAAACAAAGTATAGCCGGGCGTGGTGGTGTACGCTTGTAATCCCCGCTCTTGGGAGGCGGAGACAGGAGGATCACGCAGGTTCGAAGCCAACCGTGCTGCCTTAAGAGAGCCTGTTTCCAAAAATTAAAAAAAAATAGGTCTGAGAGTGTAGCCCCGAGGTAGAAGGGTTTCCAGGAAACCCAGTACCACTAAAAACAAAAACAAAACAAAAAAAAAACAAAGTATAAAATATATTTGTCTCCTTTACTATTGTTTTGCTAGCAGAATCTTTATTTCTTTTTGGATTAGTGAAAAGAATAGTGTCCTTGAGTCCTCTCTCTTGGGTTTATAAAGTAGCATCTCCTCAAGTGTAGCACTGTGCATAAACTCGTATACATTTTACTTGCTGTAATCAAGCTGGCGTTTCCTTGATGCTGCTGTGAATATTCATTCTTGCATTTCAGAACGTGTCACGTGAACATGCCTTTAGATGATTCAGGTTTTTTGTTATTCCTCCACTTTCTTAGATACAAACTATTAATGTATTGGGCTTTATTTTTCTGTTTATAATGCATCCGATTGCTTTTTAATAACTTTATGTACACTCATTTTACTTGATATTTACTAACATTCTTTGGATACCTTCTTTCATGAGAATGTGTCTTTCAGTCCTCTCTCTCTCTCTCTCTCTCTCTCTCTCTCTCTCTCTCTCTCTCTCTCTCTCGGTACTAGGAATAGAACCCAGATGCCTTCTATCTCTGTGCTATACCCCAGACCTATTTTATTTCTTATTTGGTTGGAAACGGTCCCACTAAGATCCTGAGTCTCACTAAGTTGCTGAGGCTGGCTGTGAACCTGCCGTCCAATCCTCCTGTCTCCGCCTCCCAAGTCCTGGGATGATAAGCTTGAGCCACCATGTCCAGCGCTAGCTCATTTTTCTTCTTTTACTGTCCTACAATATTGACTCCCGTTTACTCTCTCATTTTTTTCTGTTAAAATGTTTGACAATTGATTTAAGATTTTGATTCAAATTTTAGTTTTTGACACAATATTTTACCTTTTATATTTGCAGGCTTTTGATTCTTGCCTTATTTTCTTATATTAGGTGAGCACAAGTCCACTTATGCTATTACTTATTCACCTTTATTAGTAACCTGAAGAATGGATTTGGGAGCTGAAATAGGGGCTAAAATAAAGAAGATAAATTATGACCTGAGATGCTTTGAAAAGAGAAAATAAGCAATTTTCTTGAAACTTACCAAAAAAAAAACCAAAAAACAACTCTGTTTCCTGCTAGGCAATCTTCCCTAAAAGTACATCTGTGAGCAGGGCTCTCAGCATTTGCTTATGTCCTCCGTCAGAGAAATCAGCAAAGCCCTGCGTGTCCTGTTTGTTGTTTTATTTCTGTTTTTGCCATTGAGTGGCAATTTAGCTTTATTTGTTTCTCTTCTTCAGCTGGCTGTAATAGACAGCTGCTGCTCTTCCTCACACTGTCACCTGCAACACTGAGAGCCTGCTTCTTGGAAGGAGGTTAAACTACAGGCGTGCTCAGCTGATAGAACCAAAATCTGCCCCTAACTTTGCTTTTAAAAGGCACGCAACCATGAGTAACTCTGGGGAAAGTATGCAACTTTTGGAGACCTTTAGAGGCTCTTTCTTTACAAGGTATCAACCCTTGACTTGATTCCAATCTCATTAAATTAATTTCAGAATAGTGATTCAAAGTTGCTTCAGATCCTGATTTCACTTAGAATTATTATCGTTGCTGTTATCTGTGTTTTCAAGAGAAATGGACTAAATAGTGTGCCCACTGATGTACTAGTATAATAAAAATGGGAGTTAAAATTGGATCTTTTTGTAATAAGAATATTTTCATGATGAAGAATAAGAAAATTTAGACTGGAGAAAAGCTAGATAGAGATGTTGACAGATATGTATACACACATACACACATCCTATTCATTTCGTTGTTGTTGCTTACTTTTTTAAGAATACAGACTAGTATAAGCTCCCTTGTCTGCAAATCCAATCTCGTTAAGGATGGGTGAGTCCATCTCTTTGGCTGCTACAATTTCAGTGTCTCCTCACGACCTTTGCTTCTAAGGGCCTCCTCTGTATTCACACCGGGCCTATAGTGAGAACCATTGCTAAAGGGCTTAGTGTCATGGTCCATGTGACATTACCTTCCGGGTGACTTCTTGCCTTCCTCTTCTCTCAGCCTTTACTTCTAATCTCCATGAAGATTCTGGCAAGTCAGCCTCAGCCCCCTCCACTTCCACGCTTCTTGGAGGATAACAGAAGCAAACCTGTGCTTTGTTTTCCAACCAGATCCTGGATGTTGGCATTAGGAACCATCTCTCTTTTGGTGAGAGTTCAAAATATTTTTGGAGCTCAGCTACTCCAGTGATTAAAACCTAGCCTAATCATCCCTGTGCTGCTCCTTCTGTATTTTCTTTTTAAACTCAAAAAAGAATCTCATTAAAAACCAGCCATCCTTGTTTTTGAACAAAAATAAATAAATAAAAAATAAAACCTAGCCTACTCCTCAACTTTCTGTTCCCTTCTGTTACATGATACGAAAGGTAATTTTTTCAGTTGTCCAGAGAACGCTTTGGTTTTACACCGGCTTTCCTTTGCTTATTAATCTCTCTCAGCCTTCTGTTATTTTTGTGTAGAGTTGAGTAAGGCAGAGACAGAGGCACTCAGCTTCATTTCCCTATAAGTTTCAGTTTCCCTATAGTTCTTAAATGACTTATAAACCATACCACCCAAGACATAGGTATGTCATCTCAATTCGCTACCTGTAAAATATTTATAATTAAAATACTCCTTTTTGTAACATTTGCCTGGTACCCACAAATTAACAATGAGGGCTTCCTTACTGCCCATTGTCCACGAGTGGTCTAGATTCAACAGCTCAACTGACTTCTTGTTATCACTTCTCTCACCAACTCGTATGTGTAAGTGTTTAAGAGAAATGGATGCTAAGGTTTACACTACTGATTTTCAATGGCTGCCATAATATAGACTTGGTGGCTTAACAACAGAAATGTATTTTCTCATAGTTCTATAACTGGCTGGCTTTGTTACCTCTGTGGCTCCTCTCTTCCCCTACAGATGGACACATCCTCCTGATGTCTCCAAGCTGGCTTTTCCTCTGTATAGACACTTCAGTGTCCCTGTATGTGGTCTAGTGTCTTCTTATAATCATATCAGTCAAATTAGATTAGGCTCCATTCAGATGACTTTCTCTCATCTTAATGAACTCTGTAAAGGACTTGGTCGCTGACCAAAGGCAGTGACATTCTAATGGGGCACATGATTCCGTCCATAACATAAGATACTTTTAGAGAATTTTCTTGGAATTGGCTGTGGAAGGAAGCACAGCTGGACAGAGGAAAAAGTCATGTTGCTACAAGATGGGTTTGAATCATACCCTTGAACTGCATAACCTTGAGTAGTTTTGAAGAGCTTAGGTTTCATCTACCTACAGAGTTATTTTGGAACAAAGAGTCCAGATGTTATAATCAAATTAATATCTGAATATTCAGCTGGACCTCAGAAAGCACATCAGCTGAGGCTGAAGGAACTCCGAGCAAGGCTGTTCAGTGCTTACAGAAACTGAAGCAACAGTTCCCACTTCATAGCCAAGTATGGCTGGTGTGTCACCTTGCCATTTGGAATATTTATTCTCTATGTTTATTCTTATTTAAGTAGAGCCAGATTATACCTTCAAGTTTAATTTTACATGGGAAAATCAAACATATAAAAATTTGTCAAAGGTTTTCAAAAATACTCAATTTTCTTCTAGATTTTTATCAGAAGGGAGCATGAACATCTCAGG
This sequence comes from Muscardinus avellanarius, assembly GCF_963383645.1. Lineage (NCBI taxonomy): Eukaryota > Metazoa > Chordata > Mammalia > Rodentia > Gliridae > Muscardinus > Muscardinus avellanarius. The sequence goes on along the minus strand of NC_137791.1, from coordinate 7,636,208 downwards.
TTATTTCAGATTATTAACTAAAATAATAGAGATGTAATTAATTGGCCAATATTTGGCTTAAAAAGCAAATCAATATCATTTCAAGTCATCTCTAGCATGTCCATAGTTTATCTCCATGAGAGAATCAAAACCAAGCTTTAATGACATACAGATATTTCATCAGTTAGGGGTAAAGAATTCCTGTCATTATATATTACTCATGGATTCTGAAATAGAGCTTCAAACAGCATGAAGAATTTGTTTTAATATTCCCTTAAATCATTTCTTATTATCTTTTGGCAGTTCTTACAAGACCAATCAGTATTGAGTTCTCAATTCTGGAAGCAGCAGTGACTTTGCTTAGAATTCCTAGTGCATAATGAATGGGTCAGTTCTACTCACAAAGCAGACTCAGTTCACATTATCCAAAGACAGTTTGGAATGGCAGGTGTTTTACTCCTTCCTAACATTCTAATCATTCTTGGCTTGATGTTTTAGTGCCAGAAACTACTTACAGTGGCAAACCCTGCTATGCAAGTGCCACACAGACATTAAGAAGTCACATGCATATATGCGAAGGCAGCAGAAAAGAGTTAAAAATGTCAGCACATTTCCAAAATGTGCTTCCTGGAATCATTTGCTTACGATCTTACGCTATGTTTTTTTCTAGGAAGAAGAGCAAAATAGAAGGTTCCACAAAGAAATATATTTTCTTCTAATTAAAAAGGGAAAGGCATCCATGACTCCCTTCTTATCTGACTTCTACTGATAAACATTTTGAATGGTGGGGCATGGGGGACTATGTTCAGTTTCACTGTCCTGAATTTCATGTGCTCTGGTGAAGTGAGTTTGAAGTGTGTGGCCAGGAGCAAAGGTGTTTTATGATCATGCCTGCTGCCTCTCCACTCCACACATGTCTCCATCCCATTTTAGGTACTCTCTTTTTGAACAGAACGTATTGGTTTCAAAATGGCATTCCTGGTTCACTTTTTACTAACTCTTTGTAATGATATTGTTGAAAGAATTGCCATATCACCTTGTGTCCCAAGGAAATGAAAAACAAAGAAAATAAGCCAGGACTATGTTTTTGTATACCTGGAGTTATTTGGCAATACAATTTAATAATTGATGTTATAATTTGTGTAATGTTTAGTTATGAAATATTTGGTGGCACTGTTTGTATCAAGAGTTATTACTACTATAGGGCTAAATGATTTCAAAGAAAAGGAAAGAGGATATTCTGTTCAAGGAATCTTTCATAAATATAAGTGTCTAAATTAACTATGATTGGTATATGCTTAATTATAGGTTGTAAATATATATGCTAGGATTACCTTAGAAATAACAGTGATTGAATTATACTGACTTCACACATTATAAATGATAATAATCAGTAAGTTTACAAAAGCAGTGCCTGACCCGTGCATTGTATTCACTGTGGGTCAGTTGACATACAAATGTGAATGTAGAGAGTATAATTTGAAGCAGATCATAAATAGCACTGAGACATCCTTTCACTTCAGAAAAGCGGTAGCAAAACCCACCATTTCCATTAAAATGAAACATGTTTTCCATACCAAGCACACATTTGCCACTGGCTTTCAATCCTGATTAAGTGAATTATCATCTTCCAGCAAAACCTTCAAATAAAAACACAGTCCCTGTATAAATATACCATTGCTGCTTCCATCATAACATTCTCCTATAGGCTATGGGGCCTCTCTGCATGTGCTGTACTGATTTTCTTAATGCCATCTTGTCTAGAAATGTGGGGAGAAAAAGCCCAGTTGGTCCTACCCTATGTACTTCTAAGGTTTGATAAAGAATCACTTTGCTTAATCTTTGCGCCAAGTTGTAAATGTTTAAAGCTATACTGCTTTGATTAAACGTTCTACATATTGTATTGGGAATTATATTTTACTCCCTGAGAAAACATCCATGAGACAGAGAAAAATATAGCCAGTACGAACTTGTAACCAAATGGCCAAAAGTACAGATTAGAGCAGTAATAAAGAGCTATTGCTTCAGGTGTATCTTAGATGTGAAGCTTTACTGAAGGAATAACTCCCCTTTAGTTTCTCACTTGGTTGCCTGAGACACTAATTCTCAGCTCCAAAGATTATCTCACACTCCGGTGGCTTTGGTACTGACTATAATCATCTGCTGTGAACTTTTTCTGCACTTCACAGATGCACTGTAGGGAGCAGGGCAGTCATAAAAGATAAAAAGCTATAAAAGGCTACAGACAACTTCATCCTAATAGCTATATTTTCTTTAGATTTTAAGCAAAGTCTCACAAATTTTATTATAAGCTGATTTTTTTTAATGCAGATTTTTAGTCTAGGGATTCCCCATTTCTACCTCAACACTGTTCTCTTGAGATACGTTCATCCGTTCTTGTGTGGTCAGATATTATGGATAAAGTTTTCAAATAATACCTTGCTTCTTCAACTTAGATAAATTTCATTGTGATATTGCGGCTTGCAGTTTATTTTAGAACAGTGCAAACAAATATAACTCCCCACAAAATATTCTAAATTAGTGGTAAACTGCATTCAAGCAGTTGAAGATATTCAAATAAATGTATCACTTTATTACTCTCAAATGTTTCTTTCGTGATACTGAAAATTGGACCCAGGGACATTTTAAGTCAGAGTTATACCCCCAGCCCTATATTATTCTTAAACAAGGTCTTGCTAAATTATGATACACTTTGGCCTTGAACCTGAATTCTTCATGTCTCAGCCTCCCAAGTACTGAAATTAAAGGAGTGTGCTATGACAGTTTGTTTTTAGATATTTTATAGTTCACTGCTAACCACTTTCTTAAGCATTTTAAGCAAAATTATATTTTGTAATCATTTTCATATTATATGATCAATTTTTAACTTAATTCATAACTGTGGGAAATGAACATGTATTTGTTTATTTTTCCTTTCTCTTGTTTAGTTTAATCATTTTATGGAGCAACTATTTACATTAGTAGGCATTTTAACAGATGATTTATTCTACTAAGTTACAAAATTACAGATGACTCAAGATAATCAAATGTAGAATTATTAGGAATATCTAAGGAGTATAAATATACAAATTTTATTGTATATGCAATGTACTTTAAAAATATAAAAATTTATTTTCAAGAATATGCGTAAGGATTAGGGTATGTAAGTGAAGTGAGTACAGAAAGACAAATACCACATGTATATTTCATTCATTTTTGAAGTCTGAAAAGTTGATTCCATAGAAGTAGGAGTATGGCAACGGGCTCTGAGAGGCTAGAAAGGGCCTTGGGGATGGTGGGATAAAGAAGGTCAGTTAATCTGCACAACACTACACTTCAGATGAACAAATCCTAGTGTTCTATAGCACAGTAGGGTGACTATTGTTAATAGTAACTTATTGTGTATTGATATTGTATATCAATCACTAAAAAACAGGTTTGGAATGCTTATAACACAAAGAAACAATGAGTGTTTGAAGTGATGAATGTGCCAGATAGCCTTATGTGATATTTGTGTATTGTGTACAAATATCAAAATAGTGCACTGTGCCCCATGAACATATATAAGTACTGTCTGTCAATTAAAGCTTTTGTAAAATAAAATATATATGATCCCTGAGGGATGTATACACCTACTTCAAGTAAACTATAAAATTTTGCCAAAAAGTATACTAGAATAACTAAATGAATGAAACTATCTGTTGCTTGGCTAGAAGTATTTAAAAGCATTTAGTTCCAAAGCTCTGAAATTTTCATCTTAAAAAGAGCAAAACTTTATTTGGGCTCACGGTGTTGGAGGTTCAAGTGCCTGGTCCTTGGTCCACACCCAGACCCACTTGGGCCAGGGACAGAACAGTTCATACTGTTAGGGACATGTGTAACCTAGTGCAAAGGTAATGTCACAACTGTGCAAACTTCTAAAACGCTTGTATTGAAAATTAAAATGTAGTGAATAAACTCTAACAAAAAAAAAATTGCAAAATCTGTGACAAAAAAAGAATGAGCCAGATTTTAGAAGAACTCCTACCAAACAATGAGAAGAAAGAGTATTGGAGATATGGCAAAACATATAAGTGACAATCTACAGAAAAAATTAGAAATGACGAATAAATATAATAAAAGCAGAACCATTTATCTAAAACTCATGGAAATATCCATGAAAATGGTAATCTATAAATATTTTGCGTGTGGAAATATGGACAATGTTTTTAAAGCTGTGATATCTAGTGTTGGGAGTGTTACCAAGGCAGAATTTCTCTCAGAATTGCTTATCATTGCCGGGCGTGGTGGCGCACGCTTGTAATCCCCGGGCTTGGGAGGCGGAGACAGGTGGATGGCATAGGCTCAAAGCCAGCCATGCTGGTTTAAGAGACCCTGTTTCCAAATAAAAATATAAAATAGGTCTGGTAGTGTAACCCTGAGAAGGGTTTCCAGGAACCCCAGTACCACAAAAAAAAAAAAAAGAATTGCTTATTATTTGGGGTGGCCTCTTGTTAATGTCGACGTATATTTTTAAAGAGCTTTTAGTTATTTTTAGACATTTATTTTTAGTTATTTTAGATGTGTTAGAAAAATTTGAAGATAGCACAAATAGCTAGCTGTCACTATTATGTTATACCAGTATTGAGCATTGGTGTTAACTAGTAAGCTAATGTTGACACACTGTTAGAAACCAAGGACCACACCTACTCACAATCTATTAATTTCAGCTTTTTTCCCCCTGAACTGCATTACATGCATTTATCCTAACTCCTTAAGTTTCTCTAGACTTTGACAGTTCCTCAGATTTTTACTTATTTTTTGATGCCCTTAACATTTTTGAGGAACATCTATCAGATTTATAGAAAGTCCCTTAATCAGAATTTCTCTGATTTATTTTGTGATTAGAGTAGGATTATGAGCTTTAGGGTGGAATATTGCTTCTTATGAGATAATGTATGACTTTATCTTTATCGTTGTAAAATATAAAAATGAAAAATATGTGCCAATCGAACCGATGAATTTTAGACTCTAAGATTAAAACTGAGAGTGAATTAAACTTCACACTTTTGATAAAAAATATTTTATGAAAAACACAAAAGTTTCAAAATAGCTCACACTTAATGTTCTGCACTTGAAAAAAAAATTGAGAGCTGTTTTTGTAATGTATTATAAACACCCGAGGGCCCCACTCCATTTTTTGTCTTATTATAATATTATCAGTGTGTTTAATTCTCCATTGGCAGCAGCAGATTGGTTTCAGAAAGCAAAAATTAATGGCAAACAAAGAAAATACATTCAAATCCCTTGCCGTAAAAATCAATAAACTGACCAATTTTAAAACTGAGCTTTTTGATTATGTAGTAATGAAGTTTATTTAGATTTTTGGCAACCACATTATAGCTCGGGGATTTATCAACCACTCTAAGAAAAAGATATTTACATACTTCTTTAACTACTCCAGTTACTCTTCAGGCAAAAATATTCACTTTTTATTCTTAGAATATTTAGTTTCGTAAACCTTGGGCCTACTCACTCTTCACTGAGTTACTGAATAAATTAAGGCCCTTTGTTTTAGTGTTTGATAGAAGAAATAAAAAACTGGCCTGACATTTTCATTTTAATATGCATTTTCTTAAGAAAGATTAACATCACCAAATTTCTGTATTCAGTTCTACTAAGTCAACTTGACCAGATTTAAATGTATTAGCATCACAAGCACGTATTGTTGGCAAAAGCTGTAAATAAAAGGAATGATGTTTTTGCAATTTAAAAGAAATCTAAGTCCAAATCTCTGGTGATATTATAGACTATTATATATATTTGGTATTCCATTCTATCGTTGCTTTATAGAGGATTATTAGGTTTTATTAGTGATAAAATATTCAATTATTAAAGTATTATAATAAAAACCCAAATGAAATACTTTAAGCTAGATCACTAAGTATGGATGTACTTTATTATAGTTGTTGCATAAAAGAACCTGAAATTTGAAGATCTTTATTAGAATTGTATTGGTTTTATGCAAGTATACATCACGGAGTCAAAATGATACATTCATATGTGCATACAACATATTTTGGTGTGGTTCTATCTAACTACCACAGTTCCCTCTCCCTCCCTCCCTAATATATAAATATATATTTTATAAAATAAATTTGTATCAAGAATATTAATTTGAAAAATGGTCAGAAAAATCCAAAATAAATCCTAGGGGTAATTATAAGATTGTGTTAACATTTAAATTTACAAAATTAATTTTAAACTAAGTGAATATGGAATCATCTAAAGTTAAAACAAGCTAACTTTCTTCCATAACATATATTCTATAAAATAAAGCTATTATTATTTTGTCATTGTGACTATATTAAAATCCAAAGATTCATACCCAATTATTAATAATTCAGGAAATCACCATTCCTTATTATTAACAAATAGAGATAAAGCTTGTTAATTTACATTGTTTTCTTACTAAAGAAAGCACATACCTAAGTGTTGGACATAAATTTGGAAGATCTTGTTTAACATTATTATTCATTGTATCTAACTACAAACGTATAATCAACATTTTGATTTGCCAGTCTTCCTCAAAACATCCATTTTGCTTATGGTTTGTAAAACATGCATTCTCTCAATCCCAAACTACATTTTAAACATGTTTGGTTCTGAGAATTTTGAGCTATAGATGACGGATGTATTCCTCTGGATACGTGCACGTATCATTTTAAATGGCTCAAGGGCTTGAAGTTTTGTGACAAAGCTCACAGGTTCATAAATATTTGGAAAGTTTGACAGCAACCTGTTTAAGTGCTGGTGGGTTTTGCAAAATTCAAGGAGCTGTGAAAGTCTGAAATTGAACGCATTTTCTATGAACTGCTGGGGGGGAAATGGGGAAGTTTCACACACCTCAAATACAGATATGAATTGTGAGTCTTTGGCCACAGTCAATCTTATTCAGTTGCAAAAATGTTTTTATTTCTCAGCTGAGAGAGCATTCCCCCCAGTTTTTATATTTTCACATTGTTATTATGAACCACTAAATCTTACTTAAAATTTATATTACATGACTAATATATGTTAATATAAGCAATAATTTTAAAGTTGTGTATAAGTCCTTAAACATCTTTTCTGACATATAGGAAGAATATTGTTTTTCTTTTCCACTTTCAATTTTTTTTTTTTTTTGGTAAAGCACTGAGATTTAGCTCTGAAATAAGCAGTATGTATTTTCGCTTATCTCTTCAGATCTGCTCCAGAGCATGCCTGCACATGCAAAATGTAATTTCCAGAGGACCCTTTGATGCAAGAAGAACAAGTAAAAGTGCTGTTTAGCCATCAAAAGGCCTCCTTATGTTTTCTCTAAAGAAAGCAATTTACAGCATTTCAATTTTAAATGTTTGATATCAGTATAGTAGCAAAATCCCTACTAAATAAAATCTAAACAGAAGTTCTTCTTTAAAAAGAAAAACTCACCAAAAAATGCAAACCAAATATTTGTTATAAAAGTTTGAGGGACATTCTTTGTTTTCCCCTGAAATGCAGACATGCTTATTCTCTAGTGCTCATGAAAAGTCATGATCTCCTGTAACACAAATTCTATACTATGAAGACCCCAGTAGGTATCTGCTGCCTACAGGCTAAAATTAAGTTTTTGCAATGAAATTTGAAACAAAATTGTCTAACCATCTTTGAATGACTGCAAAATTCATTTTACAAAAGGGCAGCTAAAAAGAATGAAGGTGAGAAATGGTAAAACTATGCACAAAATTTAGACCAGATTATATCAACATATGAAATAAATGAATTAGGCAATAATTAATTTTATAGGTGAAAACATGAAAGCTCATATCGAAGAATTTGTGTTAGGCAAAGGTTTAGTAGAGAATAACAGGAAAGTACCAACCATACAATAAAAGTCTGATATGTTGTTCATTAAAATCAAGAACATGTGTTTATCAAAACACCATCCCGTAAAGAACATTGTTTACATTCCATGAAAGCTTATATTAAATTTCTGAAGTAGTTTCAGTATATACCGACAGAGTGTAAAAGTATGGTGAACACTGATGATATTTACAGGCATTTGTGGGTAATATAGATGTTGGCATCTCCTAAAAGTTAGGAAACATCAGCCAAATAAGCTATTTTTAGCCAAATTGAGTGTTTTGGGTGTTGTCAACAGTCTTCAGTCACTAGAAAAATGTGAATGAAATGGTGACTAAGAGCTCTGGGAAGAGGGAAGCAGAAATGGGCACTCCATTATCCCCCTCTCTGCTTGGTGATTTGTCAGGTCTGAGCTCAGCAATTCGAGGTCTGATTGGACTGGATAGGTAATGAACGCCAATGATGCTGCCAGTCTGGCTGGTCCATGACAAGGTCAATATCAGATGACAACCAAGAACCTAAATATTTAAACAGATAATTCAACAGCAGGGTTATAGAAAGAAACGAGGATTGACGTTTTTTGACCATCCAAAGTGGGCTGGCTCTTGGAGTAAATCAAACTCCCAAGATTAGATCAAAGGAAACAATAATGGGCAAAATCCCAAGTATTCAGGTATTCAGAATATCCAGAAATAATGAACACCAAAATAATACCTATGTCTAACCCATTTACTAACTGATCCCTCGTCATTCCCTGAGTTTCACACGTATCTGATAAAATCTTCAAAACAAATATTTTTTAATAATTTGTGAAGAAAAATTGCAATAGATATTAGGGATCATACTAAACTGAATAATAATAAAACCACAAAAGGTTTAAACTTGTAGGATGCAGGTAAAGCAGTGCTAATGGGGAGTTATGGAAAAAAGAAGATTGAAAATTAATAAACAATACCTTTCTTTTAAAATAGTTGAAAAATGATACAGCTAGCACTTACATGGGCTAATCATTAAATATCCTTGCACCTACCACATTTCAGTGACCTTTTTATCATAAAATTTTTATTATTGCATGATAAAATAATATTTATATTTATTTTATGATAAAAATGTCACTGGAATGTGGTAGGTGCAAGAATATTATTATTTTTTTTTTTTTTTGGTGGTACTGGGGTTCTTGGAAACCCTTCTACCTCCAGGCTACACTCCCAGACCTATTTTTATACTTTCTATTTGGAAACAGGGTCTCCTAAGCCAGCACGGCTGGCTTTGAACCTGCGCGGTCCTCATGTCTCCGCCTCCCAAGCGCGGGGATTACAAGCGTGCGCCACCACGCCCGGCTTGCAAGAATATTTCCAATAATGGATGACACGAGTCAATAAATGTTTACCCTCAGACAGGAAAGTATCAACCATAGAATTTGTTTGGTATGTTGTTTATTAAAATTAAGAACATATGTTCATCCAAACACGATATTACAAGAGTGAAAACGTAAAATACCAAACAAGAAAACTTCCCTTTGAAATATAATTTTAAAAAGATTTCAACAAATTAACAATTGGAAAAAAATCAAATTTTACACTCTATTTAAGCAAAAGGGATAGTAAAAATATTCAAATGACCCCATACCGTATACAAATATGCTTGGACACCACCATTCTTCATGATGTAAACAAAATACCACAGCGTAGTACCGCAGCACAGAGACCTCAGTCTAACAAATGACTGCACGCCACGTGCTGGTGGTAAGAATGAGCACAAAATGGGAATCCTACACATCACTAAAAACAAGTATTTTGCTAAGAAAGAATAGGACATACCTTGGTCTTGGTGGTGTTAAATAGAAAACATTCAATACACTGTCTACTTGATTTAATGAAATGGGTAGAATATTTATTATACATAAAGTTGTATTATGATTCAACTTTCTTCCACCAATCTGAAACAACGTGCTTGATATCATTTGCATATTTCCCCTAAAATAAAAATATTACGATTTTAATATTTTCCTCTTTTTATTTTACGTTGAAGTCACTGAGAGGCACAGCAATTATTATGTTTTCTCAAATATTAACTTATCCAATCCACAAATGTCGTAGTAAAGCCATTTTTCCCAATTTACTTATAATAAAACTAGAAAAAGAAGCCATGTGTGGTAGTACTTATGTGTAATCCCAGTACTTGAGAGGCTGAGATAAGAGGATCATAGCTTTGAGGCCAGCCTTATTAACTAAGTGAGGCCCTCTGCAACGTATTGAGACCCTTTCAAAATTAAGAAATAAAAATAAGGGCTGAGGGTATATTTATTTATGTATTTATGTATTTATTTATTTATTTATTTTACAGAACTGGGGGTGGAACCCAGGGGCATTCTACCTCCTGGTTACACTCCCAGCTCTATTTTTTATTATTTTTTTTTTGAAAAAGGGTTTCACTGAGTTGTAAAGGGCCTCACTAAGCAACTGAGATGGACAACGAACCACAATCCTCCTGTCTCAGCCTCCCAGTGCTAGGATTACAAGTGTGCATCACCATGCCCGCTGGAAAAGAAATATTACATAACCTATACAAATGTGGAGGATCCAGGAATGCCAGCCAGTAACTAAACTATTGCATTTTGGTGTTGACATCCATGCTCTGTACATGATATACCTATTGTTTTAAACCTCAGGCTCTTTCTCTTTATCTATTCCCATTTTATTACTCATTTTCACATATTTTTCTATAATTTTGTTTATTTTTAAAGAGCACCTAATAGTCTGCTGTACTTTTATCAAAGAACTATTTACCAAAATTTTAAGATCATTTTTATAAAGAATTTCAAATCTATCCTAGATTTTTTTAGCTGATAATGAGATACTGAAAGTTACCACATGACACAACTTCATTTTTAAAAAGATGGCAGGATTTATCAAGTGCTAACTTGTTGTATTACTAAATAACTTGCAATGAAGCTTATTAAACATATTTTTATTTCAGTCTTCATTATTGTGGGTTTTATTTATACCTGTAATATGCAACTCAGAGAACTATTATATTTACCTACTTACTTACTGCCTATGAAAAGACTATGCCGATCCTAAGTGCTGTATGAAAAATAACAGAGGTAGAATAAAAGAAATAAAATAGGTATATAGAAAAGAAACCCAAAAGAAGAAAAAGGAAAACGTAGCTTTATTATGGAATGCGTGACAAGGCCTGTTACCTGGAATGATGATGACTCCTCATCCTTCAGTGGGTGTCAACAGAGGCCACAAAAAGGAGGAATTTTCTTGGATCCTAGTCCAGAGAGATGCCTCCTTGGACATTGCTGGGTGTCCTTGAACAGGTTGTAAAATGGTTCCCTATAGATAAGACGATGAAGGTCCAACTTGGAAGGACAGGCACACCCCGAACCGTGTGACTACAGGGCTGCCATCATCTTCACATACCTCCTCCTGCCTAAGGAAGCGCTCTGGAATTCTCTAACATTTGGGGAAGCCCACATCCCCCTTGAATGTGTATTTCTTTTTTTTCCTAAATAACCTCTGCCACGACATCTTTGGCGCGTGCTGAAATTCTTTTTGAGCACCTAAGCCAATGACCCCGTCCATCCTGAATTGAAGGATCAACTCTTGCCCTGTGACACGATGACATATGACTCACACAATCCTACTAAGAGCTGTTGCTGAGTTAGCATATTCAGTGTTGCTTCTTCAATTCCTCATATCTTCTCTACCATCATCTTCAAAACCCCTAAAAGGGAAGAACACTTGTCACAGCTTGGGTGCACGGGATACTCGAGATAAGAAGGCAGCTGCACATGGATAGGTCTCCGCTGTGTCAATCAGATGTACACTTCTAACTACACAATTCCTATTGAGTTGTAAGTTACACTAGTGTTAAATAATATTGGACAAGTTTCTTTTGTCTCCGGGGGAAAATACTTTTGAAAGCAGGGCAATCTCATCTTGGGGAGACTCACATTTCATTAAATATTTTTTATTCTTCATGCAAAATCAATTAGGAGGAAATATAACCAGATAAGAAATTGTAAACCACTTGGCATGAAGGTTGACAGAGAAGTGGGAAGTGAAGAATTCAAAATTGCCTGGGATTGTGCACATACTTAAGTTTTTATTAGAGTCATATTATTCTGATAGTTATCCAGAAGGTTCCAATGCCTAGCCACTGGAGACAATCGTAAATAGGCAATGCAGAATAAATTTTCACATAATGAGCATAAATATCCTTTCAAAGAGAAAATTATAATCAGGCGCACTGTAATCAAGTCTGCATTGTTGTCTAAAGAATGCAGAGCAGCCAAGTGTAAGGAAACCTTCACAGAGAACCAGAGAGAAATCACTGGAAAATGTTTATAGAAAAATTTACTCCCTCGTTATTCAGCTGAATGTAATTATCAGTGATAATTGATAATTAGGTGAGAGTCTGTATTCTTACTAATGAGATTCTGAAATAAGTTCAAATAACTGGAAATGTAGCTCTATCTAAGATCAACCTAAAATGATTTCTTCTATCCTGGACTCTATAACTCAGAATTTCCAAAAACATTAGTAAAGGTTGATGGGCATTTTTGAAATACAAAATTCTAAATGTTAACTTCTCCTGTGTGTGAAAGAAAACACAGAGATTCAATTTAAGATTTCCTTTAAAAAACTACCAAATGTTATAATCATATTTCTTATTTATTTAGGTGTTTGTTTGATTGTTTATTTACTTACTTATTTAAGGTACTAGGGATGAAATCCAGGGGCACTCTACTTTTAAAATACATCCTAAGCCTTAGCCTTACTTCATTTTATTTTTTTAATTTTGAAACAGGGTCTCATTAAATTGTTGCGGGCCTTTCTAAGTTGTTGACACTACCTGGTACTGGCAACCTACTGTCGCAGCCTCCCAAGTACTGGAATTGCAGGTAAGGGTCACCACATCCCAGTACTGTAGTACATACTTTAAAATGTCTAGTTACAGATGTCAAAGAAAATAACAAAATAATTTAAGTAACATTTGTAAAGAAGAAAAAAATAACTGACTCTAGGGTATACTTTGTAGTTGATTTTAAAACTTGTACCTGTTAGTGAGATTGGTAATGATAATTTCATCTACAACCACAGCATTATTTGAACTGCTTCCTTTCTCAGTGCTGGTTTTTTCCTTTCCTAAGTTTTCCCCCAATCCTCTTTTACTATTCTTTGGATCTCTCTCCTTTTTTATCTGAAGTTCTCTCCCCCTTTTTGTGGTACTGGGGATTTTTGTGGCACAGGGTGTTTGGCCTTTGAGTTAAACCCAGCCCTATTTTATTGTGAAACAAGGTCTCACTAAATTGCCAAGGGCATTGGTGAATTTCTGAGGCTGGCTGTGAACTTGTGATCCTACTGTCTCAGCCTTCCAAGTAGTGGGATTGCAGGTATACATTGAAGTCTCTTTTTTTTTCCCCCTCTATTTTCTCTTTAGCTCTCACATAGGAGAGGAAACAAATGACCCTTAACCTTCTAAAACTGGTTAATCTCAGCATAGTATTCGCTAGTTCCATCCATTTTTCTGCAAATGACATAACCTTTTTTGGAAGATGACTTTTTGATTTTATTATTTTTATTGGTGCATTGTAGTCGTACATCTTAATGGGGTACAAGATGGTAGAGCATACAAGCACACATCGCTTGTTGAGCCCTTCCCCAGTTTTCCCCCATTCTCTTTCCCCTCCCTCCTTTTCATGTTTGGCTTAGTGATTGACTTTGATATGTTTGTGAATGCACATCATGTATGTAGGGAATTTTCCTTTCCCCCTCCCATTACCCCCAGCTTGGTCTCCATATTTGCTCATCTATTGTTTCTCTTCATTTGTCTAGAGTTCTACCTATGAATCTCCCGAGCTTCCACATATTCAGGAGAGCATCCCATTTCTTGCTTTTTGTGACTAATCTCAGCATAATGTTCTTCAGTTCCATCTATTTTTTGGCAAATGATGTAATTGTGTTCTTCTTTATGGGTGATTAAAATTTTATTGTGTACATATCCCATCGTTTTGTAATCCATTCATCTGTTGATGGACATCTTGGCTGGTCCCATAGTTTGACAACTGCAAATTTTGTGGCCATGAACATAGATATGCATGCATTAGTTTGGTGGGTTTGGTTTCCATTCTTTTGGGTAGATACCCAGAAGTAGTATTGCTGAATCATATAGTAGGTTTGTTCTTATTCTTCTGAGGTTCCTCCATACTGGTTTCCGAAGTGGTTGCACTAATTTTCAATCCCACTATTAATGTTCTAGAGTTCCCACTTCTCACCAGCATTTCTTGTTGTCTTTTTAATGATTGTCATTATAACTGGAGTTAGGTGAAATTTCAGGGTAGTTTTGACTTGAATGTCTCTGATTGCTAATGATGTTGAAATGAATTTTTTCATATATTTATTAGATATTTGCATTTCTTGATAAGAGTGCTTTTATAATAATTTATTTTACTATTAAACTTATATGTGTGTACATTTGTATACTCATATATTATAACAATATCTTAATATATCTTATCTTGTTTATGAAATTGCTTCCTGTATATATCTTTGTTTCTCAGAAAAAAAAGGTTCAATGATGTGAATTACTTACTATAATCTTGAATTAAAAATTTAGGTTTCTTCCCCAATTTTTACATATAGTCTTTATTGATTAATATCCATTAGGAATAAATAATAAGGTAAATTGAGAATATAGGTAACCTGAGTTCAGCTATTTCCAAATAAAAATATAAAATAGGTCCGGGAGTGTAGCCTGGAGGCAGAAGGGTTTCCAGGAACCCCAGTACCACCAAAAAAAGTAATTGATTGATGAATGAATGGCAGTGCTGTGCACAGAATATATTTTGTAAGTATGAATATATTTTGCTGTTCATTTGTAATTTTCAATATTATTTTTGTATTCTAACACATTAAGTAAAATTTGATATTGAAAACAGAAACACGTAGAGAGAGCTATCCCATGTCAAATATATATGTACACATATATATCCTTATTAACATTTCTATATTCATGTAGGCTTAAGTAACTTTTGTAATATTAAAACACACAGATCTGAAAGTTTTTTCCACTAGAATATAAGCATATAGAATTACAAAATATGTGTAATTAAGCAAAATGGGTCATGTTTTCCAAAGGGCACAAGAGAGAAAAAGTTAGAAGTAGCTATGAATGTGAAAAGTAGCCTTTTGAGCTTGTAATGACAGCCTTTGACTTCAATGCAATCTCAATTCTATCACCAAATCCATTTACTTGTTTATCCCCAAACCACCCAGACACCTGAGCATCATTCTAATTCACTCTCAACCACAGTAGCTGTGTTTTGGGAAAGGATTATAAACATCAACCTAAGCTTCTCCAATAAAACAACCAAGTCATGAGTAAATTTCAGTGGGAATATGTACTTGACTGGTCAGTTTGTTGTTTTATGAAAAAACCCTCCCTTTTTTTGTAAAACTGTCATCAACTCTTCACATTTTCTCTGTATTTAATTTTTTGTGTATTTCACATCGAGACATTTATTTTTTTTCCTGCTATATTGGTATATGTTTTGGAAATACATTTTAAGCATATTGATCATAATAAATGCAAGAAAATAACCTTTTATCAAGTGATGACTATCATTATTTCTTATAAGAAAACATGTTTCACAGTATTTTTTAAATAGGTTGTGATATATGCAATATTACTGGCAAAAGTAAAGCCAGGTTACATTGGCCAGTTCCATTTTATTTGTTTCCAAAATAGAGGAAAAGCCCTTTCAATATTAATATAAAGATTCTGCAAGCCGGGCATGGTGGCACATGCTTGTAATTCCAGCATTTGGGAACAGACCGGAGGATTGCGGATTGCAGACAGCCTCAACTATTTAGTAAGGACCTCTGTACCTTAGTGAGAACCTGTTACAAAATAAAAAAAATAAAAAATAGGGCAGGGGATATAGCTCAGAGTTAGAATGCCCCTGGTTCAATCCCTAGACTTGGAAAAAAAAAAAAAGAATCTGTAGGTTTTAATAATTAGCATAGCCTCCTGGAATGTCACATATTAAATATAAATACTATAATAACATGTATGATTTTTTAAAAAATATGGTAAAAATAAAAAGCCACATGGTAATTTCTAATATGCATTGGTACACTGTGATTGTACATTATATCAATATTTAGCACGACAAAGCATATATGCATATATCACCTAATGCACTGGTCTTATTATTGTGATACTCCTGTCTCAACCTTCCAAGTACTAAGATTACAAGGATGTGCCACTATACCCAGTTGAAATTGGGTTCTTTATATCTTTTTTTCAAAAAAACTTCAGGAAAAAATTTGTTAGTGCTAATAAAAGTGTCATTTAAAAAATTAAGTGAATTATGTGTGAGCCAATTGCAATAAACAAATAACTTGAGTGAGATAAAAAAAGAACAAAAAGACAACTTGATAATGAGATAATTATACACGCTGCATGAAAGCCAGTTAATTGAAGGTTTGTCATGACCAGTGAATGCTACTTGTAAATCCTCTCAAGAAAATAATAGCCTTCTAAAAGAAGAAAAATAATCAAGAGGAAGAGATTTCAGAGAAGTACAAATTAACATACTTTTGATCTATGCATTGTCAAAATAGAATGGTCAATCTTAGTTCATAATACAAGAGAAAAAAATCTAAGTGGACTGGTTAATTTAATAAAACTTATTTCTTCAAAATTTTATAGTAGCCTCATTTAACCTTTTCTGACATAGATCAGGTCATCTTCTTTTCTACAGAGCTGATAAGGAAGACATTTGAAATGCTCATCTTCACTTATATTCAGAATGGGACTGCTTTTAGAATGTGTTGGAACACACGGCAGAACTTTGAGACATCTACTCAAGTAATTGTATTCCCTTTTAATTTTATGCTGACTCTCTGAATATACCATTTTTTAAATAACGAGTTTTCTGTGAAATGTACTGAATATTATAGAGGCTAGATCAGTTAATGCTTGGTTTATATTGAAAAATTAATATTAACATTCATTTTCAAAGCGAATCTTGACTATATTTTATAGAGAAATACTGATTTCTCTCAGTGTCCGTGTCTTCTCCAAAGATCTCTTCTTTTCCTCTTAGGAAAATGCTTCTGTGACTGCTTCTTCCTGACAGGGGTATCACTGCAATGGGGATTCTTTAGATAGTGAAGTTTTCTGTTCAATTATAAGCAAAGATTCAGATCAGTAAGTATCAGATGGCTTTGAAGTTCACCTAAAATAAAGTAGAGATGTCTTCAGATCACACTCTCTCTATTACCTTCCTCACTGGTATAACCCAAGAACAGAGAGCGTCCTCAGAAATTAGAGTGAGCTCAGAACATTACCCCAGCCTCCAAAACTTCAGTATCTGTGTCTTTATCTTTGGACTTTTTCTTTTTCCTCAATTCAGAAACACCCCTTTGAAAATTTCTATATCACATTAAAGGAAAATAGAAGCGAGTTATGGTAAACATTTGTGGCTTTATACCAGTATACCAGAATCCCTCTGCCTAGTAATCAAATTGCTGTTCATTTAAGGATTCAGAGTCTAACATCTGACTCAGTTTTGAGAAATGGGTGAGATGCAATTTCTTGGTGACTCATTCTTGCCCAACAAAGACTTCATTTTTTTAATCTACTTATTATGAATGATATATAGTCCTCTATTGAGTTTTAGAGTTTGAATTTTTCCATCAGCACAAAAATACATGCGTTCACGCGCACATACAACCATATTAGCATATTGAAGACAGAATTTCTGATTAAATGCCCCAATAATAATATTTGAAATAATAAGATAAACATATTATGATAGTAAAACACATGCATGCATTCTCAGTCCTAATTATATTTTTAGTGTGTCTAAATTATTTACATTGGCAATTTCCTGATATCTTATTTAAACATGGAGAATATTATACTAAGTGATATAGTCAGTTGCAACAAAACGAAGAATCAGATGTTCTCCTCCTTGTGTGAAATCTAGGGAGAAATTGGAATACAGAAAGGTCTGTAGAAAAACAAGAAACCTTAGTGAAGTGAAGGAGGGGCCCTAACTGAAAGAGATGGGAGGGAGGAGGAAGATTTGAAGGGGGAAACACCTTTGTGGACGTGATGTACACACACAAGCTTATCGTGGACGTGATGTACACACACAAGCTTATCAAAGCCAATCACTGTGCTGAGCCCGGTAAAGTGGGAGGGAGAGGGAGTGGGCTGGGAACTGGGGCAGGGCTCAAAATGTGCTATGTATGTGCGTACCTCAATCACCCTGAACTGCATCAAGATATATGATTACAATGCACCAATAAAAAAGAAAAGAGAAATAAAAGCTTCACCCCCCCTTCACTAATTTAGATCCCAGAGGAACAAGATAGTGTAGCCACCAAGAGTCTAAGTACCATAAAATACTCCATCTCTCTCTGTTCTACTTTTGCAATTAGTGGATCAAACACCTCTTTCTTCTTTTTTTTCATTACCAAAATTCCAAATCTAAGGAATTTCCAGTTGAGTTTTAGCCATTGACTCAGACAGGAAAAGCACAGCATTTTGATTAATAGTCTACATATATCCACACGTAATATTCAGGAGGCAGTAGTCACCCAATTTTTTCTTAGTATGTTTATTGGATACAAAATGGCAAAGTGCAGCAAGTTATGAAGGTTCAGCTCATGCCATTAAAATACATTCACCATTCCCTAGTGAACGAGGTTTCTTGAATTCATGTTAACATCTCCTCTTAGATGTCTAATTACTATAGGAGAACTTTTTCTGGGTTATTGAAGTCCAGTCTTTCCTCCTGTGTTCAGCATCAACCTACTGTCATTCTCATTTCTCAAAAACTTATATTACTAACTCTTCAGTTAGTTACATTACTAACTTTTCTTTTCTATATATTCAAGCTTTTTTTCAACTTGAAATTTTCCACAATTTAAAACATGCTTAAGCCAGGCGTGGTGGCGCACACTTGTAATCCCCGCACTTGGGAGGCTGAAACAGGAGGATCACGCAGGTTCGAAGCCAGCCTCAGCTACTTAGTGAGGCTCTCGGCAACTTAGTGAGGCTCTCAGCAACTTAGTGAGACCCTGTTTCCAAATAAAATATAAAATAGGTCTGGGAGTGTAGTAGCCCGGAGGTAGAGGGCCCCTGGGTTCCATCCCCAGTACCACCAAAAAAAAAAAAAAAAAAAAAGCTTATATTTTATCACCTTAAAATTTTATTTTGGAAAATTTCCTATGGAATCTATAACTATTATATAATTTTAAAATTTCTGAATGTTTTTTAACACTTGTGTTCCGTTTCTTCACCACCAACTTTACCTAGGTCCATCTACCCTGATATGACTTTTTTTAATCTTGCCAATTTATTTTTTCTATAATTTGGACTACTTTTTCTGTACTGGGGGGTGGGACCCAGGGGCATTCCACCTTTGAGCTACACCCCCAGCCCTATTTTTTATTCTTTATTTTGAAACAAGGTTTCACTAAGTTGCAGGCAGCATTCCTAAGTAGCTGACACTGTCCAAGAACCATGATGCTCCTGTCTCAGCCTCTCAATATTTGAATTACAAGCGTGAGCCACCAAGCCTGGCTTACTTTTCATTCTTGAAATCCTTACGTCTCTTGACACCCATGAAATCACAACCTTCTGTTATTCTTCAGACAGCTCTGAACCCTTCCCTTATTCTTCAATTCAGCCTTAGTAAGACTTTTCTCAGTGTTGAGTCTAAAGACCTTTTTCCCTTTTATTCTACTTCCTGACACATTGAAACTCACCTACGATTGACATTTAAAAGATAACATGAATTCCAGACTGCCACTAATAAATCTTAAGTTTAGAAATCATCTTTAAGATATTGTCTTATTTATACACTTGCCTGTTGGACCTTACTTCATGGATTTATTTATTTATTTTTATTTATTTATTTATTTATTGGTGGTACTGGGGTTCCTGGAAGCACTTCTACCTCTGGGCTACACTCCCAGACCTATTTTATATTTTTATTTGGAAACAGGGTCTCTTAAGTCAGCGTGGCTGGCTTCAAACTAGCGAGATCCTCCTGACTTGCCTCCCAAGTGCGGGGATTACAAGCGTGCCCACCACAGCCGGCTACTTCATGGATTTAATAGTTATATCTCACATACAATATGTCCATCATCAAACTCATAATATCTTTTAATCCTAAAAAGTATTTCTCTTTTATTATCTTATCTCTGAATGACACTGACTTTCACCTAAACACACAAGAATGTGATAGCACAAAAAAAAATGAAAATATGTGTATTTCTGACCTTCAGGACTCTATCTAGAACTTGAGGTACCAAGTACTATAAAAAACAAACATAAAACCCTGAAACTGCAGAAAAGTTTTAAATGTTAATTTAAAAGATGCCAGAGGGGTTTTCTTGAAGAGAGAATTAATTTAGCAAGATATCTTCCTTGATTATTATTTTTTCTTCTTAATTCTAAAGTGATTCCTAGAACTGGAAGTTGAAGGTTAACAAGGAGGTTTAAAAAGCATATTGTTTTCTATAATAAGCTAAAATAAAATTACTTCTGTACTTCGAAGGATATTCCTGAGAAATGAGAAAAGCTGAAATTGAAGGGATTTCAGAAAGTGGAGAATGATCTCAGAGAGTAAATAAAACCAAGATTTCAGAAACAAGCATATGATCAGATTTCCTGCGTATTGCTTTGCAGAGCTATATTTAAGACTTGGATATGTTTGTGTCAAGCTTTAGATTTTATTTCAATATAAAAAGACACACCATCTAAAATACATATGAAATTCCCAAACCTTCTCTCAAATTCTGTTGACTATAATTATCAATATGGAGGGGGAAATGATACCAATTGCCCACTGAGTTATTATACCATAAAGATATCATATATAGAGAGAGAGACAAGACATTAAAACAATGGTTATTAGTAAGAATATATAACCAGTTGGAATAAAATTGACAGTACACTTGAAAAATATGTGTAAATCCTGGATTAGAACAACACAAATCATATGTATATTTGGTGGTACTGGGGTTCCGGGAAACCCTTCTACCTCCGGGCTACACTCCCAGATGTATTTTATATTTTTAATTGGAAACAGGGTCTCTCAAGCCAGCGTGGCTGGCTTCGAATCAGAGCGATCCTCCTGTCTCCTCCTCCCAAGCACAGGGATTACAAGCGTGCGCCACCACGCCCGGCCATATTTATATTTTAATTTTTACTTCTATGTAATAAAATAGCTTATCTTCAGGAATTAAGGTATTTAGGAAACATTGAAGATACATAGGGTTTTCCACTGTATAAATCTATGTGACCACACAAATCATTTTATTTACATCTGATATTATTGCTGATTTTTTCATGTTGGGTGTGTGTAAATTTTTAAGGTACAATAAACATGGAATGAGCCCAGTAAACAAATACTTGCATTCCTTTTCTTTGTATTTTATACTTAATGCTGTTTTTGGTTTATGTTATTTTTGTTTAGAGACTGGAATAGGAATAAAGACTATTGGAGAGAGAAAGTATTGGTTTAATTTACAACACAATTGAACAGAAATGATCACAGAAAGTAAGACAATATTAAAAAAAAATCAAAGGAAGAAAAGAGAAGCTCAGAATCTTACTATCTTATCAGTGATTAAGTGGTGTTCCAGTCAGTCCTCTCTGCTGTGGACTTTAGTAATTAAGATTTATTTAAGAAATGGGATTTTAGTATTCTCAAATCACTCTTTATAGACACTGTTATGTACACCCAACGTATTTGGGCATATTTTACGTATGCCCAAAAGTTAACTACTCTCTCCATCATTCTCCCTTGACAACTGCTTTCACGATGAAATGTTAATTTAAACCATAGTCCACTACTTGATCCTGACATAAAACGTCCTCAGTAATTCAGAGATCAGCTTTCCATAAAGTGCAATCTTTTTGCATTCAAGGGAAGAGGCGTGCATTAATTTTTCTTTGATGTGGCCTAAAGGATACATGTATAGGGATGGTCAAAAAGAGGGGCTCCAAGACAGAAGAAAGATTTGCTTTCTGGACATTATAATATAGGTGATATTGGTGGAGATTGAAGTAAAGTTTGGGCAGGTTTTTTACCAGCTACCTTTCATGATTGATGATTTACTAAACTTGGAAAATCTTGCTTTTAATAAAAGCCCGGCGTGTGCATCTTCATACTGAGCCCTGTCCTCAATGTCCTTAGTAATTTCTGGGGAGAAGGGTGAACTTTGAACATGAAACCCATGCACTCTGCTTTGGGGAGAAAAATAAAGTTCTCTATCTCTGAGCATTCCCTGCCTTAGCCAAAATCTATGAAGCTTTGGCAGGCAAACTGGATGGCTTGGGAGCATGTTAATGTCAAACACGTCAAACATCTCGACAAAATTTGACAACTTCTATTAATGCCCATTTTATTCGTGTGATTTTTAGATTAAATATTTTCTTTAGAATTAATGGTTTATCTTTACCCAGCACATTCTTGATGTTCTCCTGCTGACAACTCAAAATGACAGTTTAGTTGAAATTGTGGATGTAGAATAACAATATATATATATATATATATATATATATATATATATATATGTATATATCGGAATTGTAAAACAGTTAAAATGTTATATATACACATATATGTAGCTGTAACATTTTGTTCATGTAAGTGTAGTTTAATATCATAAGTCAGTTGACCACAGTATGATTAAAATAGAAGCTGTGTGCCACAAGTGGTGGCATTTTCTTACAATCCCAGCACTTGGGAGGATGAGAGAGGGGAATCAGAGGTTCAAGGCCAACCTCATCAACGCAGTGAGATCCTTGACAACTTAGAGATCCTGTTTTAAAGTAAAATATAAAAAGGCTTGGCACTGTAGCTCAAAGGTTTCTACCTCTGACTCACTGGGTTCAACTCCCAGTACTATAAGAAAAAAAATATGGTAGCATTTCACATATTTATTACAAGCTAGCTAATAATTATTATCTAATAAAGTTTTGTTCGAGAAACTTAAGGAATGTCTTTCAAAACTTTGCATTATATTAATAAGGAAAATAAAATATAGTAAAATTGTTTAGGCTGGCTTAAATTGCAGGGCACTTAATTCAGACACTTGGTATTAATCAGTTACTGGTCATAGCAACTGGCTTTAACAGAATTATCTCACTGGCTAAATATGCAAAGTTAATGTTATTGCCTCTCAAGAGTGAATGGAAGAAGGTCGTTTACTAATATCGGTTTTCCCATTATTTTATCTTTTAGATATGATAATATAGAGACATTCCTAAAGTCAAATCATATAATTAGAAATACCTTAATTTTTTTGAAGATTTAAAGAAGTTTATTAGAAAGATAGAAATACAGAAAATAGAAATACAGTTCCATACCAGACTGGCATGGAGGGGTGACTCAAAATGAATACACCCAGAAATACCTTAAATTTTAAATACCTTAAATTCCCAAATTATAACTTATCTGTTATTATTTCTTTCATGTTTTGACTCTCTTTGTATCCCGTGAATATCATGAGCTTAGGTCCCTTTTTCATTATGCTCACCAAATAAGTACATTTTCCTTCAATTCATTCTTTCTTTCTTCCTATCTTTTCTTTTCTTTTCTTTTCTTTTCTTTTCTTTTCTTTTCTTTTTTTATTGTGGTACTGGGGATTTCACCCAGGGACATTCTATCTTTGAGCTACATCCCCAGCCTGATTTTATCCTTTATTTAGAAACAGGGTCTCACTGAGTTGTGGAGGGCCTCACAAGTTGCTGAGGCGGGCCACAAACTTGAGATTCTCCTGTCTCAGCCTCCCAAGTACTAGGATTACAAGTGTATGCCACCACGCTCGGACATATTTCTTTATTAAGTGTGAATAAATGGGATTTTAAAATGTTTCTATTTTTTACTACACAATAACAAGGTGTGGGGAAAGTATAGACATAGGTACAAACATAGCCATAGACAAAATGCACTTAACTACATGCTGAGATAAAATATAAAGAAAAATGTTTACAAATTATATTTGCTTGCAAATCTTTACACATACATTTCACACTTTAATAAAGGTTAAGAGAATCTTTGGGTAAGGGTGAGCTTCTTTTCTTGGCATTTGCCACCAACTTGCCTTCATAAACATTAAAACTGTCTATTCTAAGTCCTATTTCTTCTTTGAAGTACAGTAAAATATTAGGGTATAAACAAAAGAGAGTATACTAAAATGTACTAGATCATTTTTCTCTTAAGTCATACACATACATACATACACACACCCTACATATACATATACATATACATATACATATACATATACATATACACACCCTATCTATCTATATCTATCTATCTATCTATCTATCTATCTATCTATCTATCTATCTATCTATCTATCTTAGTGTGTGGTTCCTCAAAAGAAACCCTTCTACCTCTGGGCTACATCCCCAGACCTATTTTACAGTTTTATTAAGAAACAGTGTCTCTTAAAGCCAGTGAGGCTGGCTTTGAACCTTAGCGATCCTCCTGTCTCCGCCTCCCAAGCGCGGGGATTACAAGCCTGTGCCTCCATGCCGCTGGCTTACACCCCCGGCTTAAGTCTTTTTTATATACTTTTATCGGTACATTGTAACTATAGTGAGATTCAAAGCCATAGGAGCAGACACACACAGGGCTTGGTGATTTTCCTTTCAGGTTCCCCCTGCTACCCACCCCTCCACATACATCACGGCTAGATTGGCAGTGATACCTTCCTATGCCATCGCAGAATAATAACAACTGTTTCTCTCATCAGCTCTTCTCTTTCATCTGCCTACCTCACTCCCTCCATCCTCTCTGACTATTCTACTGATCTCTTCCCTCAATTACTTAAAGTCCTTCTGTTCCTACTTTCTCTCTAGCTTCCAAATTGAGAGCAAATACTGAACACTTGGGCTCTGCAACAGGCTGATCTCATTAAGCATAATATTCCCCAGTTCCGTCCATTTTACCTGATCCATGTGTGATTTTACGGAAGAGATTCAGAAAGCTCATCTTGCTTTCCCATATCTAAAGAAGATGATGGAAGTGTTTCAGGACTCAACTGGTACAACCAATTCCCTGTCTTCCTAGGAAGGAGAGACTGAAGGTCAAATATATTTTTGTTCTCCTTAATTCCTTTATTGTGTGCTTGCTTTTGCAAACCTGGCTAAAATTGTCTTTCATACTGAAAGATAATTGACAATTTATTAAAGGTAAGCATGCAATGTCAAGCCAAATTTTCAAGATGGAATAGTGAAGTTAAAGATCCATGCACCATCATGCCAACTGTCATCGATCTTCCTTTATCTGACAGCCCAAACACCAAAATTATATAACTTTATAACCTGAAATTAAAAAGAAAGAAAAAACAGGAAGAACTGAGACACAAAGTGTTAATGGTTTACATACTTTTTTTCAGTTTCCTTTTCAGAGATAAGCAGCAGCATCAGTGCAGTGAAGTATTGAAGGAGATGCAATGAGAAAACTTTACAGAGATTACCATTTTTAGCATGCTAATGGGTGTGGGTCTACAGGAAACTCCTAAAGAGCTATGCTGCCATCTATTGGCAACGCAGATATCTGTCTCTGGTTATGTGTTTAAAAAAAAAAAAAGCACACATTTTCACTGGAAAATAAATCTTTGAAAACCAGGCATTTTTGGAAAAAAAATACCTACTTTCTTGATAAATATGGAACATTAAAAACTATATGCAATATCCTGTTGACTTTCTTCAACTTTGAAAGGGCTTATGAATGGACTATCTTGTAGGATGACACTTGTTGAGTGTTGTAGATACTTTAAAGCATGCCATGGTAGCACTTGGCAATAGGTAATATGAAATCTGTATCCGTGCTAATGCATAATAATCGTGCAATCTATACAATAATTGCTACATTCAATCGAATGGGATTAGTATGTATTATGTGTGATTTTATGGAAGAGATTCAGAAAGCTCATCTTGCTTTCCCATATTTAAAGAAGACCATGGAAGTGTTTCAAGACTCAGCTGGTAGAACACAATTCCCTGTCTTCCTAGGAAGGAGAGATTGATGGTCAAATATATTTTTGTTCTCCTTAGTTCTTTTTTTGTTTGCTTGCTTTTGCAAATTCTGGTTAAAAATTGTCATTCACACTGAAAGATAATTGACAGTTTATTAAAAGACAGCAAGCAATGTCAAGCTAAATTTTTTAAAGTTACATAGGACTTAACCTATTGACTTTTTTTTTTTTTAAAGAAGGGTAGTTAACATGCCGGGCGTGGTGGCGCACACTTGTAATCCTTGTGCTTGGGAGGCTGAGACAGGAGGATCGCACAGGTTCAAAACCAGCCTCAGCTACTTAGTGAGGCTCTCAGCAACTTAGTGAGACCCTGTTTCCAAATAAAATAGAAAATTGGTCTGGGAGTATAGACCGGAGGTAGAAAGCCTCTGGGTTCCAACCTAGTACCACAAAAAAATAAAGATATGAATGAATAAATAAATAAATAAATAAAATGGATTAATGAAATAATATAAAGAAGCATGTTTAAAGATTTGATTCTTTTTATTTTTTAGTGACATATTGGATTAAGGTGGAAAAATTACCTGTACTGAATGCCATCCCAGACATAGTATTCCCGAAAAATGATGTTTGAGCAGTTAGAGGCTATTTAAATCGTTACCCATTTTGACTCTAAGTCAAGTACTTTGGGGATTAGACCTTTGAAAAATTTTTCTCTCCTTTTTTGCTATTGAAATATTATTTTATTTTTAAATAGGATTCAGGATAGAGAAAAAATCTTATACTAACCACAGAGAGCAGTTTATTTTCTCTTCCTGAAGACAATGTAATTTCCTTTTTCCTAAGAAAAGTGCTTGACAAAACAGTGTGGGGTGAAAGATGTTTCTCTTTTAGGTCCTTGTCTTAAGATTTGTGGTATGAACCTAGGGTTTAGGGGAAAGAATAAAGATTCCTGTATATCCCTGAGAGGAATCGACCCAATAGTGCCCACCTTCTATTTGGGATGTTTAATGTGTTGCTTGTCCTTCTCAGGTCATTCTGAGAGTTTCTCTTTTGGGTTCTGAGGGCTTCTCAGCATTGCGGGGATACGGGAGTGGCCCCTTCAGCTCCAGTGATGTTCCGCTTTGAGCTGGCTTCTTTTTACCATCCCTCAATTCTACAAGTCTGGATTTATTCAGGCCTCTTTAAATATGTAGCTGTATCACCTTCAACACCATACAGAGAATAATTGCCCATTTATAAAGCAACTGGAGGACAATCTTAACACTGGATAATAAGCAAGTTTTCCATCTCATTACCAGTAATTGGTAACCGGTTCACCCTGTCCTTCTATCAGAAAAAAGAGCAATATATTCCCATTTGCAGCCATCTCTCCTATTGCCACCAGCCACTCCGAGACCAGTAGTGTATGTGTGTGGTATCAGGGATTGATCCCAGGGGCATTCTACCTCTGAACTACACCCCCAGCCCTACTTTTATTCTTTATTTTGAAACAGGGTCTCACTAAGTTGCAGAGGACCTCACTAAGGAGCTGAGGCTGGCCACGAGCCTGAGATCCTCCTGTCTCAGCCTCTCGAGTACTCCACCACTAGGCCCGGCTAGCAATTCCACCTTTTACTTTACTGCACCCCTTTTATTTTCAGGAGAGTCAGATACTAGTTCATAGTTTCCTATATTTTCTAGGACACATAACAGTGTCCTCAACACTTGAAAGAAGAAGTAAAGATTTACCAACCCTCTGCGACCTAAGGTTGAAAGATGTTTCAACACACAGCATACTCTCTTCAAAGAAATTTTACAGATTCCAGTAATTTAAACTCTTTTATACTACAAATAGGAGATGGGGAACTAGTTTTAAATATCTCCTTGATAATTCTGCATATATCATCAAGTGTCTTGCTTTGCAATGAAGAACAACTAGCTCAATTATTTTACTTTTGGTCTTTTTAATATTTTTAACTTTTTGTATTGAAATAATTTCTCACTAAGTTACTGAAGCTGGCCTCAAGCCTGAGATTCCTTCTGTATCAGTCTTTCAAATATATGCCAATATCTTAGGTAAAGAAGTATCCTAAGGAAGAGATTTTTTTTTTTCTGGTGTGTGCTAAGTCCAATGAGATGTGCTCTTATTAGAGTGAAACAGAGAGGGGATTTGGCAGAGAAGAGATGAAGGGATGTTTCTATGCAGGCAGGGATAGATGGAACTTGTACAGACATGTCAAGGAATATTAATAGCCATCTGGTGCTAGGAGAACAAAAAGTCTGATTTCCCTCTAGAGCTTTGGGAGAAAGTGTAGACCCTTGGACACCTTGATTTCCACTTCAGTTCTGAAGAACAATGAGAAAAAACATTTTTATTATTTAATTAATGTTTTATTTTTATTTTATTTTTTTTATGGTGCTGGGGTGAACCCAGGAGTATTGTACCTCTGAGATACACTGCAACCCTTTTTAGTCAGTTAGTTAGTTAGTTAGTTAGTATTAAGCAGAATCTCACTACATGGACGAGATTGGTGTTGAACCGGTGGTCCTCTATCTCACTCTCCTTTATACTGGGATTACAAATGTGTACCACCACACCTGGCTAAATTTCTATAATTCTAAACCAAGAAGTGGTAATTCATGTTGGCATCCCTGGGAAATTAATGCAAAAGACTGAATGATTTATGAGGTACTCTTTGATAAGACCACAGTAAAAGATGATAAACCAATTTTAAAATATCTTATTGCTATTAATTATTTGTAACTATTATATATATTTGTGTGTGTGTGTGTGTGTGTGCGTGTGTGTGCGCACGTGTGCCTGTGTGTGTAGTACTAGGAATGAAATCCAGAGGCCTTCTACCTCCGGGCTACATCCTGACCTATTTTATGTTTTTATGTTTTTATTTGGAAACAAAGTCTAAGTTGCTGAGAGCCTCACTAAGTAGGGGAGGCTGGCTTTGAACCTGCGTGATCCTCTTGTCTCAGCATTCCAAGTACTGGGATTACAATCGTGCACAACCATGCCTGGTTATAACTACTATATTACATTAGTCATTATATTCAATGTACATTCTATGTTATGTTACATTTTATTAAATGTTTATGATTATATATAAATAATATGCTATTTCAGAAATACTTTGAGGTAGTGATATCATTTCACTAACCTTGGTGGTATATTCCCAACTGATGCATCAGAACCTGTAGAAAGGAAGTGTGCACCACTGCACATTTGAATGCATGGCATATTGATTAGGGTTCACTAGAGTAACAGAACGCACCGGACATGTCTATGCTAAAAGGGGATTATTCAAATCAGCTTACACTCCAAAGCAATGCAGTCCCAAATTGCCAACTGCATGTGGAGAGCTGGAGGAACCAACAGCTAGTCCAGTGGGCCAAGAGCTGGAGTCTTAGAAACAGAGCCACTATTAATTCAGGTCTAGTCCAAGGTGGAAAAGACAAAAAACTTTCTGGAGAAATAATGGTGAAAGTCCAGTTCAAAGAGCTAAAGGCAGACATCCCAAGAGCGAGCAGACCGCTTTCTTCAGGAAGAACCAGGAATGCCTTCGAGCAGCTTTCTCTTCCTTTTGTCAACGTCCTGAGCCTGTCAGAGCCATGCTGCTGATAATCAGGGCAGAACGTCCTCTTCCCTCTGCCAAGACATAAACTAGTCTTTGCAATTGACAATCAAGACTCACCACCATACATGAAGTAAAGCTTGCTCGTGTGTGTGCCTGTGTACCTGGGGCGGGGGAGATGGCATGGCTATAAGACTTCCGCAACCCTGAATTCACACTAGTCAGTGGCCCTACCTAATGTATGCAGCCACTGTACTAAGGGCAGTTCTCGAGGCTAGCATATGTCCAGGGTACTGAAAGAATCAATGTTTAAAGCTACTGCGAGTGTTCCTGGAATATTGAGAGCGCAAACATAACTGAAAGTGAAATTGGGGGAGCATTTCAATGACCACAAGGTTATTGATTTCTTTATGACTTTCCAAACATTTTTGGAAGTGTCATGTATAAACAAACACAGTATATAAACACCCACTTGCATTAGAGGTGAATATATCCAGAGCCGTTAGGGGTATGTACAAAGCTAGGTGAACAGACAGAGTGCAATACCTTTACATGCTTAGAATACAAACAAAACATCTTTGGAAAGGAAAAAAATATAAAGTCACATTTAGAGAAATAACAATTACAATAGAGGATGGACCAGTGAAACGCCAGTTTAATTGGCATATCATGTGGCTTGTAGGGAAGAAATATATCAAGATCTAACAGGGTACACAATATCCATTTCCCTAATATTACAAAAGGTCTTATGATGAATTTTGAATTTAGAAAGATTTACAAAAGCAAATCTTTTTGAGGAAAAAAAAATAAGCACGATGATCTCAGGACATTATTTTAAGCAAAGGATTGAGGAAAAAATACACACAATCTGCACTTATCTGGATAAATGTGTAAACACGTATACTTACCAATCGCAAATGTTAAACCATGATTCAAAAGTGATTTGAATAAATACAGAAAATGTTTTCTTGTGTTTGCAATATTTAAACTGCACCACAAGGAAAACCGTGGTGATTTTTAAAACTCTTTTCTTTTTTCTCCGTATTTTTCTTTAATCTTCAGATGAATACAATCTTCGTAGCAGTTTAAAAAATAAAGTTTTGTTGGTTTAATAGGAAAAGAAGTTGATCTGAAGACGAAGAATTTAAACCTTCCTTATCTCTACAGCGTTCATCTCGAGTGAGACTTCCAGGCTGTCTCGGTGGTAGTATGACTGTATCTTTTCATATATAAGACTCTTCCTCCTGAAGAATCATCTCTCATACTCTATTCTCCTCAGTCCTTCTACTCCTTTACTTTCCGTTTCCTGTTTAACTGTGAACTTGTTCATGCTTCCTTGAGAAAACAATAGCATTTCTTTGAGAATTTCTTCGTGTTTTCAGAACCAGAAATGCATTTTTTTTTCTATAAGCATCCCTGTATGGTACCCATAGTCTCCTATTTGATGGGTGACATAGCCTTAATTTTATCAAGTTCAGCCAACTCATTTGTGTTCTGGATTCTATGTCACTGGCTTGTCACAGATAAATACATCATTCCTACCTTTATTTTGTTCTTTATCTGTATCATTTATTTTTCCCTCTTCCACGTTTTGATAACACACGCACATACTATAGTATCAGCACTCCCACCACAAATATAACCACCTCCCTCATTTTATTGCTTTACCGTGTGGAATATATCTGCAGAGAGTTTTCAAGAAGAATACCTATCAAGCTTTGTCTTAACCTACTTATAATACTTGCCCCAAATCTTCACTGGACATCTCTTTTAAAATGTTTTCAAATCTAACAGCATTCTTTGATATGTTTAACTTATATATTTTTAAATATTTAGCACAGCTGTAATATATATATACATATATATATATATATATATATATATATATATATATATATATTTTTTTTTTTTTTTTTTTGCTTATTTTGAGGTACTGGGAATTTAACCTGGGGACATTCTAACTCCAAGCTATACCCCTAGCCCTATTTGTTTATTCTTCATTTTGAAACAGGGCCTCATTAAGTAGCTGAGGCTGGCCTTGAACCTATGATCCGCCTGCCTCAGCTTCCCAAGTACTGGGATTAAAAATTGCATCACCAAGTCCTGCGTTATCTACATTCTTAAAACATTCTTTTATCTTCTCTCAATGCACATCTAGTTGTTTGTTGTTGTGATTATTATTATTATCATTATTATTATTGTTATTATTATTATTATTTGATACTGGGAATTGAACTGAGGTATGCCTACCATTGAGCTACACTCCTAGTTCTTTTTGTTTTTGTTTTTGCTAAATTGCTGTGATGGCTGCAAACCTAGAATCTTCCTGTCTCAGCATCCCAAGTACTGGGATGACAGGTGTGTGCCACCAAACCTGGCCAAATCTATCATTTCTAAAATATTTTCCCTATAATGTTTAAGGTATATATGTGTAAGTGTCTTATTTTCTTGGAGGCATTTATTATGACTGGCATTTTGCTTTTCAGTTTTGAAACTGTCACTGCTATCACATAGAAAGGCAGTTAAAAGCAAATAAAACCGAATATATTGATATCTCCAGGCCCTGTATATTCTTTGAACTCTAAACTATTTACGTAATACCTCCACCTACTAGTCTCTAATTAATGAGCATATCAAATTCAGCAGATACAAAATGAATGCTTGCTGTAAAGTCATAATACTTCAGCATTTTTTCACTTCTCAAAATAGGTTAGGCAACTCAACAAGCGTCTCCAACCATAGACCTGGGAACTCTCCTGGAATATTTATTCTCTTTCACTCAAGCCCCAAATCCTATTGCAAAGCTTTCTTTTTTTTAAAGTCTGGAGATTGAAAGGGCTCACACAGATCCACAGAACATACTGGAGTAAGACAAAATAGAGCAGACTAATACTGCGGAGGGACAGCCAGGCAGGGACTCCCTAGGGTGCTTCTTACTCTCACAATGGCGCGCTTCTTCTCAGGACTAAACTGCCAAGATTTGTCTGACAAATTATGATTTCAAGACAGTTCAACGCAGGAGTTCTCAGCAGGGCCCTTTACGTCTCTTTGGGCATATTGGCAAACGAGGCTGTCTAGCCAGTCAGGTGAAAGCCACTGATAAAAAAAAAAAAAAAAAAAGAAAAATAAAGAAAAAGACAGCCTGAATGTTCCTAGGAAACTTTGAGTGCAGTGTAAGTTAGGTGTTAGTTATGTTTTATGGTGTTAGTTTTCTTTATCTTTGCAAATGTCAAAAAGAGAAATCTAGATGTCCCTCGAGATCAAGAATAAGACTATCCTTTTTCATTGCAAAATAACTTTCAGGTGCCTACCCACCTGCATAAAATTTGGAAATTTTGTGAACTCTATTTAATGAATATATCCCAATATTTCCCACCAATAACTTGGTCTTTCATGACACATTTTTAAATTCGAATAACTCTGAGTAATATGTAACTTATTTCATTTTACACACCTTTCCCAAACTCAGGATACACTGTACATAAAGTAGTTATTATAAAATTTACAAAAATAACAAAAATCACGTTTTTCTCCGATTAAATTATTTTGTCTCTCTGGTTCTCAAAATCAACATTTCTCCAAGGTTTACATAAAAATTAAGATACTAAATTACTTTAGCAATTCCGTAAGAAAATACTTCTGTTGTCTCTGTTCTAATATTGAGAAAACTATCCCTTAGAGGTGTTTGAAAGCATACTCAAAATACAAAGGTTGTAATCATAGGAGAGAAGAGTTGAGATCAAGAATTACAAAGAGCCCAAGAATCTCCAAAGGACATACAAATAACCACTCGACTGCGTGTTACCTGTGTGATTTGATTACGTTTATATAAAATAAAGCCTTCATGTATTCTTCACATGTAGCAGAATTATAGGGGACATGAGCTAGAATCCTTGAAAGAAAAGGAAAGATACTCTGTTTTTTTTTTTTTTTTTGGTGCTTAAAACTGTCTAGAGAAATTTTATGTCTTAATCATTTTGGGTCTCCCAGGCACAATAATATCTGAATTTCATCGTTTATTAGAAAAATTGGAGCTTCATTTTAAGTGGAATCCCCTTCATAGGCAAATGATGGACTATGGTTTTGTATTTTTAAAAGCATATGGTATTTGAGTGCCACTACTGTTCTTCACTATGGTTAGGCAGACACCCTGTCATTGTTGAAACACATGATCCTTCTATTTTTTAATGTACTCTGCATCTTAAGTTTTATCAAACCCAGTTACCAGATGATATCTTACAATGAAATCACTCACCATTTTTGTCTCTGGTCCTTTAGGTGAGGTGACAACCAAGATATCAATATTGTAAAATTCAGTCACAGAAGAAAGTATAGAAAAGTTCAGTATGATTTTGAAATAAAATGAGATATTCTTGAATCTTAGTGAGGCAAAGTTTTTGTAAAGCCATCTTCTCTCTTCTCTCTCTCTCTCCCTCTCTCTCTCCCTCTCTCTCTGCCCTTTAAAGCATTCTCATTGTGATTTAACCACATTATTACTAGGCGAGATAGGGGAATCTCATTTGATACACTTCATTGTACTTTATATTAAAATTCAGGGATTCTAAGACTTTTAATGCATAGAAATGTAGCAGAATTTACATCTTCTATTTTGGTAATCAGGCATGTTATTGTCTGTTACCCTTTGTGATTCCAATGTCAGAAACAATACTTCTATGTACATCTCAAGCCAGATTCATATACGATTTAGCGTACAAATGAAGTGCTGTGCGATCTTTCTTTAAGAAGTATAAAGTAAATAGAATTCAACCAGCAATGCAATTAATTGAATATAATTTAATACCACCAGCAGCATTTCTTCCTAAAAGTATTGGCACATTTATTGTTATGACAGAGTCTTTTTGTAGAAATACAACAAATGTCTCTGTCAAAAAATTAAAATAAATACTTTTTATAAAATTTCACTGTATTTTATAAGATGTGCAATGATGGGGAAAAATTGATGCCTCTAGCAATAGCTTTCATCGAATTTGAATAATGAAAATTATGAAGTGACTGCCTAGTTTTAGAAGCCTATACTTGCCAGTAACTCAATTTTGATTTATCAATATTTATATATCTCTCTTTGTGATGAGTATCTTCAGACATTTTCTTTGTAGGAGAAGAAAATACTAATATAGTTTGTCTTTACCTCTTTATTTTTGAAGATTAAATATTTTAAGCACTTTGATGTGATTTTTATATGATTTTAAAAGTTGTTTTTACAATGTTGTAAAACATAATTGGCAAACTGCTTTGAAAAACAGTAAAAATGATTATTGATTCTACATGATGTCAAAACTGTATTAATCAATCACAAACAATGGTATTGGATCTGAGTTATAAAGATATATCAGAGAGAAAAATAATCTCAAATAACTAACTGGTCTTTAAATATTTGATACTTCAAACATAGAAATGGATAAGAAATTTAGTATATATGTACTTGTAGGCTAACTTGGTATTCATTTAAAAAACTCCTTACATAATATCATAGTCAAAAATGTATTCAATGATTTTTATGTAAATGTTGGAAAGTATTTTAAAATAATCGTTAAAAAGAAAATATTTGTAATTATTTTGGCTGCTAACATTCTTGTGCCAGAAAATGTAATGATTCACTGAGATCACATACTGAAATACTTAACATATTAAATACAAGTAAAGCAAAATATACTATAAATCAATTAAAAAGCATGTGAAAGATTGGATAAATGGTATTTTTAGAATATGTAACACATATTTCTTAAAATTTATAAAAAACAAAACTCGTAGAAAATTAACTAAAGGTCATGAATAGATATTTGACACATTCACAAGATGTATATGTATGAGAAATACAAATAGTTATATTTATGGTTAGCAGTTTTAGCAGTAACAAAGGATACTAGATGTGAAAAACTGAACTCTACTTTTTCCTCTAGACTGAGAAACATTCAAAAGATTTTTAATATTTAGAGTTGGCAAGTGTGTGAAGTAGAGACTCTGTGTTGTGAACCACGTGGGTTGTTTTTAGATGTAGGTTTATCTATTTTTACCCTCAATGAAGAGGTATATAAATCCAAAATAGTAGTTCCCCTTTAGCAAATCAAATATATGTAAAAAGGAAAACGTAAAACAATTAATGGAAAAACAAATTTTTGAAATAACATATACATCTAGAGAACTATTCACTTAAGCTTTGGCACACTGATTAAAGTGTGTGCCTCTGTTTGCTATTTATTAATAAGTACTGATAAGCCAAGATATTAACAATATATTGAAGAATGAGAAAAGATATTGTTCAAAATGTACACCATGTAGTTTCATTTAAATGCATGAGCAGGTATGTGTCTGAAGTGGTCTGCATACACAAAAAGTGCAGGGAGAGATTGTAATTACAAATTATATGCCAAAATAATTTTCCATTGCTGATTTTTTAGTTTGGGAATAGTTTCCATAATCATCTCCTGTATTTGTAGTTATCCTTTTGGTCTATCCAAAAATATTTAAAAAAAAATGGTATTCTTGCAATTATGCAGGTTACTGTCTCAGCACTGTGTAATAATCTCAGTGCTACATTGAGAATTCGATGTTAATTCCTACACTCCCCACCAAGTAGAGTTCCTTGTTTATGTTTTACAAATAAGAATCTGGAGCCTAAGGAGATGAAGTAACATATTGACTAGCACATGATTGGTCAGTGATACAGTAAGAATTCAGTATAAAATCTGTTCCACTTTGAAGTGTTCTCAACAAAAGCATTCAGTGTTATCCCTTTTAACACCAAGGCCCAACTTGCTTTTCTTTCTTATGCTTCTGTCCCTTCACATATTTTTTAAAATATAAACTCTTAAAATAGAGAAGTCAGCTAATATTAATCGACCCAAGCAGCCTGTAAATCTTAAGCGTCAGCTTTCAGAATACCTTAGAGATTGCTGACTCTTATTTATATTGAGTAAAATTTTACTAGATGATACAGGTGAGTGTATATTCACATGTACCTATTTACACAGACATGCACACATGTGTGTATGCATTAAAATTTATAAGACACACACCAGCCTAACCATCACCACTTCCATTGAATTGCATGCATTTCTGCCAGTGTGTTATGGGTATTTATTCCTCCAGTGTTCATACTAGTAGGGTTGAATTTCAGCATTTTTCTTGCAAAACATGTGGAATAAAAATGAATAAAAACATAGATAAATATAGACACTTAATTTCCACACTTAATCCATCTTAAGTCAGTCACGGAAGCCCCATTTATAGTTGGAAGAAATTCTCCAAAATGTATTTCTTGCCTAGCAATAAGTATTTATTATCTCCCTAATGATTTCAGGGTTAAGAATTACATTTCTCTCCATGCATGCTATTGTTCCCTGCTTTTAGAGGATATTCAGGGAGGTGATGACTGATATTTTATATCCCTAACCTTTCTATCCTTTTTATTTTATTTTTTATTTCTTACAATTTCTTCTTCCCTCCACCCACAAATGCCCAAATACATTAACTTTCTTTTTGGCCCACCGATTTTTTTTTTAGGTTTAAATTTCTTTGTCTTCTCATATCCCGCCCCCCCTGCATTACGCCACCTCACCAGAGTACTCAACATATAGAGAGAGCTGGTGTTTAACATTTCTCAACCAGTAGTTTAGAGGGTGTTAGGACTTTAATGTGCAATTCAGCCTCACTTTATAGGCGATTTCCCCGTGCAGTGGCAGTGACTCTTACTTGCACTTCAAGTAACTAATATTCACTTCAAACCCATTAGCTAGTTGGATGCTGTATATTACCATTTCCTGCTGGGATAAACGTGAGGTCCAGAGAACATAGTCTTAAATTGTTATGGGCAGTCAGCGGTTTCAAAGGTAGAAGCTACTTATGGCTTTTAAATATAGCTGAGTTTGGTGTCGTGTCTATTTTTGATTTTATTAAAATATAAATCTCCTCTTTTTCATAAAAGTATCTTTATCTTCAGTGAAATTAGTACTTTTAGTTAGGGAAATGCCATAATGTAAAAATGTAAAAGAAAAGACATTGGTCATCTATTTTGCAGTGCACTTGAAACTTGCTATTTCTCTCTCTCTCTCTCTCTCTCTCTCTCTCTCTCTCTCTCTCTCTCTCTCTTTCATCTCTATCTCTCTTTCAATCTCAGTACTGGAGATTTGTCCCAGGAACACTTAACTTCAATCTATGCATTCAACCTTTTTTATTTTTTATTTTTGTTGAAGCAGAGTCTAACTAAGGTGCTGAGTCTGACCTCGAGCCTGCGGTCCTCCTGTCTTAGCCTCTTAAGTACTGGGATGAAAGGTGTGTTCCACTGTACCTGGCTGCATTATTTTGTAATGAAGAAAACTTGAAGCATACAAAGACTAGAAGAGAAGGGAAAAAGGCCTGTCTAAAGTTACTTTTTTATTTTTTTCTTGAGTTCTAGAGTTCCATAAATATTTTTTCTAGATTTACCTTCAGTTTTTTCATTCTTTTGTGAGCACCGAATGATGCCACACACACACACACACACACACACACACACACACACACACACACACAGGCATAGCAAAGCCATATATTTTAATGAGAGAACGTACTTTCTAAATCAAAGCTCAATTGTGCTATAATTCAAAGAAATGTCAAACTAAAATACAGCCAATTGATCAGGATATTGAGAAAGCTGTTTTTTATTTAATATTTATTAAACTGATCTTGTAGTTATAGTATTAAGTTTACTATGTTGGCTTTTCATTCCATCCCTTTTTCTCTGAACATCCCATTCACACATACTCTATTCTCCCTGCTCTAGTGGACAACATAACAGAGGACCTTGACTGTGAAGTCAGCACAGAAACTGTGGTTCAGGTCTGGCCCTGCTAGCTCCGTTGAGAAAAATTTCAAGATCTTTTATTATTTTTACAGAAATTAGTTCTAAATTATTTGATTATTTAATAAATTTAATAATCATCATCTCATTACTTATTCTACATCAATTCAAATTAATTTATTACTCTAATTTATTTTTAAAAAATAACTTACTTTTTATTTTGTATTTATTTATTTATTTATCTTTGCTGGTCTGGGGATGGAACTCAGGGGCATTCTACCTCCAAGCTACAGCTCCTACCCTATTTTTTATTCTTTATTTTGAAACAGGGTCTAATTGAGTTGCAGAGGACCTCACTAAGCAGCTGAGGCTGTCCACGAACCGCAATCCTCCGTTCTCAGCCTCCCGAATGCTGGAATTATAAGTGTGTGCCACCATGCCTGGCCAAAATCATTTACTTTTTTAAATTAAAACAGATCTGAATAATAACAGAAGAAAATATTTACAGTCCATGCTTTGGGGTAAATATGATAAAAAGTTGAGAATCAGAAAAGGATAATGATCTTATAATGGTTTAGATTTGGGGTATCCCCCAGCCATCACAGAAGTGAGATGGCAATGTCAGAAGTGGGGCCTGGCTGTAATCTCAGCACTGGATAAATCCATTACAATGGGTTTATCAGGATGGTTGCCCCGGCTGGTAGGTTATGCCTGGAGAAGGTAGGTTTCTGGGGATGCAGCCTTGGGAATTACATGTGGCTCCTCCTCTCCTCAATTGCTCTCTCTTGCCTCTGGCCTCCATGATGTGAGAACAGAGCCTTGCACTTTCTCTGTCTCTGTCCCCTACAACCATTCACTGAACCCCATGGTCTCCGGCCTCACATAGGCTGAACCACACTATCTCCAGAGAAAAGTGTGAGCAAATAAATCTTCCTTCTTTTAAGTTTTGCAATGAGTTCTTTAGGTTATAGCTGTGAATATCCTGACAAATTCAGATTTATAAACTAAAGGGGGAAAACGCTGTGGATTGGTTAAGTGATATTTTCTAAACCTTTCAGAAAGTCCAATTAACAGAGCCATATAAAACTAGCAGGTTGTATTCTCATACAGTGAATAGCAGTGTAATATTATAGTTAAGAGCACAGACTAGAGTCATGTTTCCTGGACAGAAAATCTAACTCCTCTGCTTACTAGTTATGGTATCTTGCAAAATCACTGATATTTCTCTGCTTCAGATTTCACATTTGTAAAATGAAGATTGAAATAGGACTTATCTCATACATTTTTTGTGAGCATTAGTGAGATAATGTCTGAAAATTCCTTAGACTAAAGCTAGAGCATTCATTTTAAGTACTCAGTTACATATGTGCCGAGTCAATAGATGAGTTATATTAGAATTACAGGGTCCCAAGTCCAGAAAATGATAACAACTGAAATCCAATATTGTTTTAGGTTTCATAAGCAAAATTGCAGCAAAGAAAGGATGAAATAGATAACAAACTTAAGCATAACTTCAGTTTATAACAAGACAAAATGCCACGTATTTAGTATGAGAAGTGCTCTTATAAACCCCAAAGAAGAAGAAATGTTGGAAAATTTTTTTTAAAATGGTCTTCCAACTTGTCATTTTGTTACCTCTCTCACCCAACACATAATTAAGCTCTCTGGATGATGTGAGATATCATGTCATT
This sequence comes from Muscardinus avellanarius, assembly GCF_963383645.1. NCBI lineage: Eukaryota > Metazoa > Chordata > Mammalia > Rodentia > Gliridae > Muscardinus > Muscardinus avellanarius. The sequence goes on along the minus strand of NC_137791.1, from coordinate 7,596,274 downwards.
CCTCTTCTAAAACCCCCTCAGTGACCAGCAAGTCTAAGTCCTGCGAATACAAAGTTTAACATTCTCCTAAAGGATCCAGTCCCTGATTCTCTGCACATCTTCTTGTTGCAGAGAGATATTTCCCCATGAAAATCTACAATCCCTACTTTTGTACTGCTGGTTCTTTCACGTTTTTTGTTTTGTTCTGTTTTTGCTACTGCCTTGAGTTTTCCTACAGTATGTCAAAAGAATCAGGAGTGTTATCCAAACCAGAGCTGTAAGGAAGTAACTTCTGTTCCTTTCCCCCTCATCTAACTGGATGCAGATGATAATAGAACTGGCAGAACCCAAAGGGAATATTTCTTGGGTGAATTTCTAGAGGAGAGGCAGACCCCTGGGACAAACAGCAAACACACATTCAGTCATTTTGGTCACTAGATATATACAAAATAAACTTGTTTATTAGGATCTTGCCTCAGTCAACATTTTCACAACTGAAGATTTATTTGCTCACAATTTCTTGGAGATTCTGTATCCAGTTCCTGTGAGGCCAGGATCTACAAATCTCAGGGAATGGTAGCAGGGAAAAGAGAGGAAAAATATGGGCTCTACTCTTACATTATAAAGGCCAGAAGTAACAGAGAGGATAAGCAAGAGGATTCCAAGATACAAGAGCAAGGCAGGCATGGTGGTGCACGCTTGTAAGCCCAGTACTTGGGAGGCTGAGACAGGAGGATCCCAGTTCGCTGCAGGTCTCAGCTACTCAGTGAGACACTGCAACTTAGTGAAACCCTGTTTCAAAATAAACAGTAAACAAATAGAACTGAGGATGTAGCTTAGAGGTAGAATGCCCCTGGGTTCAATCCATAATACCACACACACACACACACACACACACACACACACACACACACACACACTAAAATATATAAAAACAAAATCCCCAAAGCATCTGTAGTCCCAGTACTTGGGAGGCTGAGACAGGAGGATTACAGATTTGAAGCCAATCTCAGCAATTTAGGGAGGATCTCAAAAACTTAGCAAGACCCTGTTTCAAATGTTAGACAAAATAGTTCTTGGGGTATAGCCCATAAATAGAAGACCACTGGGTTCCATCCCCAGTAGCGCGCGCCTGCGCACACATGTAAAATCTCTAAGGCCACACTTACAGTGACCCACCTTCTTTAACTGTACCCTATCTGTCTCAATTTCCACCTAGAGAATTCATTACAATAGACATATCTACTGATGAAATTACAACCCTTGGGACTCAATTATATCAGCTCTGAGCATTAAAAATGAGCCCTTCCAGCTGGGCGTGGTGGTGCCCGCTTGTAATCCCAGCGCTTGGGAGGCTGAGACAGGAGGATCGTACAGATTCACAGCCAGCCTCAGCTACTTAGTGAGGCTTTCAGCAACTTAGTGAGACCCTGTTTCCAAATAAAATATAAAAATAGGTCCAGGAGCTAGCCCAGAGGTAGGGAGCCTCTAGGTTCCACCCCCATTACAACAACATAAAAAATAATGAGCCCTTCAGGGGACATTGTATATCTGAGCATAACAGACCTTGAGAATTCTTATATCTTAGCTAACATGTTTATATATACTATTGATGAAAATGTTCATTGTAGTTACTAAGATAACTTCTATGTTACTAAGTTAACTCCTTCCCTCAAATTCAAGCTTACATCCCTGAACAAGACATGCATATCTGGCATCTTAAGCATCTTTTTTTTAAATTTATTTTTATTGGTGCATTGTAATCATATATCACATTGGAATACAAGACTTGAGAGGATATACAAGCACACATCATCCAATTAGCCCTCATCCACTCCCCATCCCATCCCCCCCTCCCTCAATCCCATGCTCGTTTGGTGATTAACTTTGATACATTTGTTTATCATCTTAAGCATCTTAAGCAATATTCTTATTTCAAGTTAAACTTTTCTCAGTAAACTTCTTTTCCACACACACACAAGTAGATTCAGCTATTGGTCAAATCTGAGGGCTCTCATAGATTAGGCACAGAATTAAGTCTGGGTTTTCCAGGTTTCTAAGAAAAAGCTAGCCTCCTACACCTTCATTTGGTAAAGAGTTCTATGTACAAGGATAAATGACACATGGAAGGCACATTCATAGTTTAATACTTAAAATTCTTGGCCACTGTCCTAACCCTAAAGCTTATTCAGAAGCTCATTTTGTTATACTCTTAGCAATGTCCTTTTCCAACACCTTGGCATCTATACCTGGTTGCATTCCACACCCTCTACAAGGTTTTCTGTATCCAAGCGATCCTGATAGCCAGAGGTATGGGCATCCAGCTTTATGTTCTGCCAACTGAGGAATCTTTGGGGTGCCATTATTTCAGACCTGTGATTACTATTCATTTCTGCCTCATGATTGCCATTGTCTTGATTTTTCTAATATGAATTTATGAGCACATGACCGCACACAAATGTGTGTGTGTGTGTGTGTGTGTGTGTGTGTGTTTCTGTGTTTTGGTTTCAATATTGCTATACTATCAATTCATTTTTAACTCCTTTTGTGTCTACCTACTCATTCAGAAAGGGTCTGTTCCGATGTGTTACTTACTGAGCAATATGAAATATTTAGTATAACTAGCACTGGTTTTAAACTTTTAAAAATATGATTTCAACTATTCCCTAATAGGAACATCTTAGAAGTTAATAATATATCCCTTACTTTATAGATGATGAAAGTGAAGTGCAAAGAAACGACATAACTTGTCTAAGGGCACATAGGAAGCTAGCAACGAAGACTGGGTTCAATTGATGCACTATTCTTCACTGGCTTTCCCAGTCTGCATCCGTGATCACTGGACCAATGAGGAATGGCTGTGTTTGGCTCCAGTGTTAATTTCTGACTCAATTAATAGTGCTCAGAATGACAGTATCTTGGAAGTAGCATGGAGACTTCTCATAAAGTATAAACAAAGATATATTTTTTTCTCAGAAGGAGCGTCAAAGTTCCAGAGTGATTCAGATACTGTGTACCTTCCAGCTCAAATGTCAAACATATTGATTCTCTCGGCTTCTCTCTCATTCTCACCCATTCCTAAATGTGTCTGTCTTTTTCTTATTCTTCTTTACAACCACATCATCACTATAGCTATAGATATATTAAGTAAACTCATATTTTATAGTATGATAGTTAATGCCAGATGCTGATAGAATTTTCTGCTCTTGTTTTAACCTGAAGAACATTGAGGAAATAGGCCACGTATTTAAGTTAGCAAACATCACAATATAATGATAGCAATATAACATCCAGAATTATACTCTAACTGTAAATTACAAAACTCTAGAGGAATTCCATATTGCAAGTAGCCCCAAATATAAAGTAAGGAGGAAGTCAGAAATAGTTTTGGATTTTTGAAAGATAGACAAAAAGCATGTATTCCTTAGGTGATTTTCCATTTGCCACTTTTTAAAAATCCAAACTATTGCTGTACAAATGTGTGAATTGATACCTAGTATTTAAAATTGAAAAGGAACACAGTTGTAATTTGTCACAGTGGGATATACTTTATATATGTATTTGTGTATACCATGTCACAAGCCAACAAGACATATTTCAGTTTGACACATCAGAAATGCAATTTAATTCTGTCAGAAAAGTATAGAAGATGTTTAACTACTTTTGACATCACAATATAAACAATAGAGAAGTTGTCTTTTTAGTTGTTTAAAGCAAATATATTTATCCCTATATATTCATATCTTAAGAAATTTTTTATTCCAAAATTTATACTGTGCTTATAATCTTCAATGAGAATTGCTTTTACAAAGAAAACAAAATTAACAAAATAAGTGTGAATGGATATTCTCAACTATTATATCACTTAAATTGATTGACATTAACAATATTAAACAATATTGCCATATAATTAACTTAAAAATAAATACTAAAGCATACATCATAAGGTTCAGTTCCCATTTTAGGATGCTTAAATGTGCTTCAACTACAAATTTGTGGGTTTATCTGTATCATACATAATGAAGAAAAATATGCAAATGACATTTTAAAAGGAGTTAAAAATTAATTTTGAATACAACATTCAGGCAGAAATGTATCAGTTTTAAGTGTAAAAATCAATGCCTTTATTCAATATGAGCGAAACAAGGCAAATTCAGAGATACTAGGTTTTTTACACTATTGCACTTATTTGCATTTTTTCTCTTTTTTCTTTCTTCTTTATTTTTGTTCTTTATTTTCTTCTTTCTTTTTTTCTTCTTTCACAGGAACAGGGGTGCTGCTGCTGGGAATAGAACCTAGGGCCTCGTGCATGTGAGACAAATACTTTGCAACTGAGCTATCCTTTTAGCCGAATACCTGGATTTGTAGTGTTTGTTGTGCCAAGATAATAGAAAACATTAAAAATTCAACCAAATAAAACCATATTCAATGTAGAGGGCCTATTATATTTTCAAAATAAAATATAGTCTATTAAAGTGTTGCCCTTGTGACAGCACTGGTATATCCAATCTCAGCAATCTATTTTCTGGAGCTTTCATAGGTCAGAGTAAAACATGAAAATGACTCTTCATGTGTAATTATAGTTTCAAGCTTGACTCTAACATGGGAAGGATATTTTGAGAGATTGTTATCTCTTCTAGATCATTGGTGAGTGAGATGGTCCAATTATATGCTATCATGATAGATGAATTTCCTTGTTGTACTTCTGAATCTACTCAGACTATCTATGTGTGTGTGTGTGTGTGTGTGTGTGTGTGTGTGTGTGTGTGTGTTATATTGGGGATTGAAACCAGAAGTATTCTAACTTTGAGCTACAAGCCTCGCCCAATTTTAATTTTTATTTCGAAACAGGGTCTTACTAAATTACTGAGTCCTCACTAAATTGCTGAAGTTGGCCTCAAATCTGCCATACACCTGTCTCTGCCTTCTTAGTACTGAGATGTGCCACTATGCCTATAAGACTATGCTATTTTTAGAGGTAAAAATATGTACTTATTATGCTTTAGATATAGAATGTTCTTTGAAAGTGCTCATGGATAAGAGTTGATAAAATTAAACCAATGTATCAGAGTTGATAGAATTAAATCGATAGTTCTAATCTCATCAATGGGCAAATCCATTGTGATGGGTTTATTGGGTGGTATCCTAGGCTGAAAGGGTGTGGCTAGAGGATGTGGATCATTGGGAAAGTAGCTTGGGGTCTGTGCTTGTGTCCTTGAATACCCTTGCTTGTTGTCTCTTGCTTTTGATCTCCCTATGTAAGAGCAGAGCCCCTGCGTTCTCTCTCTCTCTCTCTCTCTCTCTCTCTCTCTCTCTCTCTCTCTCTCTCTCTCTCTTTCTCATTTTGCCTCCTGCTGCCATGCTGCCATACAACCTGGCCTAATATGAATGGAACTCCTGAAATCTCCAGAACTGTGAGCAAATAAATCTTCCTTTCTCTATGTGTTGTTCATCAGGTGTTTTGGACTGTAGCACTGGGGACTGAGCCCAGGGACATTCTACTTCTGAGCTACACCCCCAGCCCTACATTATTTTATTTGAAAACTGGATCTCAATACATTGATGCAAATTTCGCTACTTTCTGAGACTGTCCTCAAATGTTATCTTCCCATCTCAGCCTCGCAAGTTCTGGCATTACAAGTATGTGCAACCATGCACAACTGAAACATTTATCAATAACTAGGAAAACTAAATTGCCTATCTTGTTTAATTGTGACCCTAAAATTGACTGGACTTAATTCATATTGATTTATAATCAGTATTTCTTTTTTTGTTGTTGTTTCTAGAAATTGAACTCAGAAGCATTCTACCTTTGAGCTATACCCCCAGCCCTATTCCTATTTTTTTTTTTTTTTAACTTTGAAACAGAGTCTCACTAAGTTACGGAAGGCCTCACTAAGTAGCTGAGGCTGGCTGTGATCCTACTGTCTCAGCCTCCCAAGTACTGGGATTACAAGTGTGCACCACCAGGCCCAGTTTATTATCAATATTTCTTTCACATGTAATTGAAAATACTTAAAAATGAAAATTTTATTAACTCAATAGTTCTATAATAAACATTATCCTCTTAATCTACCTAATGACTCATTCATTTCTCAAGAAAAAAGTATATTCACTTTTAACATTAATACATTAATTATAAGTTTGTGTCTTTACTGATATAATCAGTGTCTTTACTGATTGTGTCTTTACTGATATAATCAATATTGTTTTTGAAATATCAAACTGTTTTTATAAAATCTTTTTTTCTTTGTTGATTTTTGCTTTATTCTATGAGAACAGAAATAGAAAATGGGATGCAGAATTGCTGACTGGTTAGTAGGGTCTTGGCATTTTGCTCATTACATTATATACGTTATTTCACTAATGTCACATGTTGCTAAGAATATTTTGTTGTATCTGTCTTTTTCTGGGAAAACAAGGTTAAACAACATAGCTTAAAGATAAAGGTTTTCTATGGTAGTAATAATGCACAATGACTTGAGCTCTAGAATGAAAATAGTTACTTTGGGTACTATATCTGTGTGAACTTCAAGTTTAATTCCTATGAAATAAGGATAATAGTTACCAACCTCAAGCTGCTGTGAAAGTTAAGTAAAATCATTTATGAGAAAAGGTCAATACTGTGCTTTATACACGTATAATACATATTTTGTAAAAGAAATATTAAATGATTTGTAAAAAGCTATGAAATCTACACTGGTTTTGAGTTCCATAGAAAGATGAATCTGCTCTAGGTTTTCTAAGCATTTATTATTTTTTAAATTATTTTCAAACAAATCCTTGCTGTTGTATTTATTATTGATGATTATTATTGATTATTATATTATTACTATTGATTATTATATTTTATTATATTATTCTAACACTTTTGAAAGAATTATCTAAAATACATCAAAATTTTAAAGATTTATAATTCTTTACAAGCCTGTTAAGAAAAATGTAGATCTTAGAAAATTCTACAAAATGCTACTAAATATATGTGGAGTGAGAGAGGAGTGCAATTGAGCAGACATAATGAAATAGGAGTCTATGTAATCTAGATGAATAAATTGTAATTTCAAGGGTTTATTGAGACAGGCACATGGTTTTCATCAGCTGAATTGGCATCTCTACCTACACTTCAGGTCTTCACTGTTGGCTCTGCCTGTCATTCCTATTAAAGTTCTCAAGGTTGATTTCTCTTTCAACAGTATTAGTACAAAAATTAACTGAAAGCACTGTTGACCATTCATGTCGTCCTGCAGTGCATATTCAAAATTAGTTCAGAAAAAGAAACAAAATCAGACATCTAAGATCAGGAGAAAAGTCAAACTCTATATTCTTCAGTAGAACACAAGGCTTACACTTTATCTCCGATGTCTTAGATGGAAACTCTACTTTGAGCAAGCATGGAAGCTTCCTTCACTGCTTAGGTTACTGGGTGTGCTTGAGGACTATATATTTCCCCTCCTGTACTCTTCTTTATTTCTCTATTCTCATCACCATGCCCTAGTTCCTCAGAAGTGGCCCATCTTAACATGGACTGAAAACTCCAGAACTGTAAGCAAATAAATCTTCCTTCCTTTTGTTGTGGTCATCAGGTATTTTGGATCACAGCGGTGAGAATTGCTCATTGAAACACAGGTCAATTTTCTATAATAAATGCCCATTGTTTAAAATGTTTAGGGTGGCTTTAGCGTTATTCATCAGACTCATAAAAGGTAGGATTATCAAAATCAACACAGAAGAGATATTATCAAAGCAGGCGTAGTAGTGGATATTTGTAGTTTTGATACTTGGAAAGCTCAGACAGAAAGTTTGCAGAACAGACATCAGTGCATGGTAACTTAGCAAGACTGTCTCAAACTATAAATGGTATAAGAACGTAGCTCAGAGGTAGAATATACCTAGTTCAACCCCCAGTACTACAGGATAAATATGCATATATACCTTTAATAACTCTGACCAGAAAAATATATTTTCTCCAAAATTATTTCAGTCGTAAGCATTTTTGCTCCTTCTTATGACTCTTGTCCATACACATATAATAATATCTTATTATAAGATATATAAACCACCTATCAGATCTTGAATGCAGTGACAACTACTTAGCCTTTAACCATATTTTTTTGGGCAATGCCATAAATAATGTCCTAAACACATTTTTAAAATAATAGTATGCCACTGATATTAGTGGGCCAAATTATAGAAATAGGATATTTAGCATAAATCTGTTACAAATTTTAGATTGTAGTATCCTAAAAAGTACTAGAATCAATTTCATTTAGATTTATTTTATATTCTCTGGTTAAGTACTAAGAAGTACATATTTTTTCCTCTGAGAATTTATTACAGTCTACAACTCAAATTGGAGGATAAATAGTATAACATACCCTATTTGCTAAAAGTAAAAGCTTTGGCATCCAAGTGGCTGTGACTTTCAGATTTTCTAGTCACTACCACCATTACTTTAGTCATGGTACTGAACACCTCTGCACTTTAGTTAAGAATCTTTGAAACAAAAGAAACATCGGATGATATTAATGATTAAATAAGATAAGCAGAATGTATACTTTCTTATAATTCTTGACACATATTAAGCCCTCTTTAATTGATAGTTCATATTACTATTACTCTTGCTATTATATTTTCTCTGAAGATGGCCAAAATTGTCTTAAATGAACAATGCTTAAGGAAAATTTTATGAATTATCACTTTATATCATAGTCCATAATTTTTATAAAATAATTTGAAGATTAAAAATAAGCAGCATATTTTTCAATGAACATTTCACTTCAAAGTGCATTTATAGTAATTAGCTAAAGCATATTTTGGCAGGTGTTGCCATCTATAATTTATTTTTATTTCATATTTTGCTTTTTCTAAATATTTGTCCTGAGTATTTGATACATAATAGTATATTCAGTTTAAATTTCAATAAATACATAAAAACTTTCAAAAACTTTGTTGGGTTGCATGTGTCTGCCAAATCTTAGGCTAGGACCTATCTAAAAATGAATAAATGTTGGTTTTCCATCTATAGGCTCTAGAAAGCATTATATGCACGGACCGGAAAGACACACTTTGAATAATTATATCACTACATGATAAATACTATAGCAGACAGATTCTCCAACCTTTATGAGAACATACAAATCTTGACAGTAAGAATCATATCTGGCATGCAAAGTTGTTCTTTGAGTTTGAAAGAGAAAGCAGTTCTTGAGTTAATAACTGAAACAGGTCCATATTTTAGATGGAGGATTGATAAAAAATGAACTTTTTCTTTTTTAGTGGCAATATTCTTGTCTCTAATATAATCTTTGACATAGGCTAGGCCCTGAAAAATATCTTTTGAATAATTTGATGCATGGATGTATTTCACATATTCTAGACGGTGACTTGGTTTCCACTCCTCAACTCTTTTGCTTTGCTGAGTAGCAAGGTTTGTACACAAAATACTGACTGTTCTTACACACTTCTGGCCACTAATATGTAACATGTCTTTTAACAAAGGGCACTTGCCCCAAATCAATCTGCTTCCTCTCTCCACACTTTTCCCATTAATATGTGGACTGGTTGACAAGCTTCCCAGTATGAGTGTGGCTTATGTCACACAAAGATTGAAATTCTGAGTGATGTCTCTGGCATTTTAATCTGTACCTCTAGGGAGAAGAAAGGATGTTTGATGACTTTTTACACTATTTATAAAAAAAATGTACACAGGTATAAAAAATGGTAAGTCCTCCAGCAATATGTGACATCGATGAAAGCTGAAGTATGACTTTCAAGGGATGTGAAAGAGAAGAGACAGGAGGGGAACGTGGAGAGAGAAATCAAGAGGCCTGATCATAATAGAGAGAGACAGCAATCTTCAGCGAGGCCCATGAAAATCTCACCAATCTAGAAAAGAGTTTCATTCTCATAACATTTTAACACTCCTTCATCTAAGCTATGCATGTTTTCTTTTGCCGAATATTTTCTATTAATCAGTTAGAAAAATTATACATAAAGGATAAAAATGAAAATTTTATTATTTTCTCATTCCTATCTTTGAGTTCAATGCATCATACTGGAATTATTCAAAATTTATATGTCAGGTAAATGTATTGAGATGGGTACAGTAGAATATGCCTGCAATCCCAGAATTTGGAAGACTGAGACAGAAGGACTGTAGGCTTGAGGTCTGAATGCATTAACTTAGTGACACTTTCTTTGAAAATAAAACAATAAGATAACAAGGGCTGGTAGGTAAGCTCAGAGGCAGAATGCTCCTGGATTCAATGCCAAGTGCATCCTTGTGCATGAATGTGTATTAAAATATTATATATATATACATACACACATATATATTATGTTATAAACATATCTACACACATATATATCACACTATATATTCTGGTCACTATCCATTCACATTTAGCAGAATTATAACAGCTTCATTTTTAATGATTCAAATCACTCTCAGTTGCAGATCCCACATGGGCAAAAATTGTGTGGTCTTTAATTTCGATGTGGAACTCAGGAAATAGAAGTCTTAACTCATGTTCCCTGAGCATAGGTCAATTAAAAGCAACAACTTCTTGCTTCAGAGTTTGCTATTTGTTTTGGACAGGCAAGCCATTAATGAATGACTACAGCCTACCCAGAAGCAGAGATACTTCCCCAGAGCCCACTAGGAACTACAGGCTCACTACTCACTCTCCCGACAAACCTGGTAGTTTAATGAACATGCAGGGTTAACCTAGAGCTGTGTAACTCCCTGGCTTGCCTCTCAAAGATGAGAGTACCTCAGTGTGATGGAAAGCACTCTTGTCTGTCCTAGCTAATGAGAAACAAACCCACTGTCTGGGCGAAAGTGGTGCAGAGAATGTGCCTCGGAGGAATCGCCACAGCTATCCAGAAAATTATAGTGAGGATCATTGCAGACCTCAGTACGGTATTTTTTCATCTTTACTTGAAAAGAGTCTAAAATAGAATTTGAAAACACATGGTGGAGACTCCAATCATTTTATTTCATGCAGATCATTATTTATCTGGAAATAAATATTTCACACAGTTATTTGATTTCCAGGCTCATAAAGCATATGAGTTATTTACGCCACCTGATTATCTGATCACAGAATATAGATTGGATCCCTAGACCAAAGGCTAATTTCATGTAGAAGAAAACCTAATAACGAGATGATTCATTTGAACCAGAGTCCCAAGTTGGACAGGAAGAATTAAAATGCATACTTTTCTAATACAGAGCCCTATAATGTAAGTGGAATTTGTTCAACTTGATTTACCAACTGCTAAGAAATATTAAATATTATCTCTGCACTGTCTTGTTTTCCTACAATTAATTCTCCACATTTTATTTAAAGAGATCTTCCTACAAATTGGTTTTGATTACCCAGAAAGCTGCTGGAAAAGCTACATTCAGAAAACTGCCTTCTCATCTTTATAATTAAAAATAATGAACCAAATCAAATCTAAAGTACCACCGACTATACTATATATGATCTGTACCATAGGATTTGGCAGAGTAGGGCAGAAGTCAGCATATGGTTCCTACTTGAGAGCCCAGCCTGGGAACTAAGTGTAACAATTTCTGGATTTCTGAAGAACTAACTCAAATGCAAGCTAATGTGTACAGGTCTACTGTGTGAGACCATGCAGTGTACAGTCTTGCCAAATTCACAGAATTTCAAATTCAGACAGGCAATCCCTTCATATGCAATCTATAGTATCACTTCTCCAGTAGGATTTGGGAGAGTTGTTGTTAGAAAATTTACTCCCCCTCTTTCTAAATGTTTTACTCATATTTTTAGTAATATCTGATTCCTTGTTCCTCAGAAAGCCACATTCTTTTCTGCTTGCTTCTTCTTTCATATTAAACCAAGATTTAGATAAAATTTATTTTTGTTTCCCTGCAAAAAAAAAAAAAAAACACTTTTTTTTCTGCCAGCTTTGGGCCTCCTGACTACAACCTCAGGTCAAAGGGGTGGCTACTCTCCGTGTTGTAAGCATTAGATGCTTGAGGTTGTGGTTGGTCATTATAGTCCCTGGCTGGAAGCCAGTCCCCAAGGATGGGATCTGGTAGCTGCATAATGAAGCAGGAGGGAAATACTGGCTTTTTTCTGCTGGCCAAGGCAGGTGTGGGCACTGTCCCCAAGTCCTGGCAGGCTCCCTGGGTGTGACTGCTCTCTACCTTCCATGGATCTACTGAATTTATTATATTCTTCTTACCTAATATAACCCTCCTCCCATTTGCCATGGGGAAATGATTTTGTCACATAATTCCCTGGCCTTCTTTCATTTATTTATTTATTTATTGTTTTGAAACAGCGACCACAACTGCTCCTTCAGAGCTTTAAAAACATCAATCAGTTTCACAGCTAGAGGTAGAGTGATGAACACTCAGCCTTTTCTTTTCTTCTCATTTTAACTTGGTTCTTCTATGAGAACCGTATTTTTTTTGCATAAAGTGAAATGTGCTGGAGGTGATAAATATTGAAATTTTAAGAGCAGCTGGATCTTCATCCCTGCCTGTGATTGGGAAAAGGAAAGGCAAAGAAACCCTCCCCCTGTCTAGACTTGAAAACCACAGCTTCCTAATCCCGTTCTCTCTGACTTCTCAGTCATGCATTTTAGATCATCAGCCGATGATTACTTAAAACTCCGAAGACTTTTCACTATTTGAGGAAGTACATATTTTTTCAAATGGCTTTAATACCTGCCTTTGGTAAACCTGACATTTCAAAGTAAATCACTAATATAATTTTGCTTATTTGAGTCAGTCTTTCCTTTGTTTACTGATTACAATAGGAAAGTTATCATATTCTACTATTTCGGGAAGTGACTATACTTTTTTCTCACTTTTACATATAGGTAGTGGAGAAAGCAAAATAATTTTGAAAGTGGAAGGCTGAGTCATAACTCTAGATTTCCATGAAAGTTACACCAAATTCTATGAGTGACGTGGAAACAATCAAGGGATTTTCTTGTTGTTTACATTGTTATAGTTGTTCACAAAATTTTCACTCAAATTCAATATGTCTGCAATTTTAATCACATCAAAGCCTCTGTGCTCTTTATCATCTTTAAGTACATATATGCTTATTTTTAATTATTTGTCAAAGGCAGAGCTTTACAATCAGTCTAACATGTGCTACACGTTCAGAAGATAAAGATAATGCAATGTATTTCAACCTGGTTTTACTTAGTATAGTACTTGAGGGAATCCTTTGAACTGAACTCACTTTTATAGGAGTGAATCTGCCACAGAATATAGCATGGCTTAAATTGGGAGTGAGCAGATGTGTATGTAACTGAGGATCACCAAGAAGCTTATTTCTACCGCCTTTGGATAAGGATTGCACAGGTGAGGGCTAATACGTGTAGAGACTCCTAACCAAAGAGGGTAACAAAAGAGAGAGAGACACAGGGCATTGATAGTGAGACCCGTAGAGCTTAGACAGTGATTTCTTTTGGAGACAAAGAAGCAGGAACAGATCTTTTTTAGCCTAGGTTGAGCAGGATAGTTAAAAAAAATGAAAACTGAAAATTAAGAGGTAACAGGATAGCTGGAGAAGAAATCATTTGATGGAAAAGAAGAAAATGTAATCGTACATTTTGAAAACCTAGGTATTCTCAAATGTGTTTATAATTAGTTAGATGATATTAGGCATATTTTTTTTTGTGTGTGTGTGTTACTAGACATTGAATCCAGAGGCACTCTACCTTCCAGTTGCCCCAGCCATTTTTATTCTTTTTTCTTTTGAAACAGGGTCTTACTAGGTTTCTGAGAGTCTCACTAAATGAGGCTGGTCTCAAACCTGAGATCTTCCTGTCTCAAAGCTCTGAAGATTGGGATTATAGTAATGCACCATCATGCCTGATTTAAGCAGATTTCATAACATGTGGGATCTTTATTTCTCATCAATAAAAGAAAAAAATTAAAGAATACTATTTTAAGGAACTTTCCAGATCAAAATATCAGATTGTTTCTAGACCGTCATTCTGAGATCTTTGAGCTACAAAAGCCAAGCCCAGAGTGAAGATGAAGGAGTAAGAAGATTGTTCTGAGATTCATAGGGAGGTGTCTTATTAGCTGTTTTCTATATATGTGACATTTAAAGCTGAAGAAATGTCACATATATAGTAAAGAAAAGAAGATAACTTCTAATATGTGGCCCCAATCAGGACATGAGTAAGAACATTTACTAACACAGCAAACATATATATATAACTTAGGATTTTTTTTAAAGAAAAGTGATTATAGTAGTACAATTTTATTTTATTTTATTTTTGGAGGGTGATAGGAATATATCCCATGGGCTTGTGGTTGCCAAACACGGACTCCATCCAACATCTATCCCCATTGCCCAGTTCATATATTCATATACGTATTTTATATATAGCACAAATATTTATACAGATATAATTATATGTTTATATATAAATGACTATGCAGAGATAGTAACTTCATGCATTATATATTATGTCTTCATACATATGAAAAGGATACAAGTAAAACTTTTAAGAGGAGAAAAACTGTTTTTCAAATTTCTTAGAAATGTAGTAAATGAATCTTTTTATAGCACGGCAAGACCATAAATGGAGTTAAGAGCACAGTGAAGATATCAAAGTTCACAAGCAGTTTGCATAAAAAATAAAATGAGTCAATAAGCTAAAATTAAATAATTAAAAAGAAACAGAGATTAAGCTGAGAGTAGATAATAGGAAATTTGGTGATGTGAATTAGGGCACTGTCTTTAAAATTTCTCCGCATCCCTCTTATGAATTTTAAGGTCATAGAAAGGGTGGGAAGTATCTTAAAAGGGAGACTTTTAAAGCCAGAAAACCTACATGAAACAAGGAACCTATGGGGATTTTCCATTTGGTCTAAGTAGGAGATCAACAGGGACCTGCAGGAATTTGGGCTCAGACTTGGTTTTAAGATTGAGATGCCATGGTTTGGAGTGATGTTAGTGGGTGGGGTGTATACCTCATATCATATCAAGGTCACATAAAGGGGAATAAGACAATAGCAGAGCGGATGCTGAAGCAGGTGTAGGATTTATGAGGCCAGACCTTTGTATCTGAAGTTTTCTTAGAGCAAAAGTTTTCTTAAATTTTTTGCCTTTCCCTTACAATTTTTATTCCCCATATGTTTGCACTTAAAGTCTAGTGGCGGATTGGGATAATGAGATCCATTGCATAAATGTTTAATTATTTTCAACAATGAAGATTTTAAAGAATGAGAGTATGGTAATCTGATAGGAAACCACAGAAAGTGATTTAGATATGGGTTTATTACACGTTAGGAAACAATTTCTCTAAAGAAGTGACAAATTTCATTGAAGAACTGGCCAGTATGTAGGAATTAGTGAGCTGAAGGTTCACAGAAAGTGTTTTTGGAGGGAGATACAAAACATAGGCACTCCAGGAAGAACCCGGTCCTTTGGTTTCTTCTTTTTCTGGGTATATACGATGGAAAAATTCTGGGGTCTTAGGGCACAACATGGTCACTCTAGTTAATAATAGTGTTTTATTATCCAGTTTTCCCAGCACTATTCATTCCAGAGTCTAAAGTAATAGCCCACACCACAGTAGATTCTTTCTTGAGCATCCTAATTTACTGTGTTGGCTAGAAAACTAGAACAAATGAGAAAAGCGATCTCCTATCTACTCCCTAAGCTCCACGGGAGGAGTTTTAGGACACACAAAAAGACATCATTCAGGGGAAAAAACACGAAAATACATTAAAATAGCAAAATATTTAAAAGAAATGTGTTTAGATGATTAGTTAAAAACAGAGCATTAAAAAAAGAAAAATTGTTCAAGTAGCAACTGAAGTACCTATGGATTATGTAAATAATCCAAAGATTATCTGTAGATAATTATATAGAGATAGATTAGATGCTTAGGAGGCCAGATTCGGTGCTTACGTGGCTCCTTGGGTGGAAAGACAGTAATAGATTTGTTCATTTACCCCAGTCATGAAGGTCTTACAAATCTGCTGATGGACTAAGAGTGGTAACCACAGCTTCTTTTTCAACCAGTGATGATCAAAAGAATAGGAGGTGAAAAATAAATTATGAGTCTAAGAGACTGACCTCTAGAGGGAATCTAAGGTCTAAAGTCAAAAAAAAGAAGAAATTCACACCCTTACATGTCTTCCCGTGCCCCACTTTAATCTCATCCTCTTTAGATGCCCCTTCTCTTAAGTCCCCAGGAAAGTATGACTCATTTTTGTCACCGCAGGTGAGTTTGCACTATTTATAATTTTAACTACAGGGACTTATTATGAAAATTTGGGGGGGGAGGGAGAAGGGATTTTCTGACTCTCTTTACACCAAAATGACTACTCAAGGTTGATCATCTAAGCATGGAGTTGTTGTTGTTGTTGTTGTTGTTGTTGTTGCTGTTGCTGTTGTCGATGAGTATTAGTCAAGAGTGTTGATATTTGCTGTATTTGCTTCACATTCCTCTGTTAGCAGACGTTAGGTTAATTCCAATTTGGGAATATTAGAAAAAAATGTCAGTTGGGCCTGATGCACAGGTGTAATCTCAGCTCCCTCTGAGGCAGAAGCAGGAGAATCTCAAGTTCCAGGCCAGACTGGGAGGCTTAGTAAGGCCTTGTCTCAAAAAATAAAATGTGGCTGTGGATGAAGTTAATAGCAAAACACTCCTGTGTTTAATCCCCAGTACAAAAAAAAATCAGTTGTGAAAGTTATATTGATTTAAAAGAATTTGTGTAAATATATATAATGATTTATTTGGTGTTAGTACCTAAGGTGGACTGGCTACTAGATGTTCAGTATGAGGAAACGGCCAAACTCTTTTCCACAGTAATCATCACATTTTATATTTCTACCTGCATGCATGCAATTTATTTGAAATCCTTACAAACATATGCCATGATCAGCCTTCTAAATAATTATTCCAAATGTGTAAAGATTTCTCATTTTGGTTTTAATTTTTATTATCCTAAATACCCATGGCTTTTGGAAATTTTTTTAACTTATTTACAATATTTATAATTGGTGAAAACATTTCCATCAAAATCACTTTTATTAGGTTGTGGTTTTTAAAGAATTCTGAAATTTTATTGTCAGAAATATGACTAGAACTTCATCTCTATTTAAGGCTTGTCATTTTATTCTTTAGACAATGTCTCTTTAAGAGCATAGGTTTTAATTTTTTAAGTAAAAATATGATTAGCTCCAATTTATAAAATTCTTCAATTAGCTAAATTTAGTACTTTGCAAATGACCTATTTCAAGTGTTCCTAGGCTTCCTGTGAGACTAAATTTAACAAATTATATTTAATTAAACATTTAATAACAGACAGTCAAAGGAGAAAGTAATCTACATCTCATGGACCACATGAATTTTACTTTGTTCTCCACATATATCATTGTCTGCCTTGACCCTGAGTTCTCCCTTGAGTTCTTTAACCAAATGCGGTTATAACAATGCCACTGAACAATGGTTCACAACACATAGGCTACTTTATTTTCTTCTAGAAACACCCTAAGGAATAAAGCAAGTTTTGGAGAAACATTCCAACTGTCCTTAGCAATGCGGTCTAGTCTTTTCTAGAGAAAATCAACCTGCAGTCATAGGAAGAGGAGATATTTTGGTATTCCTTATTTTGTGTTCTCTTTATCACAGTCAGAGCTGTGAAATCATGATTATTATTTGCTTACTAACCTCTATTAGCTAGAAAGACAAATAAAATCAACTTTCAATATTAACTCACTGCACTGACTCAAAACATAATTCAGGAGGAACAATGTAAAATGAGGAATTATCAGTTTTGTATCTTTATTACCTGTGGTCATTGAACTAACCTTGATATACACAGTACATGCAGCTGTTTCCGGGGATGTCAGACTAACCCAGCATGGCCACATAGGGAAAAAAGTTATTGTCTTCTCTCCAGTAGATGCAGGATTAACCTACTCTGCGTTGATATTTTCTTGGGAAATATATTGCACGTCTCAAAAAACTTTGCTTTAGGTAAGAATACTCGGTACATCAAGAGTTTTGTAAGTTTGAAGTCTGGGGAAAATAGTGGGTATTGGTCTCCTCTCCCACAGTTTTACTTACCAAACAGAAAAATCACCTTCCATTAAGTGATCTCCACATACAGATTTTATTTTATTTATTTTTATTCGACACCTTATATGCCAAAGTCAACTTTGTCCACTACGGGCATTTCCTTTACTCATTGTATAACATTATTTACTGGACTAAAATAAACTTGACTCATTATGTAGTAATTAATAGTGAAATCAGGCACCGGGCGTGGCGGCGCATGCTTGTAATCCCTGCGCTTGGGAGGCGGAGACAGGAAGATATCGCAGGTTCGAATCCAGCCGCCCTGGCTTAAGGGACCCAGTTTAAAAAAAAAAAAAAAATTGGTCTGGGAGTGTAGCCCAGAGGTAGGTAGGGCTTCCAGAAACCCCAGTATCACACACACAAAAAAGAAAAAATTGTGAAATCAGTTCTAGTGTGTTCCATTTTGCCTCTCAATAGTTTTGTTAACCTTAAGATACTTGATCCCTAAACGCCAAAATAATCACAAACCCTTCATTGACTGTAGAATAGTTTTTCCAGAGGCTCAAATAAATTTCTGCTACCTGTAAAACTTTTGCGATATTGGTTTTGAAATCACGTTTGAGAATGTTTGAGAAGTCTTAATGTCTATTTCTTCATTACTTTGATAGCAAACACAATGTTTCTTGATCAAACATGAATTATTGTTACTTAATCATTCACTTAAATGCTAAGTTCCGCACACCAAATCCTCCCCACTTCAACAGGACTCCATTAAACCAGCAGACCTTAGGCATATGAAAGGTCTCCAGCTTCAGGGGAAAGGAACACAGATTTAAGAATCTCAGATATATACACTACCCATCACTCTCTGTCCTCCTGAAAGAGAAGAGAAATAATATTTTATGATCCTTTAGAAAGGGAACACCCAGCTCAACAGCTCCAAGTTTTATTCTCATTTGAAATCTAAACATATTTTAAGATAAACCTGTAAATCTCACTGGAGACTTGCCTCAATATCTCTAATCAGATATCTTTTAGCTTCCATGGTTAATCTTTTAACCTAGGTTTCAGGTTTTTCTTTTTCTTCTTCTTCTTCTTTTTTTTTTTTTTTTTTTTTTTTTTTTTTTTTTTTTTTTTTTTTGCTTTTTGCTAAGAAAACTAGTGAGTTGAGCCAATCTCAAAAGGTGAAGGGCTGTATGTTTTATGTCATTTATGGAAACTAGAGAGAAAATAGGAAATAGAAAAGACTTTAAATAATGCAGAGAAAGAGATCTATACAGTAGTGAAAGGTGATTGGGGAGGGACTTACAGAGGAGGAGGAGGACTGAAGATAGAAGCAACTGAAATATTACTCTGGCAATATGTGAAGGTATTATTGCGATTTCGCTAACATGTAAAGAAGGGAGAAGGGTGGGGTGTGGAGGAAAATAAAATGGAACCCACTGGTGAGATAATAAAGAGCACATTTATTTCCTGACAATGTTAAATTTAAATTAAAAGTAAACATAATTAGTAAAAGTAGGAATCTACAGCATGGACATTAACTCTGAAATTACTACCTGTGTATTTGCTCAACTCTGACAGAAGGTAGTCCACTTTTTATATTTGTGCCAATAATAGATGTAGCATGTATTACCAGCAGATTTTCCCACATAACTCCAAAAAAGTCAAACCCATTTTTAATGAAAACAAAGTACAACATGCTGTTTTCATCTATCTAATTGTCACCAACACAGGAAAAGATGAAACTATTGCATTTCAAATAATTGTACATCATGGCACGTGTCCTCAGAGACTTAATCTACATGCAACGTTTATGGAAACAGCCCAGGCTTTAATAAGAGAAAGTCAATGAAACTCATGTACCTTTTATAAAACATGACATAAGGCAATATAATTAAAACTAAACTTATTTCCTGTGGTGAAATTAACTTACAGAAATGAAGGTGTTTATTTATTAAATGGGATCTCCAGAGCGCTCGCCCTCGTCTTTCCCCTCCTGGGAAGGTTCTGATTGTTTGCCTGCGTTCTGTTGCCTGCTTGCTGTGTAATTTAAAACTGATGCCTTCCTTTGGGAAAAAAAATTTGATCAGAGAACAGCCTGCACCACCAGCTAAACAAATTACCAGTGTTTTACTCACTTTTCTTCCTGCATCCCTCTTTTTTTTATTTTTTTAAAGAGGCAAAAGAATTGCGTGCGGTGCTTTACAAGTGGTGTTGTATTGTTCAGATTTAATTTGCAATAATAAGGAAGACATATTTGTCCCTTTAGGGACACAGAGCCGCTTGATGAGAGTAAACAGAAGCAAACAGGGTATATTCTCTGGTTTATCTTCTCATCGCCTGAAGTCTGCCCATACCTGACAAGTTTTTGATTCCTAAGGCACTAGATTGGGATGATAATGGTCAAATTGCACATGCAAAATAACTTAAAAAGAAGTAACTTCATAGTTGCTTCTTATACAAGTAAAGACCAAAATACTTATAGCACACTAAATTCAAATAGTATCAGCTATAGTAACACTATTTGTTAATTCATTAAATAAAAAAATACATATTAACTGAGTACCAACTGGTCCAGGCTCTATGGAAGTAGTTGGCTCTATAGAAATGAACATGAATGATAGGTCCCTTATGCTGGAAGCACTTCATGTATCATCCTATTAATTTATTTTGGAGAAGATAAACATGTAAGTGTGTTTAACCAGCATGCCCCCAGATGGCAATGGGCTAAGTTTTATTATTCACACTCCATTACTAGACAACAGTCAAGACTCATTTTCAGAGAGTAAGCAAGTTTACTCCACCAATCATGAGCATTAAGAGAGTACTTTTTACGTAAATCCATACTTGTTTTTGAAGAATGATATTCTAGAACAGAGTGAGTTACTAAGACACACCTAACTTTACTGCATAGGCTACTATTTCTAATTTCTTCTTTTATTTTTAGCTAAAAACTATTTTCTGAAGTCGAAAATTTATGTGAACATTTTAAAATACTATGGCTTAGAATAAAAGATTATTAGCACTTGTTATTGATTTTGCTTTTAAATTTGGAGACAGCCTATGAAGGAAGACAAAATGGTATAAATGAAAGATAATTTAGAAATCTGAAAATACTTTAGTAATTAAAACATTCCCATATAGCCTTAAGGACAGACAATCTATGAGAAAGTCCAGGCTGTAATCCGGATTTCCTTATATTTTGATATAGTGTTTCTCCTAGAGAAACCTACATAAATTATTTCATCTACTTTTTTTTTTTTGCAATACTGGAGATGGAACTCAGAAGCATTCTACTTCTGAGCTACAACCCCAGCACTATTTTTTATTCTTTATTTTGAGACAAGGTCTCACTGAGTTTCAGAGGGTGTCACTAAGTAGCTTAGGCTGTCCACAAACCCTGATCCTCCTGTCTCAGCCTCCCAAGTACTGGGATTATTATTGAGTGGGCGCCACCACACTCAACTCTACATATCTACTGAATGAACAAATAGTCTCTTACTACTCTCACCTCACATTTTTCCAGATGCTAAATAACATGAGAATTTTGCAACCTAATAAGGGGCATAACCACCAGTAATTAGACAGTACACAAATAAAACATTGTCAAATTGTAATATGTAGAAAATAGGGTCCTGAGACAGAGAATAACCAGATGGTGGTAGTGAAACCAACACTACTTGCAGAAGTGTAAATTGAAGAAAAGGATAAAGCATGGCTACTGTGATTATAGTCTACAAATAAAGGGAACTACGATGTTTTTAGATTGAAAAATTTGGGAATGGTTAATATTTGTGATAATAAAGGAACTAAGATTCCAGTTTTTAATATACATTAGACATGTCCATGAGGAACACTTCAAAGAGAAATGTGGAGTACAGAACTAGAGGTAATGTAGGGGAACACAGAGGTCTGAACAAAGACACAAAGTGGAGACAGGACACTGGGCTCATCTTTAGACTCCTGGAAACCAGTAACGTCCAATACAACTTCAAGACAGACTAAAATGATACCCAGTGAGACACATCTTTTTTTCATTGATAGAAAAATCATTTTATTTGTTGGAATTTTTAAAATTTTATGTGGATCATATTGAAAATGGGATACATTCAGACTGTGCTTGGCACCCTCTCCCCCTCCACTTCCCTTTACCCCCTCCCAACAATGAGGGTACAGGTTGACCATTCATACTTTTACACATATTTGAGTCTAGCTTCTCCATTAATCAACCTCAGCCTTCTTCCTTCCCTATTCTTCCATTTCAGCTTTGCTGAGGTTTCCCCTCCATTATCTAGAGTCCCCCTGGTATTCATAATACTCCCTAGTTTGAGCATATTGAGAAAACATATGTTCCATTTCTTTCTGTGCTTGGCTGATCTCACTTAACAAAGTGTTCTTTAGGTCTTTCTATCTTCTTGCAAATGACATGATTTTGTTCTTTTTTATAGCTGAGTAGAATTCCACTGTGTGTATTTCCCATAATTGTGCAATATATTCATCTGTTGATGAAGACTTAAGTTGGTTCCATATTTTGGATATTACAAATTGTGCTGCTATGAACATGGGTATGCATATGTTACTGTAGTTCTCTTATTTCAAACTCTTTGGAAAGATACCCAGGAGTGGTATAGCCAAATCCTATGGTGGATCCATTCCCAGTTTTCTAAGGAATTTCCACACTAATCTCTATATGTACTGAACTAGTTTGCACTCCCACCAACAGTGTAAAAGAGTTCCTATTTCCCCACATCCTCATTAGCATTTGTTGTTATTTGATTTCTTTATGCTTGACACTCTGATTGGGGTAACATGAAATCTCGGAGTAGTTTTGATTTGCATCTCCCCAATGGATAATGATGTTGAACATCTCTTCGTGTATCTGTTTGCCATTTGTATCTCTCCTTTTGTGAACTGTCTATTCAATTCAGTTGCCCATTTCTTGATTGGGTCATTTGTTTTGCTAGTGTAGAGTCTTTTGAGCTTTTTGTATATTTTGGATATTAGAATTCATCAGAGTCGTGGCTGGTAAAGATCTTCTCCCATTCTGTAGGCTTTCTCTTTAGGTTCTTGATGGCTTCCTTTGATGAGCAGAAACTTCTTAGTTTGATGCTGTCTCACTTGTTAATTCTTGCTATAAGTTCCTGAGCTTTGGAGGTCTTATAAGCCAAACACAGAAAATAGGATGAACAAAGGATGCTATAATAAAATTTTTATGGCTTAAATATAAAATGTATCCAAGGAAAGCTCCTGTGTTGGTAATGGAAAAATCTTCCAAGGGGAAGTCATTGGACTGGGGATATAATCTCATCATTGGATAAATTTATTTGTGAGTTACTCACTGGGTGGTGTCTGTAGGCAGGTAGGGTGGGGTTGAAGACATGGCCGTGGAGTTTTCTCTGTTCCTGGTCCCTCCCCCTTTTTTTCTCCTCTTCTGGTTCCCAGAGAAGACTCTCCTCATATATTTTAGTGTCACGATATTTTTGCCTTCTAGGTGGTCATCCATAGATAGAGCCTCTGAAACCATGAGCTTTGTGTAAGGCATTGTGGTCACAGTGACACAAATCTAACCAGTAAAGGAGAGAAACTAAATAATTCTTTGTGACTCACTACCATTTGCACAATAATGGTAAGCTTACCTCCATAAAACCTTCTGTTTGATTTAAACAAAAAAACTGTATCTCAGGGTATTTATTAACCTAACTTTAAAAGTCATTTATTTTTCTGCTAATTAATTAATTAATTCATTCATTCATTTTGTGGTATTAGGGATTGAACCAAGAGCCATTCTACCCCTGAGCTATATCCCTAACACTATTTTCTTTTTTATTTTGAACTAGGTTCTTACCAAGTGGCTAAGGGCCTTACTAAGTGGTTGAGGCTGACCTCAGACCTTTGATCCTCCTGTCCTAATATCCCAAGTATTGGAATTACAGGCATGTAACTGGCTTTAATTAAATTTTATATCTCCCTCTTTTCTTTTATAGCAAAATTCATCTCTGAGTCTTAAAAAAAGGAGATTCCGTCTCCTCTATCTCAGCTGATTCTCAATGTTTTCTGTAACTCATCTTATTAACTGATTTTTAAGGATTTTATAATTTCTCTATAGTGTAAATAAGAACTAAAATTACAAATCAAGGCCACTGTTCTCCTTTCATTTTTCCTGTCTTTTTTGTGTCATCTAAGGATCTGATAAAAAATTGAAAAGAAGTAAGTTTATTGTATTAATCATATTTCATTTCATTTCTTCCTGTGTATTTTAGCTACTGTTATTTTCTTACATCTCTATAGTTGTTTTCCGAACCATTGTTCCTTCTACTATATTGTCAAGTGTTACTCTATATGTCAAAATTATGTTTTTATTTCTACCTGCTTGCTTGTAATTATAATGTTTCCAGTCACCTACTATTTCTCACAAATAAAAAGTTCCATTGTTTTTGACAATGTTCTTTGGCTTGAACTTGTCTACACTGTGTTCCAAATAGGATGAGTGCTGGGAAAATCAGTTCTTACTGCCTGCTGCAGGGATGCAGTGTGGGAAGGGCCCACTCTCAGAGTGACATCCTGATGTATGAGTCAGTGCCGGGCAGGAACAGTGGGCCATGATCAACTGATCAGTCCTGGCAAAGAATCTTCTTCTAAGTAAACTGTCAGGAGGGAGGTCAGGAGCCTGTATTTTGGACTTCCATACCTGTGTTGGAATCAAGGATGAGTAGAAGAAAGGATCCCAAGATTTCTTTGCCAGGATTGATTTTTAGGGATGGAGGCATTCAACGTGAAGTTTTCAAGGACAATTAAAAATGTGTGTAACCTTTCTCTCATGGGCAGAAACTCTAACTCTGAACGGGGACCTTGGAGCAACAAGGGACCACATGTTCTCAGCCACAATCCACAGCGTGTCCATCTCACTCAAACAGGAGTAAGGTTCAGACTCATCGCTCAAATCCTATAGGCTCACATGTTTCCAACCAAGGTTCACTGGCTTCTGCTGCCAGGAATACTCTAGCACATCTGGATAATTTGTATTTATCTTTCAGGGATCCACATATCCATATCCTCATCTTTAGATCTTAGCACAAAAGACATATACAATGAAGAAATGTACAAATAAATAGAAAAAATAAGCCGGGTGTGGTGGCACACGCTTGTAATCCCATGCGCTGGGGAGGCAGAGACAGGGGGATCGCGCAGGTCCGAAGCCAGCCGCGCTGGCTTAAGAGACCCTGTTTCCAAATAAAAATATGAAAATAGGTCTAGGAGTGTAGCCCAGAGATAGAAGGGCTTCCAGAAACCCCAGTACCACCACCACCACACACACACACACAAAGCCAAGTTATGGGACCAACCTAGGTGTAATTGGGATACCAGAGTGGTTTCAGATGATGAAGGAGAAATTCTCATGGAACCAGCGAGGTGGTCTAGTAGAGGGGAGGTGGGAGAAGAAGTATCAGTAAAGGAATCACTTCCATTGACATTATATCCATTTTTTTAGAATAGCAATGTTAATCTCAATACCCTGTATGGGGAAGATTGGGGTAGTGGAGCGGGAGCAAGAGAAAAGCCCAGCAAGTGTTGTGTGTATGTATGTCACCATCATGATGAGCTGCATTATGATGTGAGACTATATTGCACCAGTGAACATATAAAAATATAGGAGAAATCCATAGAACACACACAAACACACACACACACACACACACACACACACACACACACACACACATCACCAGCCAGGCGTGGTGGCACATGCTTGTAATCCCCGCTTGGGAGGCGGAGACAGGAGGATTGTGCAGGTTCAAAGCCAGCCTCGCTGGCTTAAAAGACCCTGTTTCCAAATAAAAGTATAAAAAATATGTCTGGGAGTATAGCCCGGAGGTAGAAGGGCTTCCAGGAACCCCAGTACCACTAAACACACACACACACACACACACACACACACACACACACACACACACACTGGCACACATAATAGAAGAGATAGAGTAGAATCATCAGGAAGTATTAAAATTCCTAAATGCATGGAATTTCAATACATGTCATTTTCTCATGAGATAAATTATATTTTTGTAGAGGAAGCAAGCAGTAGCAATATCTTATTTTCATAAAGAACAACAGAATGTGTATGGTATTTAATTTTGCATTTCCTGTCCACAATTTTGGATTTCTGCTTTGAAAGTAACCTGGCTCAGCCTCCTCCGCAGTACTGGCTTTATAAGAGAGATCATCCACACCAGGATGAGAAAGGAGGATAGCAGTTTCATAACCAGCCTCAGTGTGTTCAATGCATTATTTCCATTTTGTATTTCCTATAATGCAAGAGAAAATTTGAGTTAAATCAAACAATACCGTGTGGAAAACACAGAAATCTATTTTTTCTATGTCCCAGAAACTCATATCAAGAATATTTTAAGACTTTAAATAATTGTGTTTCAAATGATATTTCTCAGATTAACATCTGAAAGCACCTGGGGCTCAATAAGATTAACTTCTAATTTCAAAAAGCATTAAAGAGCAGAGTTAAAGTCAATTCTTTATTAATATAGAACATTTCTTTTTATTAAAGCATTTTCCTTTCTAAACTCATTTGTTCATAAATATGCATGCATTGACTGATTCTCTCATTAAAATGATCTATTCATCACCTATACTTGGTCAATTAAATTAGGCTATAGTTTAAAATTAAATTAGGACTATTACTAAACAATGGTAAAGTCCCAGGTTTTGTTGGGAGAAATCTCATCAGTTTGAGTCAGCCTCTTCTACTCTGAGTAGAACAGTCAGAATCTTAACTTTTAGTGTCTTTTCTATAAAACAAATAAAACTATGATAAGTTTATGATACATTTCATGTGAGATGATGTCTGTAAAAATAACTTGCACAAATATCTGACTACACAGCTTTGTTCATGGAAAATAAAAGGCTTTGTTACATTAAAATATTCTCAGGAAAATGTTATCTTTTTAGTAGTTTGTAAATCATCAGTATTTTAGTCAGAGTGGGGTACAGTAGAGCATGCCTATAATCTCAGTATTTGGGAGACTGAAACAGGAAGATCGCAGTTTTGAGGCCAGCATGCAGTAACTTAGACCCAGTTTCAAAATAAAAAAAAATAAAATAGAGCTAGTACTGTAGCTGTGAAGTAGAGCATCCCTCGGTTAAATTCTCAGTAACACACACACACACACACACACACACACACACACACACACACACACACATTGTAGGAGGGTCTTCCAGGAAAAAAAAAAAACTGGATACATAAATCTTCCTTACTATTTGACTGTTAATTGATCTTTACTGAGTTTCACATGCTTAAAGACATCAGGATGTGAGAAATTGAAAAATTTGGAATTTTCTGTTGCACACATAAAAAATAAGGTGACTTGGCTTGGTATTCTGATTTCCTTTGCCAGAAGGAAACTTTTCATGTGTAAAATGTGGTTGACAGTGGAAATATGACTGTCTTGTGATCTGAGCACCTACATTAGATCAACCCCTTGAGCTACACTAGAAAAATAATAAGTAGAAAAGACTCAACAATTTCTTGTTGTTTTTGTATGAATTAAGATTTTTTTTCTTTCAAAGGAGCATTTGAATGCATTA
The DNA here is from genome assembly GCF_963383645.1 of Muscardinus avellanarius. Lineage (NCBI taxonomy): Eukaryota > Metazoa > Chordata > Mammalia > Rodentia > Gliridae > Muscardinus > Muscardinus avellanarius. The sequence continues at coordinate 7,568,653 of NC_137791.1, read as the reverse complement.
TGCTAACCTCCTGGGGCCACTTGTGTCTAAATGTTTATTGTGAAAGTTGAGTGGTGCGAAGAGTCTTTAATCCTCTACTTTCTCCAGCTAATTTTCCAACACTGAAAATTTCAAATATCTACGAAACCATCCAGAGAATATGATATGCCATAAACTTTGTGTGGTTTTCAAGAGATGAAGAGTATAGATGAGAAATGAAAAAAGATAGCGAGGTACAGTGTTGTAGAGTCCTAGGAACATATATAAAATAATACCAGAAAGAGCTGGAGAAGACTGACATGGAGTGTACTTGGCAGCTGAGCTTTAACATGATAGGTGTGAGTAGTAAGAAATTGAACTAAAAATGAGAAATAATTTTTTTTTTGGTGGTACTGGGGTTCCTGGAAACCCTTCTCCCGGCTACATTCCCAGACCTATTTTATATTTTTTCTTTTATTGGAAACAGGGTCTTTTACACCAGTGCGGCTGGCTTGCGATCTTACTGTCTCCGCCTCCCAAGCGCGGGGATTACAAGCGTGCGCCACCATGCCCAGCGCAGAAATTAAATTCTTAATGAAAATCTCTTAAGCAGACATTAATCAATCTTAGAGCTTTTTACATGACTATTAAATGGCTCTCTTTTTTTAAATAATGGAAACGGTTATATATTAGCATACCTATTTAGATTTGTATTATTCATTTGAATAGTCAATTACCTTTCCTCTTCATAAAACATCTGTGAGGAAAATATTGTATTTATGTTTATTTTGCATATAGGAATAATTTTCCAAGTTTCACCATTTTAGTAAGAGATGAGACAGATGCCAGAAATACCGGGCCAAAGGGGTAAATGTAAGGACTGAAAACCAACCACATATGGCTTGCCAAACCCTGCACATTGGCTCAGCCCCATGACGGCCAGAAGGACGAGAAGAAGCTCTACTAGAAATGTCCCTAATCCTCTGGGGCAACTCGGTTCTTCTCCACACAGTTTTTTGCCTTGGGCTTTCTTACCCTCTGGCACCTAATTTTATTTAACCAACAAAAAGCAGGAAGAAGAGATGAAAGGGAAGAAAATGAGTATTTATTTCCCAGTCTTTTCCTACCTAAGGCTTCCTCTGGCTGCTTTCCACATTTCAGAAAATCACTGGAATCTTTCATCCAGATTTTCACAACTCCTTCCTTCTCCTATGCTTAATGAAAGAGAAAGCAAACACTAAATATATTAATTTCTAGCTGGGAGTGGTGGCACAGACTTGAAATTCCAGTACTTGGGAGGCTGAGACAGAAGGATGACAGGTTCATGGGCATCCTCATCTACTTAGTGAGGCCCTCCATGACTTAGTGAGACGCTGTTTCAAAAAACCTCCGATGTCCACCATGTACATTCGCAAACATATAAAAGTCAATCACTAAACCAAACATGAAGAAAAGGAGGGGGAAAGAAATGGGGCGTGAATTGGGTAAGGGATAATTGAGTGATGTGTGCATGTAGGTCTCTACCATCTTATAAGATGTAAGCCTCTACCGTCTTGTCTTACTCCATTAAGATGTATAACTACAATGCACCAATTAAAAATTAATAAAAATAGAGCTGGGGGCTATAGCTCAGGGCTATAGTGCCTGCAGGTACACATACCAGCACTTCAAAAAAATATATTCTATTAAAAGTTTTAAAAAGTAAGAAAAGCAAATGACCCTTGGATTTCTGAAACTGGCTATTAATGCAAAAAGATACCAAGAGGACAGTGAGAGAAGATTGGGGTAGGAAGGTGGGGAGGCTTGAAAGGAAACAATTCAGATAAGGGTCTATCCACCTAAGAACGTTTGCTACTGATCTCACTAACACGTATAGGAAAGAGGAGAGAGAACAAACTAGAACTCAGAGGAAAACCGTGCATGTACCAGTATGTTTGAATCACCTTGAAACTCATTATAATGTATGAGTTTCAAATAAAAACTCATTATAAATGAAAACTCGTTATTAATGCATTATAATATATGAGTTTCAAATAAAAACCTTACACCAATAAGAATAATAACAAAGTAAAAGCAGGTTAAATCAAAGTTTCTTGTGATTTCAAATGTTTCGTTATGTTATCTCTAACACTCATGAGAAGATGTAATTTCTGTTTTTTGTTTTTTTTTTAAAGCTGAATGTTGACTAACCCAGAGCTATTTCTAGTTTGCCAAGAAGTGACAGTTTTCTGGTGTGTTTGCCTTGAAAAGAGCTTTTAATAACTTTACAAGTATGCTGTAGGTGCTAAAATCTATTGAAGCTGAAACTGGATTGGTCTGTGCCTTCCCATCAATGAGCCAAACTGAATTTGGAAATTTGGCTTCTGCTGTTTCTTCCCTTAACCACCCATGATAGGTTACATTCCATTTTAGCTATAGATACCACTGATTTTTTTTATTATGTTAAATTAAAATATCTTGTCTAATTTTTAAATTCTTAATATTTTATATTTTTATGCTTTCATTTTTGTTAAGATTCTATAAGTGAATATTTTAATATTGGTGTCTTGCATATTAAATAATCACAATATCATGAAGAGGCCTGGGTTTATCAAAATTGAACTTAAATGGAGAAAAACTATACAATTGTCAACATAATGTTATTATTGTATTACTTTCTAATTACTTGTATGCATAAAAACCTACTCTCCAAGCACTTAAATGTTTTAAAATATAAACTACATATGGTGTTGCACGCTTATAATCCCAGTACTTGAGTGGCTGAGACTGAAAGATTGCAGATTCCTGCTAGCCTCAACTACTTAGTGAGGTTTTTGCAACTTAGACCCTGTTTCAAATAAAGAATAAAAAATAGGATTGAGGGTGTTGCTCAGAGGTAGATTGCCCCTGGATTCAATCTTTAGTATTGAAAAAAATAAAATACACAAGAAAAAGGCCTCTTATAATTATTTTTCTGTTTTGTTTGTGATACTAGGTATTGAATCTAGAAGCATTACGGGCTATTATTTTTTATTTTTTGTTTTGAAACAGGGTCTTTCTAGTTTTTGAGAGTTGTGCTAAGTTGCTGAGGTTGGTCTTGAACTTACAATCCTCCTGTCTTAGCCTCCCAAGTACTGGAACTCTGCATGTATCCAAACATGATATTGGTTAGTGCTGTGAATATACCATGGTCTTTCTTCTCAATAATAAAAAAGACACTATAAAAATTGTTATACTAATAGCTTAAGATAAGTATGAAATAGATTTAAAATCACATGTTTTAAACAAACTGCAAGACCAATCCAGTGCTTCCATTTTCTCAAAGTATGATTTATGCCCATAAAAATGGATCTGAATCATAAAAGCAATATTTTTTCTGTGCAAAATATCCTTATCTACTATCTTTATATTTTGTAGAAAATGTGTAATAGGTCTATTAAAATGCACAGAAATGAAGCCAAAACATCATGCATGTAATTAATCTACAAACTCTCAGCCCCCCCCCCAAAAAAAATGGGGATTATTTTCTTAATAAAAGGAAAAGGAGAAGCATATAATTGATTTTTCTGAGTGGAAAATTCATTTTAATTTAATGCCAAAAATGTCAGGTTTATCACAGTATAGCATGGCTTGTATTTTTCATGGCCATCAAAATAAAATTCTTTATAAATTATCAAAATGCTCTCTTCTGCTCAACAGCCATCACTTCTATCTTCCTCTGATTGAATTTCAAATGGTTCCCACTTCACTTAGCCAGACACTGGGCAAGTCCAGCAACTCTACCATCTGGACCAGATTAAAAAAAAATGTCAGAAAAAGGTGATATGGTATAATTCAAGCTAGAGCAACATCCCTGTTGTGGCTTCCAATTTGGGAATTTCCTTTTCTCCAAAATACATTCTATGTAAGATTTTCTAAGTAAAAACTAAATTACTAATAAGGTATAATATAATGTAAAGTACAGGTTAGAATTACTTTTTTAAAAATTTTATTGGTGCATTTAGTCATACATTTTAATGGAATATAAGACGGCAGAGGCATACATGCACACATCACTTAATTAGCCCTTGCCCAATTCTCATCCCATTCCCTCACCCCTCCCTCCTTCTCATGTTTGCCTTAGGGATTGACTTTGATATGTTGTGAATGTACGTCATGCACATTAGGGAATTTCCCTCTTCACCCTCCCCTTCTTCACAGCTAGGCTGACTTATTTGCTCATTTATGGTGTTGCCTTCCTTTATTACCAAACTAATATATGAATAATCTATGTCTACAGATGCACAATTTACAATTGCCAAGCTATGGAACCAGCAAAGATGTCCATCAACAGATGAATGGAATGGAATTTTACTCAGCCATAGAGAAGAACAAAATTACATCATTTATAGGAAAATGGATGGAATTGAAGAACATTATGCTAAGTGAGATTAGTCACAAAAAGTAAAATAATTGGATACTTTTTCTAAGAAGGGTCCTAGAAGGAACAGATTACTATTACTTAGAAAAGTATAAGTAAATAAAATAAATTTTGTAATTAATGGGAAGGAACAAAAAATCCTTCTTTCTATAGTATACCTTTAAATAGTCATAAAATTCTGCTAAAAAAATAGAGAGCCAGGTATGATTATACATGTCTATAATCTCAGTATTTGCGAAGCTGCTACAGGACGATCACAGGTTCAAGAACAGCCTCAGCTACTTAGTGAGATCCTGTCTCAAAATCAAAAATAAAATAGGGCTGGGAGTGCTTTTTGGAAAATGCCCTGGTTTGAATCCATAAGGTTCTCTCTCTCTCTCTCTCTCTCTCTCTCTCTCTCTCTCTCTCTCTCTCTCTCTCTCTCCCTCCCTCCCTCTCTCTCTCTCTCTCTGTCTCTGTCTCTCTCTCTCACACACACACACACACACACAAACACACACCCACACACACATGAGAAATTTTTTTTTGTTTCAGATATTTTCACCAAGCATGTTCCCCTTCAAAAAATCTAAGTTTTTTTCTGATAAATTAACATATGAATTTCAAAATATATTTATCATGTGAACTTCTGATAAAATCAAATACTAACTGAAAAGAAGAGCCCTATTAGCTATTAATCAAAGTAGGAGAAATGAAACTCACACTTTGTCAGTGTTTGATTACACTGAGCTTTATTTTTTATTACCATAAATCCCATTCTCAAAAATCACCACAAAATTTTTCCAAGATAATTGAATTCATTGTAAACAATAAAATCACAATTAAATTTCAGCTAGGCACGGTAGTGCACACTTGTAATCCTAGTGCTTGGGAGGCAGAGACAGGAGGATTGCGCAGGTTTGAAGCCAGCCGTGCTGGCTTGAGACCCTGTTTCCAAAAATTAAAACGTGTAAAATAGGTCTGGGAGTGTAGCCCTGAGGTAGAAGGGTTTCCAGGAACCCCGGTACCACCAAAAATGAAAAAAAAAAAAGAAAAGAAAATAGAGCTGAGGGGTACAGCTCAGAGGTAGAAATCCTCTAGGATTAATCCCAGTACCACACACACACACACACAAAAAAAAAAAAAAAAAAAAAAAACAAAACCTCACTACCATGAATGTTTGCTTACATGGAAAAAAATAAAAACAACAAAAGATATCATTGCATAAAATTAAGTTCTGCTAATGATGACGAGAAATTAAGGAATAAATAAGATTAAAGCAAGGAGTCAAATGACAAGTTCAAGTGTATCTGATGTTCTTAATAAGGTTAAGTACATGTCTTCAGTGATAAGGGCCCTAATTGCATGATAATGGCTCCCCCCTCATGACCTAATTACCTCCTTAGAGCCCCATCTCCAAACCTTCATGTCATTATATCCTCAAATGCTGGAGAGGGAAAGAAAATATAGCAAGAGGAGGTCCATCTGCAAGCCAGAAATATGGCCCTTCACAGAAGCAGCATCAAATTAACACCTTGACCTTCACCTTTCTAGCCCTTAGAACTACAAAGACTATAATGTGGAAACTACCCAGCCTCTTTTATTTCTTAGAGCAGGATAAGGTGACTAAAACATCATCTTCTTGTGTTATGTATGCATTACCATTATCTTCTGATTTCTTTTTTAAGGAGAAAGCTAAACAAGAAAAAAAGGAAAAAATAAAGAAAGAACATCACTGTAAAGAAACTTGATTTGTGACAGAAGTGGTATTGTCAGTCTTTCTAGAAAGGACTTTGCAATGACATACCTTGAGATAATTGGCTCTCCGTATGTCAAAAATGAAAGTGAATTTCTACCTGACAGGGTAAACAAAGATATGACAGGTTAAAAATTTGAATATAGAAGGCACGACCATAGAACTTTCTAAACTTAGGAGGAAATATTTGATAAATGAGAATTGAAATGCATAGACTATCATGTTACTGTATATGTGAACAAGGGATTGATTTTAACAGCTTCCTAGGTATTACTGCTTGTACAGAAATCATTAATCATTTTCAGCATCGTTTTACTGATGCTTAATGAAGACAAAAGCTGCGTCTGTGTTTTCCTACCACCTCTCTTCTTCCTAAGTGTTGTAAACCAACTGAACCTCTTCTCAGAGAAATTCAGCAAGACTGATGGACAACTCAGAGATAACCGCATGAAGCCAATAATCCTGAGGATCTAAAATAGTCTTCTATAATACAAATTGATTTGTTATTCAGTTAAAGCACCACAATAAAATAGTAAAAATGAAGCAAGCCTATCATTTATTTTAAATACCCAAAAAATTACTTTCTAAAGGTCACATCAACGGAGGCTGTTACATTAGTTACAATATTTTTTCAAATATGGCATTTCTGCTGTAAACATTGACCCAGTCTTTGTATAATTTCACAGGGATATTCTTTTATTTTCTTACCTATGGGGAAGCTCTTAAAGTAGATCTTTAAAAATTCACCTGTGCTCAGATACACAAAGTTCCAAAATACAGATCAGACAAGAAAGTTTGAAGGCTTAACCAGACTTGGGAAGAAGTAATATCAGAGTATAAGACAGTCAAACATGAATATAGTAAAATGAATGTACACATTATGAGAACAGATGAGTTAATACACACAGAACACACATGAAGAAACAGGCATTATTTGTTTAGTCAAGTTCATTTTTAAAATTTTCTCTGTAAATTTAAAAAGTCAGTTTTATTTAAAGATAAACAGAAATCAGGGTAAATTGTTATCACATATTTATAGAAGAAAGATATAATAAAGATGATAACAGAAACATTTTTACATATCGAAGAATGCACTTTAAATTCCTTAAATTAAAATATATTCTAATTTTTCTGGGCATGGTGGCCCACTCTTATGATCCCAGAATTCGGAAGCCTGAGACAAAAGGATTGTGGTTTGCGAACTACCTCAGCTACTTAGTGATATCCTTTGCAACTCAGTGAGACCCTGTTCAAAAAAAAAAAAAAATAGGGCTAGGGGTTTAGCTCAGAGCTAGAATACCCCTAGGTTCCATCCTCAGTACCTCAAAAAAAAAAAAAATATATATATGTGTGTTGTGTGCAAAAAAAAAAAAATATATATATATATATATATATATATATATGTGTGTGTGTGTGTGTGTATACATATATACATACGCTAATTCTGTTTTTACATAAATATTAATTATTAAAAGTTACTCAGCAAAATATATAATAATTTAGCATATCTTATCTGTTGATATTCAATGTATTATTTTAAGGGTGTTTACATTAAATAACTGTTTTCCTGACTGTGAGGGTATTATTGTCTCTTTATTTAACACACAGATGAACTTTTATTAGATAACTGCTTTCCTGCATGTGAGGGCATTATAGCCTATTTATTTAACACAAGCATGAGTTTCTAGTAAACCTAGAAGGCACAGTGCTTCCAAATTACTCTTGTTGCCATTTTAATCTGTTTATACCCTCATTTAGACCTCTGTATTTGCAATTATTCCGGATTCATATTTCACAGTTCTCTTAATCTGTAATCCATGGAACAGAAAGTGAAACACCTACATAAATTATTAGTTTCATGAAAGTAGTGCACAAAGTGTCAAGTGTGTAACTCACAAGGACAGGGTTAATGAGAAATGATGAATGGAGAGATATTCAGAGAAAAAGAGTTGAGGAATTGCCTCATGAATAAGTAAAATACAGAAATGTGAATTATTTTTATACTTATATTGATGTGCATATACAGATAGTTGATATATTTGCTTTACATTCATATCCATATTCTTTTAAAATTATTGTGGAATAGAATGCAATAATTCTGCAATGCTTTTAAAATCATAATGCACGGTCTACTATCTCCCCCTTGTTCTAAATGTAGATTGTTGATACTGAGTTGCTCTGGGGTTCCTTCTGCTTGCTACTATGGTGGTGTTGATGGGTTTCAGGTGTTAATGTCAGGTGTTCTATCTACCACTATCTTTATAAAGAGTTAGCCCAATAGTGTGGGGAAAATAGTTTATGACCTATGCATTTTTTAAACCTTGATGTGCAGTCTATTGAACATTTCCTTCTATCAGCTGTTAGTTTTATTTTCTGGTTGTCCTTTTCTGTGGATCACCTCTCTGATCTAATCTTAGCCATAGAGATTTAGAGCTGACAGCACATTTATGCATGGGGAAGTAGTGTTGTTTTCAAAGGTGAGGGTCAGGTGAGGGGGAGCAGCTGGTGTGATGGGTAAAGGAGGTTTGTAAAGTAGAGGAGATAATCAAGTTGAGTAAGAATTTAAGAATAATAAGGTAGTATCTGTTGGAGATGAGAGATAGTGCATATATAGTAGGATTCTTGTAGTCAGTGTAGAGATTTTAGGTATAGAAATATAAAATAGCTTGAATATAGAACAAAAAGATACAGAAAGAGGAAAAAAGTAGAGAGAAAGAAAGAAATGGGGGATGAAGGTAACAAACAGGCAGAAAAATCAACCAACTAACAATATTAACTCTAGCAAATCAATGACAAAACCGACCAAACCAAAATCCAAAAAACAAAACAAAACAAAACAAACAAAAAAAACCAAGGACAGTGAAAGAAAAAAACTTCTGGAAATTTACAAATACAGGGCCTACTTGATGTCTACAGAGATACTTTCAGCCATTTAATGTCTATTCACTGTAGTAGGTTCTGGAACATGTTCCAATATCCCTCATTTTCTCAGTAACTTATTGTCAGTTTTTGGACCCGCTTTCTAAGTGCTTGCACCCCTCTAGTACCTCTCACCACTTGTGTTCATGTTTCAGGACACTGGGTGTCACTGTAAATGAGTTCCGTGTAAGTGCAGGGCTCTGTGCTTTCCGGCCCTGGGCCTGCACTTTTCTACCCACACTGGCGGAGGGGTCCAATGTACTCTCAGAGTGATCCCTTGGGCTTTAAGGGCCTTTCCTGTGTCTGTAGTTTCTAGCCTGACCGCCAGACCTTAGCCAGGGCAGCCACCCGCTGAGGAAAAGGAGGAACCAGGAACGAGGTTACCTTACTGTCCTGTGGGCTGGGTTTCTGGAGGGAACAGTGAGCAGCTGCGGGTGCCGGCTTCCGGTGAGCACACTTGGTCTTTTGGGTCTTTTTCTCCATCCCGGAAGCATAGTGCCGGTTGGCTGAGATGCTGAGGCTCTGCTGCTGCTTATTTCACCTCCTGTCCTTGGTTTTCTTGCTGGAATTTATTGAGCCTGCAGAGCCGGAAGTTGCAGTTTGGGAAGACGGCAATGATGGTACCAGGCACCCAGCCAGGTTAGTTGCATGCTTGGCTGCTTTGCTGTGGATCTCATATCTCGACTATTGGATTTTATTCTGCCATGGCTCTTTTATTGGTGTTTTTGTTTATATGTATCTTCGCTGCTTTTTTTTTTTTTTTTTTTTTTTGGACAAAAAGCTGCTTTCTAAACCAGGCACCATGGTGGTTCATGCTTGTAATCACAGCATTTGAGAGGTTGAGACCAGAGGATTGCGGTTCTTGGACATCCTCAGCTACTTAGTGAGGCCCTTTGCAACTCAGTGAGACCCTGCTTCAAAAATAAAAAGACTAAGATGAGCTTGGTGGTGCAGGCTTGTAATCTCCGCGCTTGGGAGGCAGAGACAGGAGGATCCTGCTGGTTTGAAACCAGCTTCGCTGGCTTGAGAGACCCTGTTTCCAAATTAAAAAAAAAAAAAAGTATGTATATATAATAGGTCTGGGAGTGTAGCCCAGAGGTAGAAGGGTTTCCAAGAATAAATAAATAAATAAAATATAAATAAATAAAAAGACTAAAAAAATAGGACTGGTGGTATATCTTAGAGGTGCCATACCCCTGGGTTCCATCCCTAGTACCACACACACATACACATGCAGAAAGCTGGCTTCTTGGTACTTAATTTTTGTTTGTTACAGCTATTAAGATGTGCTGCGTCCCACAGTTTGCATATTCTCTCCTAACAATTCCATATAATTTTAAGTAAACTTTGGTAAAGAGAATCAGAGGCTCTAAATAAGAAAGTTATATATTACATTTTGATTGGTCTCATAACCATAGGATTGCTGCTCAAAATATACTTTTTAATACTTTGAAATAATAGGTTAGTTGAATTGAATTTGCATATAGTGCTGGTTATGTGTTTAAATGATATTGAAATAGAAAGGCTTAGTCATTGACATTAATAGTGGTCTCTTAATGTCCCAAATATCCTCCCAAATTATTTTTGGTCAACATAAGTTAAAGAGAAAATTTAAAGTTTTTTCTTCGTTTAAAATTAATGTTCTAACACCTATGGTTTCAAGGTCGAGGTAACAAGAAAGTAGACAATACTTTTCACTGTGACTTGATGTAGAACCACCTTATCTTGGCATTTCTAAGAATTATCTAGAATAAAGACTGTAATACCCACTGACCTATGGATGTCAGACAGCCTGGATAATGCTGGCCTGGATAAATGGCACATATATTATACAGTTTTTTTTGTTTTTGTTTTTTGTTTTTGGCGGGTCTGGGGATGGAACCCAGAGGCATTTAACCTCTGAGCCACACACCCCCTGCCCTATTTTTTATTCTTTATTTTGAAACTGGGTCTCACTGAGTTGCAGAGGGCCTCACTAAGTAGCTGAGGCTGTCGGCGAACCGCAATCCTCTGGTCTCAGCCTCCCAAATACTGGGATTACAAGCATGCACCACCATGCCCAGCTTATTATAAAGTTTTTAAGTTTTGAGATTTGGAAGCCTACACTGAGTTATTGCTATTACATTAAATTAAGTTAAATTGAGTAAGTAGCATGGCCTCCAGGTGCTGCTGCGGGAAGCTCTGTGAAGGGCTGGCCTCTCTGCTGGTCTGTGTCTTCTTTATTCCTCATTACTCACTCCAAGCTGAATAGACAGGGGTGCCCTGGAGCCAAGACACAAGCTGGCAACAGTGATGAAAGCTAAATGCTGAGATACTGAGCATCTGTCCTCCTGTTTAAGCTTAGCCAGGTCCTTTCAAGTCTGTTTAGACAGCTTACTGGGTTAAGTAGTTTGCATTATTTTTGCAATAAATTAATGGAAAACCTAACAATTACTTGTTTTGTTTCTTACTATGTGTATATAAACCAATACAAAAAGTTTGGCATAGTTTTTTTTCCCCCTACCTTTTTATATAGCCCCTTAGCATTTTCAGAATGCTGTAAATTTGATAATATATGAGGTGAATGATATTTTAGAAAGTTATTTTGTATGGCATTTATTTTGTTTTATCTCATAGTTGTCAGCACAAAAATAAAATAACATTTCTCTTATTTAAAAATAATAAGCTAAATGATCCTTTCTTCTTAAATGAAAATCTATCTCTGGAAGAGAAAGGCTATTGTTAACTTTAAGAAGACTTATATTTGCTCAAATTTTCAAGTAATATTTCCTCACAAAAAGTGCTTCTCTAAGAAGACATATTTTCTCAAATTTTCAAATAATATTTCCTCACAAAAGTGCTTCTCTTTGTAGTATTTTTCTTTTCAGTATTTTTCTTTTGCTTAAAAATCTTTAATGAATTTGAACTCTACTTTTTCTGTATATTTAGACCTATAATTCATTGGTAAAAATGCAATTCTTTTATTTTTTTACATTTATTATATCATAGAGGTTAACTGAAGTCAGCCTTCAAATAGCTATGATGGCTTTTTATTTTTTTATTATTTATTTATTTATTTATTTACTGATTTAGTGGGGTTCCTGGAAGCCCTCCAACCTCCGGGCTACACTCCCAGACCTATTTTTACATTTTTATTTGGAAACAGGGTCTCCTAAGCCAGCGCGCGCGGCTGGCTTCGAACCTGCGCGATCCTCCTGTCTCTGCCTCCCAAGCGCGGGGATGACAAGCGTGCGCCACCACGCCCGGCTTTATTTTTATTTTTATAATATACTTTTATTGGTGCTCTGTCATCTCACATGATCATGAAGTTCAGAGTGACTTTATACCTCTCAGTATTAACTCCTATCCCATTCCCTCTTCTTAATAAGCATTGTGTTTTTACTCTGAGCTTAATCTTTAAAAGTTTGAGTTATTTTCTGGAGGAAATATTGCTTGCCATGATGTCTTCTCACATGAGCTGTCACAATTGTCCAGTTGGCACATAGTGGTCCAACTTGCTTTAGTTCAAACTAGAGAGACCACAGTTCTTTCAAAGGAAAGTGAGTATTTGAATAGTGATTTGCTTTGGTTAATTATACTATCCTGTGTTATATTAAATGTGTTTAGTACAATAAAGAGTATGTTTCTTTTAACTCCTTTTTCTTCTAAAACTTATTTGAATTTCACTCAGCTAATGTTTATCCCAAATATTGTCATTGCACATTTACTTATTATTTAAATAAAGGTTGGGATGTGTTCTAGACCATCCATTTCTCCCAGCACCTTTGAAGCAGTCACATTCAATAAAAGATTGTTTTAGAGAGAGACTAAGGCAACTCTAATATTATATCAGTTCTTGGAAAACTCTCTAAACCAAAATATTTAGAACTAAGATACTGAAGCACTTCTCCTTATGTAGTATTATAACTAAAATTTCATGTCAATTCATTAGATGAAAATTTTGAGTCAACGCTGGGTTTAGTGGTGCATGCCTATATCTTAGTATTTGGGAGACTGAGACCAGATCACAGATTTGAGAGTAACCTCAGTAACTTTGTGAGACATTCAGTAACTTAGAGAAAACCTATTTCAAAATAAGTAAATAAATACATAAAATAGGGCTTGGGTGTAACTCAGAGGCAGGATGCTCCTGGATCTAATAGACAATACCGCAAAAATACATATGTCTCAAAATGTTTTATGAGATATATTGAATGTTAATAATGCTATGTATTTGGAGACAGTAGGGAGAAGGGCTTCTAGCTACTGGGAGTTACTTAAAGTAATTTTTTTTTTAGAATTTTTGCTGTACAAGAAAAAAAAAGAATTGGGGCTAATCTCATACTATTTAAAATTCCACATGTAATCTGTCTTTCCACTTAAAGAAGTTTACTGAACAACAAAATAAAAACTCTAGAAACCAACTAGTGATACTTTTAAAGAGCCATCTTCAACATATAGTATATGCTTATTTATCTGTGCATGTGATTTTTATACAGATCGGCCAAGAAAGAGAAAATTATATTTCCTGATTCCATTTTTAAGTATACCTAGTTTTAGTCACAACTTGGGTAACTGAACTAAAGCAAATCTGTAAGTAACATTGTAGAATCGATTAAAAAATTTAGAGAACGTTCAGATCCTGTTTTAGAAGCAGAATATAGTCTGAATTATTGACAATGTCTGTGTTGAAAGAAACGAGGCTTATTGAAACTAATTATTTATTGAAAATAAGTATAGCTGCAATTTGCAGAAACATGATTACGATCCTCAATGCACTTGCTATTTGTCAATAGTTATTTCAGTGCCTCAGTGAAAGAATAATTTTGTTGGCATCATCAGTGTTTTAATTAAACTTTCATGCCTAAACAGTCCAACTTGAGGATAAATTTACCTTTTCCATAGAGAGAATTGAATTTAGGAGCAGATCTCTAAATTGCTGTTTGCTTTTTTTTCTAAATATAAAGACACATTTTTTCATCAATATTTTTGACAGCTTTAGATTGAATTCAGACTCACAAGATTTTCTGCAGATGTAAGGTTTCCAAAGCTATTGCTTTTGTGATTTGGCACAGTGTATTACAAATGTCTTGTTTTCTCTCTCACTTCTTTTTCTTTTACCCTGTCTGAAGACATTCTTTGCACATTAATGCATTTTTTCTAAGTTCAGCTACCTTTGCTGTTATCAAGGAATATGACATATTATCTTGTGCTCAGATTTTGTTCCGTTCTGTGGTTATCCTCCTCTACAATGCTATTTACACTTTTTGGAGTATAAGCCTGTTGGGGTTTCTCTGAATAGTTAGGACAGCATGTATTAATAAACAATGTAATTCAATTTGCTTCCTACAAAACTACTTATTTGTAGTATCCTAGAAAAATACAAGTAAACTGTCATGATGATTAGGACAATAATTATTTCAGTTTAGGCTCAGCTGGGTTGTAAATAAATTAATGAATTAGCAAACTGCACATACTTTTTAGTTATCATAAGGTAAGAAATGCAAAGGCTTGTTCAAGACATAGATGGTGAGGTTTAATAAAGCTTCATTAAAATATTTTTATGACAATTCATTTTTTATTATTTTAGTAAATTAGATAATGTTTTAAAATTGCACCTTCTCTAGGTTTAACATTTAAAAAGATACCTAAAATAGCATTAAGTGATTAAACTTATATGGTCACAGTCTTTGAAATTTAATGTAATTTTATTACATGCAAGACTATAGCATAAGTTATATGAAAATGTCTAAAGCATTCATAATTATTAACCTATATTTTTTTGCCATAGAAGCCACAAATACTTTTGTGTTTACCACATATGGCTATAGCACAATTATAGAATATTTTTCTTGATGTCAATTTTTGTAGACCTTTTGATTCATGACAGATGACAAGGAAACGACATGATTGGAATAGTAATTAGGTAAATGTTTCCGGGCAATTTGATAAGCAAAAGACCTAGAAGCTAATCCACGTTTCTTTTGATAAAATTGAGAGAATACTTTCAATAATTCTCATACAATTCCAGATAATATTTTATCAAATTACTAAGGCAAGAAGGATGATTGGGAAAGTTTGGGTACTAAATAAAAATAAAAAGCTTGCTGGGCTTGGTGGCTCATGCTTGTAATCCTAGTGTTTGGGAGGCTGAGACAGGATGATCGTGGTTTGTGGACAGTCTTAGCTACTTAGTGAGGCCCTCTGCAACTTTAGTGAGATCCTGTTTCAAAATAAAGAATAAAAAATAGAGCTGGAGGTGGAGCTCAGAGGTAGAATGTCTCTGGGTTTCATCCCCAGTACCACAAAAAGAAAAGAAGTCCTAGAAATCTATTGCACAATAGAGTGACTACGGTAAAAACTATGAACCGTGTGTGTAAAAAGATAGAAGAAAGGGCTTTGAATGTACTATAAATGATAGGTGTTTAAAGTTACAGACAAGCTTACCTTCATTTGAATGTTGAAATAAATATATATACACATATGTATGTACATATATATAAATATTACATATGCCATAGGTATGGACAACTATATTTTGTGTTTACAAAATGTAACCCATATATATGTACAATTTTTTTTACATTTTATGTATTATTTAAAGCAAATAGAAAGTAACTCAAAATATATGATAACATATAAAGTACACTATTTAGAATACATTTTCAATAATTTTTACTGAAGCTAAGCTTTATTATAAGTTAAAACTTACCCAGGTAAGGTTATGAATAGAAATTAAATAGAAACACTTATATTTTAAACTATAAATATTTTCATTATTGAGAAAGACAAAATATTTCTCCAACTAAATAAAAAATATGTATTTATTTTGCCTGGGATTTTTTTTGTTTTCTTTGAGTTATATGAATGACATTTCAGAATAATTGCCTCTGCTTAATATTTTAATTATATAATTTAGGATTGATAGGACGTCAATAGTTATTGGATTTGCCATGATGAAAAAGAAGGAAAACTATATCACTGACTTAACAAAATGTAACAGTTTTACGAAAGAAAACAATCAGATGAAAAATCATTGGTTTTAGATGCATTTAGAGGAAGAATAGAATATGATGGATTCCCTTTTTAATGATGTTTAGTTTTTAATAATTTCTGACAATAAAATAATGAGTCAAAAATTATTCAGTCCCTACTTTCAATAAATATCGTGCTAGTGAGAGAAATGGGTGTCAATAAAAATAACACTTCAAATAAATATAACATAAGTATATTAATTTCTATTGACACATTTTGAACAGTGGAGCAGCATGTTCATTTCTGCTTGGGTATGGAATATGAATTTTCATTTAGATAAAAGATCATTTTAGCTACAGAGAAATATTTCAGTTGAGCAGTCAATCATATCAGATGTGAAGTGACCCATATTGAAGTTAATTCAAGAGATAGGTAAGAGATAGAAATAATGTGACTAAATTGTGGATTGCACATATCCATTTGGGCAGAGAGAGTTTTCAAAGATAACTTCTGATGTGTTAGTTTACTTTAATGGCTGTGTAATGAACACATTAACCAAGTCATGAAGGCTGAACACTTTACATTTTTGAATTTGTTGAAACACATGCACTTAAATGAGTGAAGCTCAATGCCATAGGTGTGGAATAATGGAAACATATTTAAACCTACCTTACAACCAATTAAATATCTGAACGTGAGTAAAGTTACCTGGGGAGAAACCGCAACAAAAGAAATGAGTCCATGACCCAGCACTGACTCATAATATCTACAAAGGTCTAGCCAATGAAACCTGCTCACAAAAATTATTACTAGTTAGAATCAGCAGAGAGACCAAGGAAAGCCAGAAAATCATTGTTCTCAGGAATCAAAGGAGAAGAGAAATTTAAGGAAAAGGGTATGATATCAATGTTGCTAAGAAGTGTAAGAAGAAAGATGAACACTAAAGAAATGCCTTTCAAATATTTCGCAACTGCAGTGAGAACTGGTTTATCGGAAACAGTGAAGCGGCACACAGACACGAATGAGGGAGAAAAATCACAGTTGAGAAAATGAAGTTGTATTTTTAAAAAATTTTAACTATAAAAGAAAAAAGTAACTAAAGTCCCATGATTGAAGTTTTGATTAAAAGTTAAATGTATTTAAAATGATGGAGTGGACCAATGAACAGGGAAAGTTTGCATAAAAATTGATTTAAGGAATGAAAAAGAGAGAGAGAGCAAGAGAGAGAGAGATCACTAAAAATGCAGCATGTAGTTACAGAACCCAACAGGCAAATATAAAGCTTGTTTTAATGAATGTTAATGAGATTCACTAAAATCTAATATATACTACCATAAGAGCATTAAGTATTTACAAAAATTTTAAACAATTGGATGTGCAATGAATACGATAAATTATTTTTACTTACTTATTTATTTTTATATTTTTATGGGTTCATTATAGTCTCACACCCTAAAGTTGTTCAGAGTGATAGTGACATACATGCCGACGCCAATTGGTGAATTTTTTTTTCTGGGTCTCTTCTCACTCACACTTTTAAAATATAAAAGAAGTCTGGGAGTGTAGCCTGGTGGTAGAAGGGTTCCATTCCAAGTAACACACACACACACACACACACACACACACACACACACACACACACACACACGTTCCTTAATAACCCCCCTCAAATCTCTGAAAATTAAAACAGGAATTAATGCAATAGCATTAAACTAGAATGCAAAAGACCTGACAGACTGGGAGAAGATCTTGCCAGCTATTCCTAAAAGACTAATATGTATAATATATAATATACAAAATATTAATTATTTTAGTTACAATAAAGCAACTTGAAATATTGAAAAATTTATTCATAATTTGACCACATTATTAATATTGTGAAAGTGGTCATGGTGGTATGTATTTGTAACTCAAGTTCTTGGGAGGCTGAAACAGGAGGTTCACAGGTTCTAGGACCATTTCGGGAACATCGAGATACTATCAGCAGCATAGCAGCCTACAAAGAACCTGTTAAATAAAAAGTTTTTACCTGTGCCTGTGTGTTGAAGTGTTGGACCTCTGCACTCTTCAAAAAGCTGCATAGTTTCTGGTCTGATTTTCAAGTCTTTCCTCCATCGTAAATTGACTCTTGTGCAGGGTGAGAAAGTGGAATTTATTTCCATTTTTCTGCATATAGTCAATCAGTTTTCCCGATACTATTTATTGAAGAGGATATATTTTTACCAGTGTATGTTTTTGGCTTCTTTGTCAAAAATCAGTTGGCCACAATTGTCAAGATGTCTTTCTAAGTTTTCTATTCTGCTCCATTGATCTATGTGTCTGTTTTTCTGCCAGTTTCATGCTGTTTTTATTGCTATGGCTTCATAGTATAGTTTAAAGTTAGGTAGTATGATGCCTTCAGCATGGTTTATGTTGCAGAGCACTACTTTTGCTGTTCTGAGTTTTTATTTTCCAAATGAATTTAAAGGCTGATTTTTTTTGTCTGGGAGAAATGACCTTGGTTATTTAATGAGTATTGCGTTGAATTTGTACATCACTTTTGAAAAAATGCTCATTTTGATGTTTATTCTGCCTATTCAAAAACATGGGGGATCTTTCCATTTTCTAAGGTCTTCTTTTATTTTACTTCAATGGTTTATAATTTTTTTTGTAGTGGTCTTATCTATTTCATTTTCTTGTGGGATATTCTAAGTGAAAGTGTTTTCTGGATATATTTTTCTATTGGACTTATGGTTACCATAGAGGAAAGCTACTGATATTTGAAGATTTATTTTTATCCAGACACTTTGCTGAATTTGTTGATCAGTAAGCTTTTTAGTTGAGTTTGTTGGGTCTTCTAGGTATAGTATCATGTCATCTGAAAGTAGTGATACTTTTAGTTCTTTTCCTATTAATACTACTTTTATTTTCTTTCCTTGCCTTATTGCTTTGGCTAGATTATCAATTACTGTATTGAAAATAAGTGGTGATAATGGAATCCTTGTCTTGTTTCTTTTTTAGTGGGAATTCTTGCAGTTTTTTTTTCTATTCATATGATGTTGGCTGTGGTCTTATTGTATATTTCCTTTATGATGTTGATGTATGTTTCTCTTATTCCAATTCTCTGCAGTGCTTTTAGCATAAATATGGAATTGCATTAAACTAAGGAGCTTTGGTACAACAAAAAAAGTATTATCAAGAACCTCAACAGAGAGCCAAGAGAATGGAAGAAAATTTTTGTGATTTATTCCCCCACTGAAGATTAATATCTAGAATATACAGAGAACTCAAGAAACTCACTGCTGAGAAAACAAATATCCCCCCCAAAAAATTGGTAAGTGAACTAAATAGACACTTCACAAAAGAAGAAATTCAAATGGACAAAAAATGTATGGAAAAATGGTCAATTTATTAGCAATCAGAAAGATACAAATCAACCCTGAGATTTTACTTAACTCCAACTAAAATGGCAATCATTCAAAACACAGTAAATGCTGGTGAGGATGTAGTGAAGAGGGATCTCTCATACATTGTTGGTGGAATTGTAAATTAGTGCAACCACTTTGGAAACAGTATGGAGGCTCCTCAGAAGAATGGGAACAAACCTACCATATAATCCAGCAGTACCACTTCTGGGTATCTACTCAAAAGAATGGAAACCAAACTTCCAAATTAATGCATGTGCATCTTTGTTTATAGCTACAGAATTCACAACTGCCAAACTTTGGAACCAGCCAAGATGTCCGATAACAGATGAATGGATTAGGAAACTATAAGATATCTACGCATTGGAATTTTACCCAGCCATAAAGAAAGACACAATTATATCCTTTCCAGGGAAATGGATGGACCTGAAGAGCATCATGCTAAGAGAGATTAATTAGTCACAAAAGTATGAAAATGTATGCTCTCTCTAATATGTGGAAGTTAGGGGAAAGAAAAGGGCATAAGAAGAACTCTAGCTGAAGGAGGAGAAACCAAAAATGAGCATATAAGGCAGCTTAACTGGGGGTTTCCAGAGGGGGCAAGAAGGAAACTCCTTAATGCATTCAAAAACGTGTCAAAGTCAGTCATTACACCAAACATGAGAAGGAGGGAGGGAGAAGGGAATGGGGTGGGAATTGGGAAGGGCAAAATGAGTGATGTGTGCATGTATGCCTTAACCATCTTGTATTCCATTAAGATGTATGACTACAATGTACCAATAAATATTTTTAAGAAAAGAGAAAGATAAATTTATTTTTCTTTGTGTAGCTCAGTGCTAGAATATCCCTCCATGCAAAAATATCTCTCCGTGCTAGTATGCCCCCCAGTGCTAGTGTACCCCTCAGTACTAGTATACCCCTCGGTTCAATCCCCTGTAAAATACATAAAAATTATTGTGAGATACACTGCAAATTTTATCAACACATATAATCTGCTTTCAAATTCTTAATTATTTTAATATTATAATCTAAAAAGTATGAGAGCATATATAAAGTAAGCACAGGAAAAGTTATAGAAAACAGTAATGGATCATAGATCATTTTTAAGGATACACAAAATATCAACATGTTTATTGCCAAGTATTTAAATATAAGGTTTAACAGAAAGTACTTCACTTGTTATGTGTGTATACAAACATAACAATATTATGTATGAGAAAAAGAAAAAAGTGGGGTGGAATCCCAAGGAAAGTTCACCAAGTATTGTGTGCATATATATGTCTCTATCACCCTGAAATTTGTTATGATGTGTGTTTACAGTGCATCAATAAAAGTATATTAAGAGACTTTAGCTCTGCATGATCAATTACATGCCTTTAGATCTTTTTTATATTATACATACTGTAGTCAAGTAATTTGTACAAATTTCCATTAAAATTTAAACTTGTTAATACCTCACCTCACTGCACACTTTAATCTTCTCATTATGCATTTTTCAGTATACTCTCAAGAGCTTATATTGTTTTTTAAATAATATTCATAATGTATTGTATCTAAGAAAAGCAATAGAGAGAACCAAGTTTATTTTCTATCACTCATTTTCATGTTATGGCATTACTCATGTAAATTTAATATCTCATAAAGGAACAAAATACATCTATTAACATTACAAATAATGATTCAGGAGAAATGAGTCAAGAGTTATGAATGAAATACCTTCTGTAAGTGGGCAATTGGATTTTAATGTTTTAGTATTTATAATGTACAATTCCAGGCACCCACAGAACCATACAGAGATAGATGCTGACATTTTGTCTTCCTTTCTTCTAGAATAAAAGGTATTATAGATCATTTGAGGACAAGACAAATCCAAATTAATGTTTGCAATGTTTCTTGAAAGTTTTTTTATTTAATTTTTAATATTCCCACAGTCAGCATGATTTTATTCTGGCTTGGAGAATATGTGGAAACAGCTGAACTTTAGCCCTTAGATTTATCCAAGTTTCATTTAGAAATAAGAATGATTCTCTTCACTAAAAAAATTTATGAAAGGTAATTTTAATATACCCTTAAAATTCAAAATCATGATTGTTTCCTTATAAAAATACATATTCAAAATTTTTCTATGACTCATAAAATATTTGAACTAAGCATCTTTATGTATTTGTATCACATTTTCTTTGTATTTATTGTTAGATTCCTATCCTCTCCCCTGCACACTTTTTCAAAACCTTATTATTTTGTCACAGTGTAGGACTGAAACTTTCAGTCTACCATTATAAACATATTTCTCAGTGACAGGGTAGAAACTAGACTTTGGCAGTCTATGAGTTATGTTGAAAATTCTTGGGTAAAATTTTCCAAAACTTAGACAGATGTTGTGGTACATGCCTGTAATCCCAGTACGAGATAGGAAGATCACAGGTCTTGTAAGGCCCATCTCAGAAACTTGGAGACCTTCATCAACTTGGCAAAACACTGTTTCAAAATGAAAAGAAATAAAATGGATTGGGAGTGTGGCTTAGATATAGAATGTCCTTGGGTTCAATATTTAGTACCAAAAAAAAAAAAAGATAAAACTTACAAAAGATCTTCATTTTAAGTTAAGCTTTTTTTGGTACCTAAATTAATTTTGTTCTATAATTTAATAAAAATATGAAAATATGAAGATATTATTATGTATAAATTGTTGCTCTAGGATTAAAAATACATTTAGCTAAAACCAGCATAGACTAAAGCTTACATTTAAGACAAAAATATACAAGAATAAATGGCTGCACACTTTCTTGATTAATAAATATGATAGCCACAACAAAAGAAAAATACAGTGGTATGGGCAGATGTACCAGGTTGCCCAAATCTAGTCTGGAGCATCAGAAAAGACTTTGTAGGCGATGCTGTTAAAGAGAAATGCAGGTGTCATTTTAAGCAAAAATTACATTATGCATACAGTCTGGGGCAGGGCAAAATAAACTGTGCTAACAGAGAGAACGGATGTATTTTATTTATGGCATGGAAATGTTTATGAGATCATCTTCCTTTGTTCGGTAGGAAAATTTCTTTTAAACTACATCAGCATTGAGCAGCTAGTAGAGGTTCAACGTGTTCTGATTTCTTGCCATGTCACTGTCTTGGTCAACATTCTCACTGATTTAATCCAAACCAACTAACCACACAATTTAGAGGAAGAAAATTTACTTACTCTTGATTTTCTGGAGATTTTGGATTCAGTCCATGTGAGGCCAGGGTTTGTGAAACTCAGGGCAAGACATTACAAAATGAGAGAGAGAGAGAGAGAGAGAGAGAGAGAGA